>NC_041393.1:303126446-303316742 GCF_002162155.2 Triticum dicoccoides | reverse complement strand
GGTAGGATTTTAGAAACTTAGGCGAGCGCTGGGCTGCAGCTAAGCCCCCGAGTGGGAGGTTTGCTCTCCACTCGGTAGGATTTTAGAAACTTAGGCGAGCGCTGGGCTGCAGCTAAGCCCCCGAGTGGGAGGTTTGCTCTCCACTCGGTAGGATTTTAGAAACTTAGGCGAGCACTGGGCTGCAGCTAAGCCCCCGAGTGGGAGGTTTGCTCTCCACTCGGTAGGTTTTTTAGAAACTTAGGCGAGCACTGGGATGCAGCTAAGCCCCCGAGTGGGAGGTTTGCTCTCCACTCGGTAGGATTTTCGTGGCACGGCTTTGGGGAAGAAGGTAGCAGTCGACCTGCGCTTCGTCCTCCTTGCGGGACGCATGTTGTGTTTGTGATGTAGCTCGGAAGGAGGAAGCAGGGGTCGACCTGCACCTCGTCCTCCTTGCGAAGTGTACGATGTCTTTTATTCTTAGGCGAACACTAGGTTGCAGCTAAGCCTCCGAGTGGAAGACTGGCTTATCACTCGGTAGGATTTTCAAAAACTTAGGCGAGCACTGGGCTGCAGCTAAGCCCCCGAGTGGAAGGCTGGCTTACCACTCGGCAGGATTTTAGAAAACTTAGGCGAGCACTGGGCTGCAGCTAAGCCTCCGAGTGGAAGGCTGGCTTACCACTCGGTAGGATTTTAGAAAACTTAGGTGAGCACTGGGCTGCAGCTAAGCCTCCGAGTGGGAGGCTGGCTCACCACTCGGTAGGATTTTGTTTTAACTTAGGCGAAACGGATTCACAGCTAAGCCTCTGAGTGGAAGGCTGGCTTACCACTCGGTAGGATTTTTACAAGCTTAGGCGAGACGGGTTCACAGCTAAGCCACCCACTGGGGGACAGATTTATGAGAGCAAAAGCAATAACAATTACTAAGAAAATTATGACACTCTTGTCTTTGATGAATACACTACAGGAGTACTTTTATTACAACTCATCCGAGTGAAAAACTTAAGTATAAAAAGGGCGGAGCAGGTCCGCGCTCCATGCTCTGGGCTCGTTAATCTGGTGCTCAACATTGTAAAGGCGGTATGCCCCATTATGGAGAACCTTGGTGACGATGAAGGGACCTTCCCAAGTAGGAGCAAGCTTGTGTGGTTTCTGCTGATCCACTCGGAGAACTAAATCTCCCTCCTGGAAAGCTCGACTCTTCACATTTCTGGCATGGAAGCGACGCAAGTCCTGCTGGTAGATGCTCAATCGGATCAAGGCTATCTCTCTTTCTTCTTCTAGAAGGTTGACTGCGTCCTGTCGGGCTTGCTCTGCTTCAGCTTCGGTGTAGAGTTCGACTTGGGGTGCGTTGTGAAGCAGGTCACTCGGCAAGACTGTTTCAGCTCCGTAGACCAAGAAGAACGGAGTCCTCCCAGTCGACCAGTTTGGCGTGGTCCTTAATCCCCAAAGCACTGACGGAAGTTTGTCGACCCATGCACCAACTGCGTGCTTGAGGTCGCGCATCAGTCGGGGTTTCAACCCTTTGAGAATTAAGCCATTTGCTTGTTCTACTTGTCCATTCGACTGGGGGTGAGCGACTGAAGCATAGTCGACTCGTGTACCCTGAGATGTGCAGAAAGCTCTGAATTCTTCGGAGTCGAAGTTTGATCCATTGTCTATGATGATGCTGTGTGGAACTCCATATCTGAATACCAACTCCCTGATGAAGCTGACGGCGGTGCTGGCATCTAGATTCTTGATGGGCTTAGCCTCAATCCACTTAGTGAACTTGTCGACTGCTACCAATACATGGGTGTAGCCGTTTCTGCCTGTTCTCAGTGGTCCAACCATATCCAATCCCCATACAGCGAAAGGCCAGACGAGTGGAATGGTCTTCAAGGCTGAGGCGGGTTTGTGCGACATATTGGAGTAGAATTGACATCCTTCACACTTGTCGACTATCTCTTTCGCCATCTCATTTGCTCCGGGCCAGTAAAAACCCGCTCGGTATGCTTTAGCCACGATGGTCCGAGAGGACGCATGATGGCCACAGGTCCCTGAGTGGATGCCGTTGAGAATCATTCGACCTTCTTTCAGTGTTATGCATTTCTGACTGACTCCAGTCGCACTTTCTCTGTACAACTGTCCCCTCATGATGGTGAAGGTTTTAGATCGGCGGCCGATCTCTCGAGCCTCTTCTTCATTCTCGGGGAGCTCTTTCCTTAGAATATAGGCGATATAGGGCACTGTCCAGTCGGGAGTGATGACCAGAACTTCCATGATTAAGTCGACCACAACTGGGACCTCGACTTCAGTCGGATCTGTGGCGCTTTTTGGCTGCGGGGCTTCCTTAGTGAAAGGATCTTCTTGAACCGACGGCGTGTGAACATGCTCCAAAAACACGCCACTCGGAATGGCTTCCCTCTTGGAACCTATCTTCGCCAAGTCATCGACTGCTTGATTTTTCAGTCGGGGAACGTGATGGAGCTCTAATCCCTCAAATTTCTTCTCCAGCTTTCTGACTGCATTGCAGTAACCAGTCATGGTTGGGCTTCTGATGTCCCACTCCTTCATCACTTGGTTGACCACTAGGTCCGAGTCGCCATAGACCAAGAGGCGACGGACGCCGAGTGAAATGGCCATGCACAACCCGTACAAGAGTGCTTCGTATTCTGCTTCATTGTTGGAGGAATCAAAGTGAATCTGGAGTACGTATCTGAGCTTATCTCCTCGGGGGGAAAACAAGACCACTCCGGCACCGGAACCATTCAGCATTTTGGAGCCATCGAAGAACATAGTCCAGTGCTCCGAGTGAACTTGGGCCGGTAACTGTTGTTCAGAACACTCGGCGAGGAAATCTGCTATTGCTTGGGACATGATAGCTTTCTTTGCCTCAAATCTGATATCTAGGGGAAGAAGTTCAATCGCCCATTTGCCACTCGACCGGTTGCGTCTCTGTTGTGCAGAATCTCTGATAAGGGGGCGTCGGTGACGACTGTGATAATGTGGTCAGAGAAGTAGTGAGCAACTTTCTTCGTGGTCATATAAATCCCATATACAAGCTTCTGATAGTGAGGGTATCGTTGCTTGGATGGGGTCAGGACTTCGGAGATGTAATATACTGGGCGCTGAACTTTGAAGGTTTTCCCTTCTTCTTCCCGCTCGACCGTAAGTACAGTACTGACGACTTGTCCTGTGGCTGCAATGTAAAGCAGCAAAGGCTCTTTGCTGATTGGGGGAGCAAGCACCGGCTAGGTGGAAAGCAGGGTTTTTAACTCTACAAACGCTGCGTTAGCTTCAGGAGTCCACTCGAACTTGTCTGACTTCTTCATCAGTCGGTAAAGAGGCAATGCCTTCTCAGCGAGACGAGAGATGAATCGACTTAAAGCGGCCAAGCAACCAGTAAGCTTCTGAACGTCGTGCACACGCACAGGTCGTTTCATTCGGAGTATTGTGCCTACTTTCTCTGGGTTTGCATTGATTCCTCGTTCGGAAACGAGAAAACCGAGTAACTTTCCACCAGGAACTCCGAATGTGCACTTGGATGGGTTAAGCTTGATATCGTATCTCCTGAGGTTGGCAAATGTTTCAGCGAGGTCAGTCAGCAGGTCGGAACCTTTTCGTGACTTGACCATAATGTCATCCATGTACGCTTCCACATTCCGACTGATTTGAGTGAGTAAACACTTCTGAATCATCCTCATGAACATGGCTCCGACATTCTTGAGTCCGAATGGCATGGTGACATAATAGAAGCACCCGAATGGGGTGATGAAAGCCGTTTTGATCTCATTGGGCCCAAACAGACGGATCTGATGGTACCCGGAATAAGCGTCCAAGAAAGACAGTCGCTCACATCCCGCAGTCGAGTCGACTATTTGGTCGATGCGGGGAAGAGGAAAATGATCTTTCGGGCAGGCCCGATTGATATGCTTAAAATCGATGCACATGCAAAGCGAATTGTCCTTTTTGGGGACCATGACGACATTGGCGAGCCACTCGGAGTGGTAAATCTCTTGGATAAACTCTGCTGCTAGGAGCCGAGCCACTTCCTCGCCAATAGCCTTCCTTTTCTGGACGGCGGACCGTCGCAGATGTTCCTTCATAGGTTTTGCCTTTGAATCAACTCATAGACGATGCTCAGCCGGTCCCCTGGGTACACCCGGCATGTCAGAAGGTTTCCATGCAAAATGTCCCAGTTCTCACGGAGGAACTGGATGAGCGCTTCTTCCTATTTGGGGTCGAGTGTTGTGGAGATATGAGTCAGAGCAGCGTTAGGGTCGGTCGGATGGATGTGAACGGGTTTTGTCTCACCAGACGACTGGAATGCTGATTCCGTAGCAGGCTTTTTGGCTCGCAACAAATCACTCGGGTCTGCATTCCTTTGGTGTTCCTGCCACTCTTCTGCCACCATCTGAGCATCGGCAATCTTTGAGCCTTTCTGGAAGCACTCTTCTGCCTTCTTGCGATTACCAGTGACAGTGATCACGCCTTCAGGGCCAGGCATCTTTAGTTTGAGGTACACGTAACATGGTCGAGCCATAAAACGCGCATAAGCTGGCCTACCCAAAATTGCATGATAGGCAGTCTGGAAATCCACAACCTCGAATGTCAGCTTCTCCTTGCGGAAATTCTTTGAATCACCAAAAACTACATCAAGAGCAATCTGGCCGAGTGATGCAGCCTTCTTGCCAGGGATGACTCCATAAAAACTCATGTTGCTCGTGCTCAGTCTGGACATCGGAATGCCCATCCCTTTCAGCGTCTCAGCATACAGTATATTCAAACTGCTGCCACCATCCATCAACACTTTGGTCAGTCGAGTGCCCTCGACGACTGGGTCGACCACCAACGCTTGCCTCCCAGGGGTGGCTATGTGCGTGGGGTGATCAGATTGGTCGAACGTAATGGCATTCTGAGACCACTTCAGGTAATTGGGTGTTGATGGAGCAGCCATATTCACCTCTCAGTTTATAACTTTCAGTCGGTTTTTGCTCTCAACATCGGCAAAAATCATCAAGGTGGAATTGACCTGCGGATATTCCCCGTCACTATCCTCCTTGTCCTCAACCTTGTCCGACTCTTTTTCTTTGTCCTTGGACTGCTTCCCTTGGAACTGCTGTATCAGGAGTCGACACTGTCGAGTGGTATGCTTCGGGTAGATGAAATTACCCTCTTCGTCTTTCTTGGTGTGGATGTGACATGGTAAATCCAACACGTCATTTCCTTCTTTATCTTTTACTTTCTTAGGGTTCCAAGGCCCCTTGGGTTTCCCTTTGAACTTTCCTTGGTTCAGGGCCAAGGCTTCTCCAGGTGCGGCTGGCTCAGCTTTACGCTTTTGCTTCCGACTGGAATTTCCGCCTCCGGTGTCCTGGGCGACTGACTTGTGCTTGCCGCTCCGGAGCCGATCCTCTTCCTCACCATTGGCATATTTGGTGGCTATTTCCATCATTCGACTCAGAGACATGTCTCCGGTTTGACCGAATTTCAGGCTTAGCTCTCTGTACTTTACGCCCTCCTTGAAGGCGCAAACTGCCTGGTGATCAGATACATTTTCTACTGTGTGGTGCAGTGTGATCCATCTCTGGATGTAATCCCTCAGAGTCTCATTCGACTTCTGTACACAAGATTGCAGCTCTGTCAGTCCCGCCAGCCGCTTGCACGTTCCTTCGAACGTCCTGACAAACACTCGGGAGAGGTCCTCCCATGTGTAGATGCTGCTGGGTGTCAACTGATTCAGCCATGCCATGGCTGACCCTTCCAACATGAGAGGCAGATGCTTCATGGCCACCTCGTCATTTACACAGCCGATCTGAACAGCCACTCGGTAGTCCTCATGCCAAGTATCGGGCTTGGACTCACCGTTGAACTTGCTGACTCCAGTCGCCAACCTGAAGTTGGGAGGAATCACCGCGGCTCTGATGGCTCTGCTGAAACACTCTGGTCCAGAGACGTGCACTCGGCTGCTGGTGGGTACATCTCTGTCATTACCCTCTCTGTGGGATCTATTCCGGTCGAACAGACCTTGAACGATGATGGATCTCGCATCAAAGCCTGGTTCCCTGGGGTCGACTGGAACTCTTCGCCCGCCACTGTACTGGCGTCTGTCATCCTGCTGTCGAGGCATATATGATCCACCCCTCCGGGGAGGAGTGGGCACTCGACGTCGATCGTTGCGATCAACTCGGTGATGATCCTGCTCATAGTTCCTGTACTGATCGTGTCGGTCGCCATGCCCTTCACGCCTCAGGGGCGATCTGGGGCTATGAGCTGACTGGACAGTATTCGCCGCCACGGACCTACTATGAATCCTGTTTCGTGACTGCGACACAGCCGAATTAAGATCTCCAGCTGCCCAGAGCAAATCCCTGATCTGCATCAAGCCTCTGCCAGCCTCTGACTGGGAAGGCTGAATTGACTCTGCTATACATGTTGCAGCTGCCAAATTCTGGATTGGAGTGCGATATACCTGAGTCGGAGGTTTAAAGAGTTGGCGTCGACTGGAGTCTGGAATCCGTTGCCGTGCGCGCTCGTCGAGTGCCCGCTGAAGGTTCTCCAGTCGAGTGCGCTCAGCCAGGTTGGCCAAGCGTGCGTCCTCTAAGGCGCGAGCCTCAGGGGTTTCTCCAACGATCGGAGTATGCAGCGCATCCATGTTCCGGCGGTGAAGCTCTTCCCTCTGCTGCGAGTCGAGGGGCTCGGGGCGGTACTCCTCATGGTCATGCGACGGGTCGCCTCCGTTGTTGCCTCCCTCGGCGCCAGGAAAGCTGGGGGGAACGTGCGGCCTATTGACCATCAGGACCTCCACCGCCGGATCACTGTTGTCGCATTTGGATGCAGTCTCTGCGGAGCCAGTCGACAGGTCGAATAGGCCGTAGAGAGATTCGTCGGGCTCGATTGCCGCGACTTGGGTAGTGGTCGACTGGCGAGCCACTGCATGCCTCACCCACCGCTGAAGCCTCGACTGACTGGAGCGCTTATGCCGGCAGGAAGTTGGGAGGGAGGATGACACGAAAACCGGCTGATACTGAGTCGACGGTTGCTGCAGAAGGACGCCGCGGATGCATGCTCGAAATTGCGTAGCTCCGCAGACCGGGAGTGCATCCACGTCGAGCGGAGCCTCCTGCAGCCAGGCAGAGTCGTCGGCGACGAATGTGAGCGCGCCGAGACGGATCTTGCGGCCCTCAACCAAAACTCCACCTGAAACCATGATGATGGGAATTGAAAAGATTGCAACTTCTCCAACAAGTCGCTAAGACACCTGCCCCACGGTGGGCGCCAACTGTCGTGGTTCTAAGTTTGACAGTAGAATGGGGGGTAGGGATGGAGAGGCAAGATCCTAGCTATGGAGCAGTTGTGCACACAAGTGTTTTACAAGTTCAGGCCCTTCTCGGAGGAAGTAACAGCCCTACGTCTCGGAGCCCAGAGGCGGTCGACTGAATTATGTGTGTGAGAGTTACAGGGGTGCGAACCCTTCTACCAGTGGAGGGGGTGGCTTATATAGAGGACGCCAAGACCCCAGCCAGCCCACGCAGCAGAGGGTTAAAGTACATTAAGGTCCGGCGTTACTGGTAACGCCCTACATAAAGTGCCATCATGACCATTAAGATTACTTAATTATAGACCGTTTAGATACAGAGTAGATCTAGAACTCCTGGTGGTCGAGTGAGTCTTCACGGTCGAGTGTCTTCAGGTTCGTCGACTGTCTTCTAGTCTGTCGAGTGGAGTTCCTCTTGGTCGACTGGAAGACGGCTTCTTCTAAAAGATGTCCTTGGGGAGGGTACCTTGGTAAGGTTCATGACCCTACCCTAGGTACATGACTTCATCAGCGACCCTTCCGGCTGAGTTAGGGCTCTAGAGCACTCTTTCCAAGGGGTACGCGGAGACAACCTTGATAGGGTGACCCTGAAAGTAGTGCTGCAGCTTGCACGAGGCCACCAGTAGCGCAACGAGAAGTTTCTGAGGTATGGGGTACCGTGCCCTCGCATCTCGCAACACCGTGCTGACGAAGTACACCGGGTGCTCTACGAGGCTTGGAGCGTCGGTGCTGGTGGCGTCCTCCGGAAACCGTGGTGCCTCCTGAGGCGGCGGAGCCTTCAGAAGCTGGTTGCCTAGGGTAAGGGCCTTTCCCGGTCCTGGTGCGTTCCCCTGCGGCAGCTGATCTTCCTCAATCGTGGTAGTGATCTCTGTGAGTCCTTTTTGGTCCTGTTTTGCCTTGGCGCGGGCAGCTGCCGCGGCCTTGGTCTGACGCTCCTCCCTAACCGCCACCAGGGCCGCGCTGGCTGAGTAGGGAGTGGCGGCGAGGTAGAGTACCAAGGGCTCTTGTGGGCGTGGGGCCACCATCACCGGTGGGCTGGTTAGGTATCTTTTGAGGTCTTGGAATGCCTTGTCGGCCTCTTCAGTCCATTCAAAGGGCCCCTTTTTCTTCATCAATTGGAAGAAAGGCAGCGCCCGCTCCCCCAACCTGGAGATGAAGCGCTCCAGTGCAGTCACGCGCCCAGTGAGCTTCTGCATCTCTCTGAGGGTCTTTGGTGGGTTCATGTCCTCGACCGCCTTGACCTTTTCTGGGTTGGCCTCGATGCCTCGGTGGGATACGAGGAAACCCAAGAGCTTGCCTGAGGGGACTCCAAACACACACTTCTCCGGGTTGAGCCTCAGGCTTACTGCGTTGAGGCTTGCAAAGGTTTCCTCCAGGTCTTGTATCAGGGTCTTGGCCTCGCGAGACTTTACTAGAATGTCGTCGACGTAAGCCTCCATGTTCTTCCCGAGTTGCGGGCCCAAGGTGATGTGCATGAGCCACTGAAGGTTGCCCCCGTGTTGCGCAGTCCAAAGGGCATGCATGTATAGCAGTATACCCCACAAGGGGTCAGGAAGGCTGTCTTCTCCACATCTTCCACCGCCATCTTGATCTGATGATACCCGGAGAAGGCGTCCAAGAAGCATAACAGGTCACACTTAGTGGTGGAATCGACGATTTGATCGATGTGTGGGAGTGGGAAAGGATCTTGCGGGCATGCTTTGTTGAGGTTGGTGAAGTCGACACACATGCGTTCCTTCCCTCCCTTCTTTGGTACCACCATAGGGTTGGCCAACGAATCTGGATATCGAACCTCAGGAATGACCCCCACGGCTTCTAGCTTGCGGGTCTCCTGGACGATGAAGGCCTGCTTTTCAGTGGACTGCCGCCTTGCTTTCTGCCTTACAGGGCGCACGTTGGGGCACACGTTGAGGTGGTGCTCGATCACGCCCCGTGGGATCCCTGCCAGCTGATCGGGCTCCCAAGCGAACACCTTCTTGTTTGCATGCAGGAACTTGACCAGGGCTTCCTCCTGCTCGGGCCCGAGGTGGGCGCCTATGGTGAAAGTGGCACTGGTGGACCCGTCCTCGTCGACGGGTATCTGCTTGGTCTCCGCCTTGTCTTCGGTGAACAATTGTTTCTTCTTGGCTGATGCAGCCCCCTTGGGCTCTGGGGCCCCCGCGTTGGCGGGCTGTGTTGACGCCGCCGTCTTGAAGGCGAGCTGGAGCGCTCGCAGCACGTCCCCGGTGTCCCCAGGCACGGTGAGGACTCCGCTGCTCCCGGGCATCTTCATGAGGTTCTATGTCGGGTGAGTCGCGGCCATGAATTGGGCCAGCGCTGGGTAGCCGAGGATGGCATTGTAGGGGAGGCTGATGAGGGCGATGTCGAAATCGACCAGCTCCGTGCGGAAATTGTCGTAGGTGCCGAAGGTCATTGGGAGCCGGATCTGTCCCAAGGAGCTGGATGACCCGGCCCCGATTCCCATGAAGGGCTGGCTCAGCCGTAGCCGCCCCTGGGGTATGCGGAGGAGGTCGAAAGTTTTGACTGAAAGCACATTGAGGCCCGCGCCACCGTCGATGAGGGTCATGGTGACAGCCACCTGGCAGATGGTGGGGGTGCATAACATCGGGAGCGCACCCGAGCAGGCCGAGTTGGAGGGGTGGTCTTCCGAACTGAAGGCTAGCCTGGCCTGCGGCTCCGGCCGGTCCCGGGAAGCCCCCTGCCGCGCGGAGGTGGCGCCGACCTGGCGGATGAACGACTTGACATGGTGACTGGAGGGTGGCGCCTGCGAGCCGCCCATGAGGGCCGCGATGACTGGGGAGGCCGGAGCGGCGTGGCGGGCGAGGAAGAGGTCGCGCGACTTTTCCCAAGAGGCCACGGAGGGACGCAGGGGCGATACTCGTTGCTCGTTCCCCGCCGGGCCGGTGGCGGTGTTGACGGCGGGCGACGGGGAGCGACGAGGGTGCGCAGCGATGGGAGCCGTCCGGGCGACTCGAGCAGCGCGAGCAGCCCGACGAGCGTCAGCCATGGATGCGACGGTCGGAGGAGAGCAGGGCGACGGAAGACGAATTCCGGCGCACCCCTACCTGGCGCGCCAAATGTCGGATTTAGGGTTCCGGCAGACTCTTGAGGTTCGAACACTGGGGTGCGCGCGGAGGTTTCGCCTTCTACCTACCTGTTCCTCGCCGAATTGCTAGGATCTAAACTACGAGAAGAACAACACAAGAGACACAGGGTTTATACTGGTTCAGGCCACCATTGTGGTGTAATACCCTACTCCAGTGTGTGGCGTGGTGGATTGCCTCTTGGGCTGATGATGAACAATACAAGGAGGAACAGCCTCGCGAGGGTCTGTTCTTGTGGTGGTGTTGTCCCTTTGGAGGGGTTGATTCTAGATGCCTATCTTATCCTCGGATTCCTCTCTCGATCTCTCTACCCTGTGGGTGGCTAGTCCTATTTATAGGCGAAGGCCCCGGGCCTCTTCCCAAATATTGAGCGGGAAGGGCGCCAACAATTGGCCAAATTGAAGGGGAACATCTAGTACACTCATCCTGACTAAAGTTGGTCCTCGCCTGTCAAAGGCTCTGGTGGTGACGCCGACTTGGGCTCCACGGTGACCTCCATCCTGCAGTTGGACTGGTCTTGGTCTTGTTGCACCGAAATGGATGTCTTTGCTTGATGCTCTCGCCTGCGCTTGCTCCCCTTGCACCAAAGAGGAAAGAAGGACACTGCGCGGGCTGGCGCCCGGCTGGCGTCCTTGGTCGTCATGGCTTGCGTCATGGGCACCTCGCGAGGTACCCCGCCTTGAACTCTCCGCCTCCTCGTGAGCCAGCCTGACGAGACCGTGCCTGAGGAAGCTCCTTGTCGTCCGCCCCGCGAGGCTTGGCCCCTCGCGAGGGTCTTGAGCTTGTGCTGATGAAGATGGGCCGTGTTGGGCCCCCTTTGAGCCACGCCGCAGGCCGCAGGCAGGCAAGTTTGGGGACCCCCGTTCCTAGAACGCCGACAAGGTTGATCGTGCTCCGGCGTGGTCGATAACCTCTCAGAGTTGGTTTAGCGATTGCTAAGGTGCGACGTCCTTGCACGTTCGTAGTCGGATCGTCAAAGTCGACTTCCACCAAAACGATAGCCATCATCTAATCGAAAGACGGGACACCTTTGCCTCTATCAATAAAGTCACACATGTTTTAGATCATCATGGCACAAGGTGATACAAGATCCAAATCCAACAAGGGACGATACATAGGGTAACCGGTTCTTCTCCGCGAGGAGGTCTTGAAGATGGTCTTCTGTGGAAGGAGGTCTTCAATCCAACTGGATCTTCTCCGAAGAGGTGTCGGTCCCTCGCGAAGGAGTAGATCCGGATGGATGAGTGAGGCTCTATCTCACAAATGAGCTAAATCAACGCTAACCCTAGCTAGGAGGTGGGAGAGGCCTATTTATAGTCGTAGTGCAAATGGGGGTCGAAGTGAAGGGGTACAAGGGCATCAGCCCAAGGCTGCAGGCACACAGGCAGCGGATGTCCGGCCTCTACCGAACGTTCAGTCGCTTGCAGAGGTTCGGACGTCCGGTAGGATTGGACATCCGCTGGTTTCATTTTGTGACGGTGACACCGGTTGTCTGGTCACCTCGTTATTCCGCTAATTTCTCTTTGGGTGCGGAGTTGCCGGTCGTCTGGTGCAGGCCGGTCGTCCGCTTGCTAGGATGTGTCACCGGACGTCTGGTCCGGCCAGGTCGTCCGCTCGCTGTAGCATGCGTTGGCTGGGACTTGGGCAGGCTGGGCTCCAGGCGCCGGATGTCCGGTCCTGACCGGTCGTCCGATGGCTGTGACATCTTCAGCGCCCATTCTTCTTGGCCTTCACGCTCGGTGTCCTCGCCGTCTTGGTTATTGAATGTAGCTGTTCTGTGGCCTTCTTCTAAGTACCTGATCAGACATAATGTTTCCGCTTGAGGTAGTAGCCATGACTCATGTGTAGAAATGGGTAGTTCGGAGAGGAGCGAGTTCACCTTATCTTCGATAGCATTCGCTCGAGCTCTTGTCATAGATCCAAGTGTTTTTGAGGAGGGTGTAGCTACATCCATGGGGATGATCGTGGGATGCTCCGCATCACCCTCGCCACTATCAAGTGGTATCAGTTATCAGGTTGCTCGGTGAGATTTTCTAGTTTTTCGTAATTTAGATTGCATCTGTTCCGAGCCTTTTCGCCATTGTCACTTAGTTTTTGCATTGTTGAATTTTCGGTTGCATCGTGTGTCGAGTTGCTGCTTTTGGTGTTAGAATTTTAGAGTTTGGAGTTCTAGTCACGTTTTGTTCACGTCGCGTCCACATACACCATCTTTCATCTCATTCTAATAATCCGCTACCACTATCGCCACCACCACCACCATCCATCCATTGTTCTTGTTCGTCGCCGTCTTGAAGCATCATTCATCTCGTGGAGAGAAAAAGTTGAGGAAAGATCCTACAA
The DNA here is from genome assembly GCF_002162155.2 of Triticum dicoccoides. Lineage (NCBI taxonomy): Eukaryota > Viridiplantae > Streptophyta > Magnoliopsida > Poales > Poaceae > Triticum > Triticum dicoccoides. The sequence goes on along the minus strand of NC_041393.1, from coordinate 303,304,025 downwards.
GAAAGAGAGATCAGATTCATTTTGCAAGTTGACACCAAAGCACAAAAAAAAGGTTAGGTGCGCACATCCATCGTTGGTTGCAATCTTTCACGGTTCTTTTAAAAAAATTGGAAGAAGAGAGAGAAAGCTTGGATCGGTTGAAAAGGAAAGAGACCGAATCAACTAGGAAAAAAAAGGAGCGGATCGGTTGGGATTGGGACGTGATTCTCTCCCATGTTGGTTGCTTTATTTGGAAAGTACTAGTCAGCCACGTTGGATTTTGGGAAAGAAAAAATAAGTAGATCGGCCAGATTGAAAAGAAAGGAGAAAAAAACTGCAGTTTGGTCTCTCCACGCAAAGAGAAAAGGAAAGTGTGGATTACTTTGTTTATTTGGCAAGGCTCCTTTCTTCTTGTTTTGGCGATTGTGCTTTAAAAAAGAAAAAGGTTGCCTTGTTACTTTTGAGCCGGAAAAGGGGAGAGGGGCACGTTCAGATCTGTTGCCACGTACAAGGCAAGTAAATTTGCTTATTTGGAAGGTTCAGATTAGCGCATTAAAAAAAAGAGAAAAAAAGGTTTAGTTCGGCTACCAAATAACTAACTCTGGCTTTTGGAAGATTTTTTTGTGTGGACCAGTTTTCCATATAAAGGCATCAATTGATTACATGATATTGTGGAGATTGGAAAGTGCTCACCACGAAATAACATGGCACAGATTTAGGGGCCTGATCCCTGACGTGGTTCTTTTGCTTTTGCAAGTCTATCAGGTCACTCCACCAAGGGCCACGAAATTCCCCCTCTTCCTCCATATATACAGCCCTTAGTGCACTGTTTAGACCTTGGGGTTTTGTTTAGATTAAAAGTTCGCCAAAGCTGCAACTTCGCGTACTTCGTTTGGGTTCAACGACCAGACAAAGGCGTCACAGAACCCCACCTTCATTGATAAAGCTTTCCTCTGTTATTCGCAATATCCAGATTGCAATCTTAGTTTCTTGCTTGTTCTTCGTTTGCTTGCAGGAAATAGACCTTCGTGGTCAGGTTGATCGTGCTCCGGTGTGGTCAATAACCTCTCGGAGTTGGTTTAGCGATTGCTAAGGCACGATGTCCTCGCACGTTTGTAGTCGGATCGTCAAAGTCGACTTCCACCAAAACGATAGCTACCATCTCATCGAAAGACGGGACACCTTTGCCTCTATCAAGTGGTATCAGATTTCTAGGTTGCTCGGTGAGATTTTACAGTTTTTTGTAGTTTAGATTGAGTCTGTTCTTCATACTTACAGTCCACGAAAAAGCCACAAAAAAATAGGGTTAGTTCATCAAATCCGAACCAGTCTGAGCCTTTGCATAGTCTTTTCAGTATTTTGCTTTGTTAAATTTGCGGTTGCATCGTCGTGTTAAGTTGCTGGTCTTAGCGTCTGCGTCTAGTCCTTTATAGTTTCAAGTTCTGTCACAGTTTGTCATGCCGCCGCCGCACCATCTCACCACCGCTACCATATACCATCACCGCTACCATATCCTACCATCGCTGCCATATACCACCACCGCTGAGTAGGTTTCGGAAAAAATACACTCTGAATTTTTTTGCTGTTTTTTTGCGCTCATCTTTTTTATTGCCGAAAAATCACTATAATGACGAGTGTCTCAAAACTCTTCCCAAGTCAAGGTAATAGGATAGACACGAAATTTTTGCGACAATTTTTTTTATTTTTTCCGACTGCTTGGACCCAAAAACTGGAAACGGCTCAAAAAGGACTTTCTATAATGGCGATTGTCTCAATATGCTTGGAAACACCTAAAATAGGATAGCCAGAAAAAAATAGAGTGCATTTTTGGAAAATTTTGGGCCTAAATGGAGGGTGGTTTCCGGACTTTTTTTCCAAAACCTACTCCAGCAAGGAAACACGAATCGGAAAATAGATGGATCTCGAAAACAAACCTAACTAGAAGAACGCCCGTGCGTTGCAACGGGGCCACATTAAATTTAAGAGTTCAATATTACGACATTGGCGACCTTTTTTACCATCAAATCCTCACACACACGGACACACACTCTCCCTCCCTCTTCCTCACTCTCTATCCCCCTCTCCTCTCTCTCTAACACATACACATATCCATCTTATTGGGTACGGGACCATAATCCATCTATTTCACACATACACGCTAGTGCATAACAATATGGATTATGTGTATTATATTTGCCACCAGAACTGAGGGAATTAATTTCATGTAAATCGACCAGCCACAGCTCCAAGAATACGCGGACGAGGTGGCTCGGGTCGGCGTCGGCGCTGTCCAGCGCGGGCCATGGGCCCGCTTCCAAGTGCACGTGAAATGCACGTCTTCACAAATATTATAACCAGATGTGAGAAATCACATGCATAGAAAAGACATTCTGATAGCAATCCAAATACCATACTCAATTGAATACCTAACCTGGACAATACTCTTATTTCTATGCGCCAGAAAAAATGGAATAGCAAAGCTAAGTATGCCTACATACGCTCAGATTATATATAGGAATCTTGGGTGAACAATTGCAACAAAGCACTAAGCAGCGATAAATTTAAATAAAAAATCCATTAACTATGCAGGCAGCAGGCTTGTTACAACATAGAGAGATAGGAAAATGTCACCTCCAGTAATGTAGCGCAAAGGAGTGGAACGAAGCATGAATGAGCGGTTGTCTGTTCTTCTCCATGTACATGGATCAGTAGTAGAGGCTGACTGAACTCCACTCTTCGTGTACGGAGAGCCATGTCACCTTCTCGCCGCTGCAGCATGGGAGGACGGCTGGTTCACGTGACCCTCCAGCTGGGGGATCCATGGTGGCTGACCGTCGAGCTCGAGGCAAAGAAGTTGAGGGCAGCAGTGGCGAGATCCATGCCGTCCAACCGGGCGAAGAGGAGGTCACCGGGGAGGGACACATCGGCAAGATCCGGTCACCACGCGACCTGAAGAGCAACAGTGATCTCCACAAGCTGTAGGCCGACGGCGTGCTCCATCCCCTGCGATGGGGTGACCATGGCGGTGGCCACAGCTCCTCATGCTCGCCTCGATCTCGGCGACACACCCTTAGTGTAGGAGGCAGCAACGACCTCGACGAAATCATGGCCTCCATCCGGGAACGCATGAAGGACCTCGGCCCCGTCGCTACTCCTCCCGCCGTAGCCGCACGCGGCAGCGGACCGTGGGTAGGAGGGCAGGCGGCGTCGCCTCGGCTGACGGCAGGGAGCAGCGTTGATTTCGGGTAGGTGGCATCGCGAGGACGGCCGCGGCCGCGGGGAAGCACCCCGATCATGCTGCCAGGCCAATCCTTCTCCTCCGATCCCCTATCCCCGAAGATTGCGCCGCCGCCCCGGTCGTGTTGTTTCCATATATTATGCCATTTTTTCCTGTACCTAAACAAACGCGGGCGAGCGGATGGCAGAGTTTTGGTCCGCCCTCTAAAATTGCTAAACGCACTTTTGGTGAGGATTATTGTTAATAAATGAATTCAATCATGTCACTCTAAATAAATGGATTCAATCTTGTGACTCTAATTACTTCGGATTGTTATGTGCACACTAAGCGGGGTGCAGTTAGGAAAGAAATTTTTTTCTAATTAAAGTGATTGAGTGATTTAAGGTAAGGTTAATTAGTTTAGATTTGATTTTTAGTGATTGTTAGTAAAGTATGATGCGTCTTTAAAATCTTTTATTTGTTTCCTTAAGATCTATTATTTGTTTCCTAAAGAAATTTGCAATAATGGAAGGTATTGGTTGATTTTGATAAGTTAGTAAATTTAGATCCGTGATTGCGTGCACGTTTGGAAAGTGCTGATTTGCAAGGAAAGAGCTGAGGGGTAAATAAACCAGTGAATAAGAAACCAGCATCGAAAAAAATCTACGACGGTTAACCTACGAAAAAAACCCGGAGGAAAGTGGTGGGACGAAAAAAAACCTGGAAGTGAGACTACCAACTGCTCCATTAGGAGTAGAGATATGAAAAGAACTCGAATTGGTGGTGGCTATATGGTGGTATATGGCAGCGGTGGTGGTATATGGTAGCGGTGATGGTATATGGTAGCGGTGGTGGTATATGGCAGCGGTGGTGGTATATGGACTCGGATTTGTGGTATATGGCAGCGGTGGTGGTATATGGCAGCGGTGGTGGTATATGGCAGTGGTCGTAGGATATGGTAGCGGTGATGGTATATGGCAGCGGTGACGATGATGATGCGGCGGCGGCGGCGTGACAACTTGTGAACAGAACTCGAAACTCTAAAGGACTAGACACTAAGACCAGTAACTAGACACGACGATGCAACCGCAAATTCAACAATGCAAAACTCTAAAAAGATTATGCAAAGGCTCAGATTGGTTCGGATATGAGGAACTAACCCTAATTTTTTTTGGCTTTTTCGTGGACTGTAGGTATGAAGAACAGACTCAATCTAAACTACAAAAAACTATAAAATCTCACCGAGCAACCTGGAAATCTGATACCACTTGATAGAGGCAAAGGTATCTCGATGTTTCGATGAGATGGTGGCTATCATTTCTGTGGGAGTCGACGTTGACGATCCGACTACGAATGTGCGAGACGTCACGCCTTAGCAATCGCTAAACCAACTTCTGAGGGGTTATTGACCACGCCGGAGCACGATCAACCTGACCTCGAGTGTCTGTTTCCTGCGAGCAAACGAAGAACAAGCAAGAAACTGAGATTGCAATCTGGATATTGCAAATATAAGAGGAAAGCTTTATTAATGAAGGTGGGGTTCTGTGATGATAGAGGCAAAGGTGTCCCGTCTTTCGATGAGATGATGGATATCGCTTTGGTGGAAGTTGACTTTGACGAATCGAGTACGAACGTGTGAGGACGTCGCGCCCTAGCAATCGCTAAACCAACTCTGAGAGGTTATTGAACACGCCGAAGCACGATCAACCTGACCACGAGGGTCTGTTTCCTGCGAGCAAACGAAGAACAAGGAAGAAACTGAGATTGCAATCTGGATATTACGTATATAAGATGAAAGCTTTATTGATCAAGGTGGGGTTCTGTGACGCCTTTTTCTGGTCATTGAACACAAACGAAGTACGCGAAGTTGCAGCTATGGCGAACTTTTAATCTAAACAAAACCCAAAGTCTAAATGACGCCCTAAGGGCTATATATATGGTGGAAGTGGGGGGAATCTCGTGTCCCTTTGATGAGGGGTCCGAAACCAACCCTAACTCTTGTTTCCCCACGCATATGGACTCTAAAAACAACCTATACTTAAGTATTTCGAAAATACATGGGCCTGTCCCAATAATAAGGTGACGCAGCACCTAGAATAGTCTCTGGAGGAAATTTATGAAGTGACATCTTGTATATTTCGTCCATGGCTTCATGCACTCCTTATGGTGGCTTCAAAGTCCTGAAATCATCACTTGTAACTCTGTTCTTGATCCCCTTGCGCATGCCATCATCTCCCTGCTTGGTATTGCTCCAGTGTTCATCCCTCTTATCCATGACAGGCTTTCATTTGTAAGCAAAACAAATGTATCCAATTTAGGCAGCATCATATTCTCATGAACATTAGAATCATTACCAAGAAAGGTAAGTACCTGGTAATTCAATTGGCATGCGCGAGCTCTAGTAATTGATCCAGTATGTATAGCAGCAGGGGCTGTGGGTGTAATAATGGTATTGATGTCCTCATCATGTGACCTCTTAGTCTGGTCGTTGAACACAAACGAAGTACGCGAAGTTGCAGCTATGGCGAACTTTTAATCTAAACAAAACCCAAAGTCTAAACGACGCCCTAAGGGATGTATATATGGAGGAAGAGGGGGGAATTTTGTGGCCCTTGGGGAAGGGGTCCGAAACCAACCCTATCTCTTGTTTCCCCACACATACGGACTCTAAAAACAGCCTATACTCAAGTATTTCGAAAATACATGGGCCTGGCCCAATAATAAGGTGACGCAGCACCTAGAATAGCCTCTGGACGAAAGTTATGAAGTAGTATCTTGTATATTTCGTCCAAGGCTTTATGCACTCATTATGGTGGCTTCAACGTCCTGAAATCATCACTTGTAACTCCATTCTTGTTCCCCTTGCGCATGTCATCATCTCCATGCTTGTTCTTGCTCCAGTGTTCATCCTTCTCCAAGCTAGGCCCTTCATTTGTAAGCAAAACAAATGTATCCAATTTAGGCACCATCATATTCTCATGAACATTAGAATTGTTACCAAGAAACGAAAGTACCTGGTAATTTAATTGGCGTGCGCGAGCTCTAGTAAGTGGTACAGTATGTTTAGCAGAAGGGGCCGTGGGTGTAACAATGGTATTGATGTCCTCATCAGTTTATTTGGATAATTGAAAGTTTGTTTTGAACACCATATAGTACCTTTGGACTACCCAGGTGTTCTATTTCATCAGTCCGCTGCCGCGTGAATTTTTTCTGTGTCGTAGGCTCACGTCTCTGGTGAAGTGTAGCCTAGGAGCAGCACTCAACTACTTTGAGCGATTATTCAACTTGCATTAATTAACGTGGTTGTAGCATTTTTTCCCACATATATAAAGCCAACCCAGCTCCACATATTTCTACACCGTGCCTACATGCGTTCACCTGGCAATCGCTTTACCCTACTTTTGGAGTTATTTGACACCGCTGGTTGCCGATCACCACCTGTTGTATGTAAGAACTTGTAAGACTTTGATATTTGCTATACTGTGAGCGCTTTACCACCACATCCCAGTAGTTGATCGGAACATTATTTTTGCATTTTATTTCTTGTTTCTACTAATCATGACAGGATCTAGAATCAATTCATGGGCTTCATCTCATCATGGGAGACGTGCCACCACCTCAAAAAATACAACCACCATTACAAGAGGTACACAGACATCAGAATGCACACAATCAGGTTCTTGTTTCCATGCCACCTTTCCATGGTCGTTTTAAGCCTAATTTATATTTTGAATGGGTTTGAAATAAATGCTATATTTGCTTCCCATAATTTTTCCGAGCATGAAAAAATTAAGGTCGCGGTTGGTACATTCACTGGTTTTGCTACTGTTTGGTGGAGTGAACATTCTCGGTTATACACTGATTATGTACCTACTACTTGGGATGATTTAAAACTTGTCATGAGAGATAGATTTGTCGATGTTTATTATACTCGTGGTACGATTAAAAACTACAACATTTAAAACAAGGTAGTGACACTGTAACAAAATATTATGATGATTTATGAACTACCTTGTTGCACTTCTTGTTAGAGGAAAGTGAAGATGATTTGATGGATAGATTTTGGGGAGGTTTAAACTCTGATATTCAGGAGATACTAATTCATGAAGTGTTATCCTATGGACTATATTTTTCGTCTTGCTTGCAAAGCTGAACAGGAAATACAACGACGTGTTGTCCACAAGGAGAATAAGCACAAGGTGCACATTCCAAGAAATGGTACGGTTGTTCCTTTAACTACTAGGCGTACTATGACAACCACATCCGTGGTTGTGAGGACTACATCACCTCCACCATGTGACACATCACCTCCAAGAGTGCCTACATCATCTGAGTTGATCATAAGAGGTAATGATAAAGGTACCGATCTTCCACCTCCACATGAGTATGATAATGCCTTGTCAGTTTAAATGAACCATGCAGTGAGCTACCCACTACTTTGATCACACCAGCTATTTTAGAGGACTATGTTCATGATTTGACTTTGCCATGTGATCAAAGAACCATGTAATGAGCTACCGACTACTTTGATCACACCAGCTATTTTAGAGGACTATGTTCATGATTTGACTTTGCCATGTGATCAAAGACTTTTGAGTGAACCCATTGAATTAACTATTGATGCGAAAGAACCATGTGAATCAGGGAATAAATCAGATTTGGATCAAATACATTTGAAAATAGTTGTGCCAATGTTTAATCATTTCGATATGACCTCTAAACTTGGTGATGGTTCATCAAGATTGGGATGGTTTAATGATGAGCATTGCCAATCTTTTGGTACGATTAAGAGCTTCACTTATATGTGCAAACTGACTTGCAATATTTTCATGCCTTTCACTTCTTGTGTTAATATATTGGCTTTATATTTCACGACTTTTGAAGGGTGCTCTTGTCTAACTGTGTCACATGTGCCACAACTGAGATCAGTAAAAATAGATGGCATATATATACAACATGTACACCTTGTCTCTTTTGTTATCCATATTTCAGATTAAGCAACGCTGAGGACGGCTTTGTTTTCAAAAAGGGAGGATGATGAGGACATGGCTAGCACAGTTACACCCACAACCCCAACTACTATACCAATTGGACCAATTACTAGAGCTCGCACACGCCAGTTAAATTATCAGGTACTTTCATTTCTTGGAAATGTTTTTAATGTTCATGAGAATGTGATGCTGCCTAACTTAGATATGTTTGTGTCGGTTACAGTTGAAGCACCTAGTATGGACAAGAACAATGAACAGTAGAGCATGATCAAGCACTATGATGAAGGCACACGTGAAGGGAACAAGAACGGAGTTTCTGGAGGAGATTTCCGCACTTTGAAGCCACCATGATGACATATAAGAAGATGGACGAAATATACATCTTTCACAAATTTCATCCATAGCTTATTATTGGTGTTGTGTCACCTTAGTTTTGGGCTAGGCCCATGTATTTTTGATATACCTCTCATTTGGCTATTTTTAGAGTCCATATTGTAGGGGAAACGACTTAGGAGGTGTTTTAGTCCCACCTTGCCAAGGGTGGACAAAATCCCCTCTCTTTTCCCCTACAAATACAGCCCTTAAGGCACCATTTAGACTTGGGTTTTATTTAGTTAAAAGTCAGCCATCGCTGCAACTTCGTGTACTTCGTTTGTGTCCAACGACTAGACCAAGACCGTTTATGAAACCCCACTTTTAACAATACTTCATCCATACTCGCAATATTCAGATTGCTTAATCATATTCTTGCTTGTTCTTCGATTGCTTGCAGGAATAGACCTTCGTGGTCAGGTTGATCGTGCTCCGGCATGGTCAATAACCTCTCGGAGTTGGTTTAGGGATTGCTAAGGCGCAATGTCGTGCACGTTTGTAGTCGGATCGTCAAAGTCGTCTCCACCAAACCGATAGTTATCATCTCATCGAAAGATCGGACACCCTCACCTCTATCATGGTTTTAGTCCCACCTTGCCAAGGGTGGATGAAATCCCCTCTCTTTTCCCCTATAAATATAGCCCTTAAGGCACCGTTTAGACTTGGGTTTTATTTAGTTAAAAGTTAGCCATCACTGCAACTTCGTGTACTTCGTTTGTGTCCAACGACCAGACCAAGACCGCTTATGAAACCCCACTTTTATCAATACTTCATCCATACTCGCAATATTCAGATTGCTTAATCATGTTCTTGCTTGTTCTTCGATTGCTTGTAGGAATAGACCTTCCTGGTTAGGTTGATCGTGCTTCGGCATGTCAATAACCTCTCGGAGTTGGTTTAGCGATTGCTAAGGCGCAACTTCGTGCACATTTGTAGTCGGATTGACAAAGTCGTCTCCACCAAATCGATAGTTATCATCTCATCCAAAGATCAGGACACCCGCGCCTCTATCACAATGGGATCCTAAACTTGTGCGAAAAACAGCGGTCAATGATGTTCTTTGACTTTCAGGGCCAAAAAATGCTGCTGAAGGCCGAATTTGAGGGTACTCTGGGCCTCCTGGCCCAAGCGGGGAGTATTTTTTGGATTCGCGCACTCGCCATGGGCAGTTTGAGTACTTGTGGGTCCGACATGGTCTCCGAATGACAAAGTTATGACCGTTTAGTGAACATCGGGCCATTCTATGGCAGTCCTTGAAAGAACTTCATTTTCCCGGATCGCTTTTTGCCTGACCGCCCCGAAATTTCTTGTCCTCTATAGTGGAGATATTGTTTCCACATATATATTAACCGATGCTAGGAATGCCCTTTGTTCTTGGCTTTCACGCGCATGAGTTACAGCATGCCATCCGGCGAAAACAAGGAGATTATCCAGATCGTAAAGCATCTGCAGAAAGCTATGTTTGTCCCTACCAGTGGGCTAATGTCTATAAGAAACATAATCTCTCGAATTTGCTCCAAAAGGAAGTACCAATGGGTTCAGAAACTTGTCCAAAAAATAGCGGCAAATGATGTTCTTTAACTTTTAGGGCCAAAAGTCCTGCGTAAGGCTGAACTTGAGGATACTTCGGGCCTGATGAGGACATCAATACCATTGTTACACCCACGGCCACTACTGCTACATATACTGAACCAATTACTAGAGCTAGCGCACGCCAAATAAATAATCAGGTATTTTTGTTTTTGGTAATGATTCTAATGTTCATGAAAATATGATGCTGCCTAAATTGGATACATTTGTTTTGCTTACAAATGAAGGGCCTAGCTTGGAGAAGGATGAACATTGGAGCAAGAACAAGCATGGAGATGATGGCATGCGCAAGGGGAACAAGAACGGAGTTACAAGTGATGATTTTAGGACTTTGAGGCCACCATAATGAGTGCATGAAGCCTTGGACGAAATATACAAGATGCCACTTCATAAATTTTGTCCAGAGGCTATTCTAGGTGCTGCGTCACCTTATTATTGGGCCGGGCCCATGTAATTTCGAAATACATAAGTATAGGCTATTTTTAGAGTCCGTATGTGTGGGGAAACAAGAGATAGGGTTAGTTTCGGACCCCTCCACCAAGGGCCAGGAAATTCACCCCCTCTTCCTCCATATATACAGCCCTTAGGGCACCGTTTAGACTTTGGGTTTTGTTTAGATTAAAAGTTCACCATAGCTGCAACTTCGCGTACTTCATTTGTGTTCAACGACCAGACAAAGGCGTCACAGAACCCCACCTTGATCAATAAATATTTCCTCTGTTATTCGCAATATCCAGATTGCAATCTTAGTTTCTTGCTTGTTCTTCATTTGCTTGCAGGAATTTGACCTTCGTGGTCAGGTTGATCGTGCTCCGGCATGGTCAATAACCTCTCGGAATTGGTTTAGCGATTGCTAAGGCGCGACGTCTTTACACGTTCGTAGTCGGATCGTCAAAGTCGACTTCCACCAAAGTGATAACCATCATCTCATCGAAAGACAGGACACCTTTGCCTCTATCAAGTGCTATCAGATTTCCAGGTTGCTCGGTGAGATTTTACAGTTTTTCGTAGTTTAGATCGAGTCGGTTCTTCATACCTATAGTCCACGAAAAAGCCACAAAAAATTAGGGTTAGTTCATCATATCCGAACCAATCTAAGCCTTTGCATAATCTTTTTAGGGTTTTGCTTTGTTGAATTTGCGGTTGCATCGTCGTGTCTAGTTGCTAGTCTTAGCGTCTAGTCCTTTAGAGTTTCGAGTTCTGTCAGAGTTTGTCACGCCGCCGCCGCACCATCTTCATCGTTGTTTCCATATCCCACCAACGCTGCCTTATACCACCACCGCTGCCATATACCACCACCGCTGCCATATCCCACCAACGCTGCCATATACCACCGATCCATATCCATATACCAGCATCGCTATCATATACCACCACCGCTGCCATATCCTACCACCATATATCCACCACCAATCCGTGTTCTTTTCGTATTAGGTTTGTTTCCGAGTAGGTTTCAAAAAAAAGAGTATAGAGACCCCCGGGCAGTTTTTAGGCCAAAATTTCGGCGACCAAAAATATTTTTCCCTATCCTATTTTTAGGTCCCCAGGAGTGTTCTGAGACATTCGCCATCATAGTGATTTTTTGTCGCAATTTTTCATCGTCGCTGCCCTGATTTCCGAAAAAAATTGTCAAAAAATTTCGTGCCCATCCTGTCAGTTTGATCTGGGAAGAGTTTTGAGACACTCGCCCTTATAGTGATTTTTCACAAAAAAAAAGCAACGCAAAAAAAAAACAGAGCGAAAAAAAAGTTCGAGAGTGTGCTTTTCCCTTGTTTACGTGCAACGCCGTGATTTTGTTAGTGTTCTAGGCTCGCGTCTCTAGCACGGTCTAGCCTAGGACCAGCACAGTACCGTCGTTTAGCGTTTATTCAACTTTGTATCTCTGAATTGATTATTGCTGACCCTTTTTGCTACCATATTATAAGCCTTCCCAGCTCCACATACATCTATGTCATGCGTTTGACTCTCCCTGGTAATCGCTTTATCCAAGTTTGAGAGTTTTGACTACAACGGTTGCCGATCACCTCCTGCTGCTGGGTAAGAACTGGTAAGAGTTTGAGATTTGCTTGACGGGTTTGTGATACACCACCACCTATTCCTAGTAGTCTATTGGATCATATTCTTGTTTGTTTCTATTTGCTCCTAACCATGGAAGGATCACAAGCCGATGAGACTGATTGGGAGAACCTGACAAACAAACAACTACATGATAAATTTCAGCAAATGATGAGTGGGCAGGTGCAAGATGTGCTAAACAGATTTGAAGAGGCCATGGAGAAGATAGATGGCATTGAGAAGACGTTCGAAACAAAGCTTGATAACAAGTTTAATGAATTGCTCACGCGTTTTCCACAACCACCGCCGGCTGCACCTATCTCACCTCTGCAACGACAACAAGAACACCCCCTTCCAAATCAGTATGGACGAGCGCAGCGTGTTCCTCTTGAGGATGGCCAAACTTCTGGTGCTGCTATACCTGTTGTTGATGCTTCTTTGGCTCCTGCTATTGCTGCTGCTGGTACCCAGGAGGATGATGAGTATGCGGGCGATTATGAGGATGAGGTTGATCAAAATAAGAACTACGTGCACCAGCACCACCACCAGAACTACGTTCAATTTTTCATCGTTGCTGCCCTGATTTCTAAAAAAAATTGTCAAAAAATTTCGTGCCCATCCTGTCAGTTTGATCTGGGAAGAGTTTTGAGACACTCGCCATTATAGTGATTTTTCACACAAGAAACGAGCGCGAAAAAAGAGCAGCGCAAAAAAAAAACAGAGCGGAAAAAAAAGTTCCAGAGTGTGCTTTTCCCTTGTTTACGTGCCGCGCCGTGATTTTGTTAGTGTTCTAGGCTCGTGTCTCTAGCACGGTCTAGCCTAGGACCAGCACATTACCGTTGTTTAGCGTTTATTCAACTTTGTATCTCTGAATTGATTATTGCTGACCCTTTTTGCTACCATATTATAAGCCTTCCCAGCTCCACATACATCTATGTTGTGCGTTTGACTCTCCCTGGTAATCGCTTTATCCAAGCTTTGAGAGTTTTGATTACAACGGTTGCCGATCACCTCCTCCTGCTGGGTAAGAACTGGTAAGAATTTGAGATTTGCTTGACGGGTTTGTGATACACCACCACCTATTCCTAGTAGTCTATAGGATCATATTCTTGTTAGTTTCTATTTGCTACTAACCATGGCAGGATCACAAGCCGATGAGACTGATTGGGAGAACCTGACAAACAAACAGCTACATGATAAATTTCAGCAGATGATGAGTGGACAGGTGCAAGATGTGCTAAACAGATTTGAAGAGGCCATGGAGAAGATAGATGGCATTGAGAATACGTTCGAAACAAAGCTTGATAACAAGTTTAATGAATTGCTCACGCATTTTCCACAACCACCGCCGGCTGCACCTATCACACCTCTGCAACGACAACAACACCCCCTTCCGAATCAGTATGGACGAGCGCAGCGTGTTCCTCTTGAGGATGGCCAAACTTCTAGTGCCGCTATACCTTTTGTTGATGCTTCTTTGGCTCCTGCTACTGCTGCTGCTGGTACCCAGGAGGATGATGAGTATGCGGGCGATTATGAGGATGAGGTTGATCAAAATCAGAACTACGTGCAGCCACCAGCACCACCACCAGCAGGTCAACCTCAGGTATATAATCGCAATGGTAGGCCTGCACCACCACCTCAGGTACGAGATCATGACCTTGTTCCTAAACTGAAATTGATTATTCCACCATTTGAGGGTAGATATATTCCTGATATATATCTTACTTGGGAGTTAGAAACTGAACAACGTTTTACATGTTTACAATATCCCGAGGAGAGACGAGTTGCTGCCGTTGTTTGTGCTTTCACTAGGTTTGCATGTGTATGGTGGTCTAAACATTGTAGATTATATCCTATTCCAGCTACTTGGGCTGCTTTGAAAATTGTTATGCGTACTCGTTGGGTTCCACCATATTATCAACGTGAATTGCTTCAAAAATTGTAGCGTTTAAGACAAGGAAAAAATTCTGTAGAAGAATATTATCAGGAATTACAAACTGGCATGATTAGATGTGGTATTGTTGAGGAGAATGAAGCAATGCTTGCATGTTTTACGGGTGGATTAAATAGAGAGATTTAGACCATTCTAGAGTATAAGGAGTATACTAATATCACCTGTTTATTCCATCTTGCTTGTAAAGCTGAACGTGAAGTGCAGGATCGACAAGCAATGTCACGCACTAAATTTTCTGCAGGTCGACCTTCCTCATGGACACCGCGTGCATCTTCTACTTCCACTACACCAGCACCTCCATCAGGTGCCACCTCCAGCCATGATACAAGAAAGCAGGCACAACCACCACTATCTACCAAGAGCGCACCTGCCGGACTTACACAGAGCTTGATGAGGACATCAATACCATTGTTACACCCACATCCCCTGCTGCTATACATACTGGACCAATTACTAGAGCTCGCGCACGCCAACTAAATTACCAGGTACTTTTGTTTCTTGGTAATGATACTAATGTTCATGAGAATATGATGCTGCCTAAATTGGATACATTTGTTTTGCTTACAAATGAAGGGCCTAGCTTGGAGAAGGATGAACATTGGAGCAAGAACAAGCATGGAGATGATGGCATGCGCAAGGGGAACAAGAACAGAGTTACAAGTGATGATTTCAGGTCTTTGAAGCCACCATAACGAGTGCATGAAGCCTTGGACGAAATATACAAGATGTCACTTCATAAATTTCGTCCAGAGGCTATTATAGGTGCTGTGTCACCTTTTTATTGGGCCAGGCCCATGTAATTTCGAAATACATAAGTATAGGCTATTTTTAGAGTCCGTATGTGTGGGGAAACAAGAGATAGGGTTGATTTCAGACCCCTCCACCAAGGGCCACGAAATTCCCCCTCTCTTCCTCCTTATGTACAGCCCTTAGGGCACCGTTTAGACTTTGGGTTTTGTTTAGATTAAAGTTCGCCATAGCTGCAACTTCGCGTACTTTGTTTGTGTTCAGCGACCAGACAAAGGCGTCACAGAACCCCACCTTGATCAATAAAGCTTTCATCTTATATTCGCAATATCCAGATTGCAATCTCAGATTCTTGCTTGTTCTTCGTTTGCTCGCAGGAAACAGACCCTCGTGGTCAGGTTGATCGTGCTCCGGCGTGGTCAATAACCTATCGGAGTTGGTTTAGCGATTGCTAAGGCGCGACGTCCTCGCACGTTCGTAGTCGGATCGTCAAAGTCGACTTCCACCAAAGCGAAATCAATCATCTCATCGAAAGACGGGACACCTTTGCTTCTATCAAGTGGTATCAGATTTCCAGGTTGCTCAGAGAGATTTTATAGTTTTTCGTAGTTTAGATCGAGTCTGTTCTTCATACCTACAGTCCACGAAAAAGCCACAAAAAAAATTAGGGTTAGTAAATCATATCCGAACCAATCTGAGCCTTTGCATAATCTTTTTAGAGTTTTGCTTTGTTGAATTTGCGGTTGCATCGTCGTGTCTAGTAGCTGGTCTTAGAGTCTAGTCTTTTAGAGTTTCGAGTTCTGGTCATAAGTTTTCACGCCGCCGCCGCACCATCATCATCGCCCCTGCCATCTACCACCACCGCTTATCCGCCACCGCTTCGAATCCGTATACATATACCACCACCGCTGTCATATACCACCACCGCTGCCATCTACCACCATATATCCACCACCAATCCGAGTTCTTGTCATATTAGGTTTGTTTTCGAGATCCATCTAGATTCTGATTCGTGTTTCCTTGCCGGAGTAGGTTTCGGAAAAAAAAAGAGTCCGGAAACCACCCTCCGTTTAGGCCCAAATTTTTTCGAAAACGCATTTTTCGAAAAAAATTCTGGCTATCCTATTTTTAGGTGTTTTCTGAGTGTTTTGAGACAGGTGCCATTATAGGAAGTTTTTTTTGACCCGTTTCTAGTTTTTGGGTCCGGGCAGTCGAAAAAAAAATTGGTCGAAAAATTTCGTGCCCATCCTGTCAGTTTGACCTAGGAAGAGTTTTGAGACACTCGCCATTATAGTGATTTTTCGCAAAAAATAATCCAGAGTGTGCTTTTCCCTTGTTTACGTGCCGCGCCGTGATTTTGTTGGTGTTCTAGGCTCGCGTCTCTAGCACAGTCTAGCCTAGGACCAGCACAGTACCGTCGTTGAGCGTTTATTCAACTTTGCATCTCTGAATTGATTATTGCTGACCCTTTTTGCTACCATATTATAAGCCTTCCCAGCTCCACATACATCTACGTCGTGCGTTTGACTCTCCCTGGTAATTGCTCTATCCAAGCTTTGAGAGTTTTTGACTACAACGGTTGCCGATCACCACCTGCTGCTGGGTAAGAACTGGTAAGAATTTGAGATTTGCTTGATGGATTTGTGACACCCACCACCACCTCTTGCTAGTAGTCTGTAGGATCATATTCTTGTGTGTTTCTATTGCTGCTAACCATGCCAGGATCACAAGCCGACGAGACTGACTGGGAGAACATGACGAATAAGGATTTGCATGATAAATTTCAGCAAATGATGAGTGGATAGGTGCAAGATGTGCTAAACAGATTTGAAGATGCCATGGAGAAGATAGATGGCATGGAGAAGACGTTCGAAACAAAGCTCGATAACAAGTTTAATGACTTGCTCGCGTGTCTTCCACCACCACCACCCGCTGCACCTAACGCACCTCTCCAACAACAACAACAACGACTACCTCCACGTCGCGAAACAGACCTCCACCGAGCGAGCCGTGTTCCTCTTGCGTTTGGAAAAACTGTTGGTGCTACTGTTGATACTTCTGTGGCTCCTGCTGATGAGGCGGAGGATGATTATGCGGGAGATTACAAGGTTGAGGTTGACAAAAATCAGAACTACGTGCAACCACCTGCACCACAACCACCAGGTCGTCCACATGCAAATAATCACAATGGTAGGGCTTTCCCTCAGGTACGAGATCATGACCATCTTCCTAAACTGAAATTGAATATTCCACCTTTCGACGGTAGATATGTTCCTGATATATATCTTACTTGGGAGTTAGAAACTGAACAACAATTTACATGTTTACAATATCCCGAGGAGAGATGGGTTGCCGCTGCTGTTTGTGCTTTCACTAGTTTTGCATGTGTATGGTGGTCTGAACATTGTAGATTATATCCTATTCCAACTACTTGGGCTGCTTTGAAAACTGCTATGCGTACTCATTGGGTTCCACCATATTATCAACGTGAATTGCTTCAAAAATTACAGCGCTTAAGACAAGGAAAAAATTCTGTAGAAGAATATTATCAGGAATTACAAACTGGCATGATTAGATGTGGTATTGTTGAGGAGAATGAAGCTATGCTTGCACATTTTCTGGGTGGATTAAATAGAGAGATTCAGACCATTCTAGACTATAAGGAGTATACTAATATCACTCGTTTATTCCATCTTGCTTGTAAAGCTGAACGTGAAGTGCAGGATCGACAAGCATTGGCGCGAACTAACTTTTCTGCAGGCCGACCTTCATCATGGACAGCGCGTGCATCTTCTACTTCAACTGCACCAGCACCTCAATCAGGTGCCTCCTCCAGTTGTGATACAAGAAAATAGGCACAACCACCATTATCTGCCAAGAGCGCACCTGCTGGGCCTGCACAGAGTTCTTCTTCTTCCATGGAGGAGGTCATTATGCGAGAGAATGCAAAATCTCCGCGTGTGATGATTGCTACCGCGGATGGTGGATATGAGTCCGCTAGTGACTATGATGAGGAGACTTTGGCTCTTATTACACGTGAAGAACATGGTGGAGATGATTCTGATCATGAGACGGAATACATGGCTCCTGAAGACGCTGACAGGTATGAATGTTTAGTTGCTCAACGTGTTTTGAGTGTGCAGGTCACACAAGCTGAGCAAAATCAGAGGCACAATTTGTTCCATACCAAGGGAGTTGTGAAAGAACGTTCTATGCGCGTCATCATAGATGGAGGGAGCTGCAACAACTTGGCTAGCATGGAGATGGTGGAGAAGCTTTCTCTCACCACAAGACCACATCCACATCCTTACTACATCCAATGGTTCAACAACAGCGGCAAGATTAAGGTAACACGTACTGTTCGTGTGCATTTTAGTATCTCTACATATGCTGATTATGTTGATTGTGATGTGGTACCTATGCAAGCATGTTCCTTATTACTTGGTAGACCATGGCAATTTGATAAAAATTCTGTACACCTTGGTAGAAACAATCAGTATACTCTTGTTCATAAGGATAAAAATATTACTTTGCTTCCTATGACTCCTGATTCTATTTTGAAAGATGATATTAATAGAGCTAATAAAGCAAAACAGGAGAAGAATAAGAGTGAAAATCAGATTGTGGCAAAAGAATTTGAGCAACAAATGAAGCCTAATCATAAACCATCTAGTGTTGCTTCTGAAATTAAATTGAAAAGTGCATGTTTATTTGCCACCAAATCTGATATTGATGAGCTAGATTTCAGCAAATCTGTTTGTTATGCTTTTGTGTGCAAAGAGGCATTATTTTCATTCGAGGACGTGCCTTCATCTTTGCCTCCTGCTATCACTAACATTTTGTAGGAGTTCGCTGACGTCTTTCCACAAGACGTGCCACCGGGATTACCACCTATTCGAGGGATTGAGCATCAGATTGACTTAATTCCCGGTGCTTCACTGCCAAACCGTGCGCCATACCATACCAATCCAGAGGAGACGAAGGAGATTATGCGTCAAGTACAAGAGCTTCTCGACAAAGGTTATATACGCGAATCCCTTAGTCCTTGTGCTGTTCCTATTATTCTAGTGTCGAAAAAGGATGGTACATCGCGTATGTGTGATGATTGTAGAGGCATTAATAATATTACTATTCGTTATCGTCATCCTATTCCTAGGCTAGATGATATGCTTGATGAATTGAGTGGCTCTACAATATTCTCCAAAGTTGATTTGCGTAGTGGATACCATCAAATTCGTATGAAATTGGGGGATGAATGGAAAACAGCATTTAAAACTAAGTTTGGATTATATGAGTGGTTAGTCATGCCTTTTGGGTTAACTAATGCGCCTAGTACTTTCATGAGACTAATGAACGAAGTTTTACGTGCTTTCATTGGACGATTTGTGGTAGTCTATTTTGATGATATACTGATTTATAGCAGATCTTTGGAAGAACATTTGGATCATTTACGTGCTGTTTTTATTGCTCTACGTGATGCACGTTTGTTTGATAACCTTGGGAAGTGCACCTTTTGCACCAACCGAGTATCTTTCCTTGGCTATGTTGTTACTCCACAGGGAATTGTAGTTGATAAAGCCAAGATTGAAGCTATTGAGAGTTGGCCGCAGCCCAAAACGGTCACACAAGTGAGGAGTTTTATTGGCCTCGCTGGATTCTATAGGCGTTTTGTGAGAGATTTCAGCACCATTGTTGCACCTCTCAATGAGCTTACAAAGAAAGATGTGCCTTTTCTTTGGGGTACCGCACAGGAAGAAGCCTTCTCGGTATTGAAAGATAAGTTGACACATGCTCCTTTACTCCAACTTCCTGATTTTAATAAGACTTTTGAGCTTGAATGTGATGCTACTGGAATTGGATTAGGAGGTGTGTTATTACAAGATGGCAAACCTGTTGCATACTTTTCTAAAAAATTGAGTGGGCCTAGTCTGAATTATTCTACTTATGATAAAGAATTATATGCTCTTGTTCGGACTTTAGAAACATGGCAACAATATTTATGGCCCAAAGAATTTGTTATACATTCTGATCATGAATCTTTGAAACATATTAAAAGTCAAGCTAAACTAAATCGTAGACATGCTAAATGGGTTGAATTCATTGAGACTTTCCCTTATGTCATTAAACACAAGAAGGGAAAAGAAAATGTTATTGCTGATGCATTGTCTCGTCGCTATACTATGCTTTCACAACTTGACTTCAAAATATTTGGTTTGGAGACCATCAAAGATCAATATGTGCATGATGCTGATTTTAAAGATGTAATGCGGAATTGTAAAGAAGGAAGAATGTGCAACAAGTTTGTCGTTAACGATGGATTTGTGTTTCGTGCTAACAAGCTATGCATTCTAGCTAGCTCCGTTCGTCTTTTGTTGTTGCAGGAGGCGCATGGAGGAGGATTAATGTGACACTTTGGCGTGAAGAAGACGGAGGACGTACTTGGTACACATTTCTTTTGGCCAAAGATGAGACGGGATGTTGAGCGTTTTATTGCTCGCTGCACTACATGTCAAAAAGCTAAGTCACGACTCAATCCTCATGGTTTATGTATGCCTTTGCCTGTACCTAGTGTTCCTTGGGAGGATATATCTATGGACTTTGTTTTAGGTTTATCTCGAACAAAGAAGGGGAGGGATAGCATATTTGTTGTCGTGGATAGATTCTCGAAAATGGCACACTTTATACCATGTCATAAAAGCGATGATGATGTTAATGTTGCTGATTTGTTCTTTCGTGAAATTATTTGCTTGCATGGTGTGCCAAATACTATTGTTTCAGATCGTGATACTAAATTTCTTAGCCACTTTTGGAGATGTTTATGGGCTAAGTTGGGGACTAAACTGCTTTTTAGTACTGATTGTCACCCCCAAACTAATGGCCAAACTGAAGTAGTCAATAGAACATTGTCTACTATGCTTAGGGATGTTTTGAAGAGTAATAAGAAAATGTGGGAGGAATGCTTGCCTCATATTGAATTTGCTTATAATCGTTCATTGCATTCTACTACTAAGATGTGCCCTTTTGCAGTTGTGTATGGTTTCCTACCTCATGCACCTATTGATTTGTTGCCTGTTCCATCTTCGGAGAAGGTTAATTTTGACGCTAAACAACGTGCTGAATTGATTTTAAAAATGCATGAGTTAACTAAGGAAAACATTGAGCGTATGAATGCCAAATATAAACTTGCCGGAGATAAGGGTAGAAAACATGTTGTGTTTGCACCTGGAGATCTTGTTTGGTTACATTTGTGTAAGGATAGATTTCCTGATTTGCGCAAATCAAAGCTCATGCCACGGGCTGATGGTCCCTTTAAGGTGTTAGAGAAAATAAATGATAATACATATAAACTTGAGCTACCTGCAGATTTTGGGGTTAGTCCCACTTTTAACATTGCAGATTTGAAGCCTTATTTGGGTGAGGAAGATGAGCTTCCGTCGAGGACGACTTCATTTCAAGAAGGGGAGGATGATGAGGACATCAATACCATTGTTACACCCACAACCCCTGCTGCTATACATACTGGACCAAGTACTAGAGCTCGCGCACGCCAACTAAATTACCAGGTACTCACGTTTCTTGGTAATGATTCTAATGTTCATGAGAATATGATGCTGCCTAAATTGGATACATTTGTTTTGCTTACAAATGAAGGGCCTAGCTTGGAGAAGGATGAACATTGGAGCAAGAACAAGCATGGAGATAATGGCATGCGCAAGGGGAAGAAGAACAGAGTTACAAGTGATGATTTCAGGTCTTTGAAGCCACCATAACGAGTGCATGAAGCCTTGGACGAAATATACAAGATGTCACTTTATAAATTTCGTCCAGAGGCTATTATAGGTGCTGTGTCACCTTTTTATTGGGCCAGGCCCATGTAATTTCGAAATACATAAGTATAGGCTATTTTTAGAGTCCGTATGTGTGGGGAAACAAGAGATAGGGTTGATTTCGGACCCCTCCACCAAGGGCCACGAAATTCCCCCTCTCTTCCTCCATATATACAGCCCTTAGGGCACCGTTTAGACTTTGGGTTTTGTTTAGATTAAAGTTCACCATAGCTGCAACTTCGCGTACTTCGTTTGTGTTCAGCGACCAGACAAAGGCGTCACAGAACCCCACCTTGATCAATAAAGCTTTCATCTTATATTCGCAATATCCAGATTGCAATCTCAGATTCTTGCTTGTTCTTCGTTTGCTCGTAGGAAACAGACCCTCGTGGTCAGGTTGATCGTGCTCCGGCGTGGTCAATAACCTCTCGGAGTTGGTTTAGCGATTGCTAAGGCGCGACGTCCTCGCACGTTCGTAGTCGGATCGTCAAAGTCGACTTCCACCAAAGCGAAATCCATCATTTCATCGAAAGACGGGACACCTTTGCTTCTATTAGAGCTCTTCTTCTTCCATGGCATCAACAGGGCACACAAGTGATATTATTTGTCGTCGTTGTAAAGGAAGAGTTCATTATGCGCGAGAATGCAAATCTCAGCGTGTGATGATTGCTACTTAGGATGGTGGGTATGAGTCTGCTAGTGACTATGATGAGGAGACTTTGGCCCTTATTACACGTGAAGAACATGGTGGATATGATTCTGATGATGAGACGCAATACATGGCTTCTGAAGACGCTGACAGGTATGAATGTTTAGTTGCTCAACGTGTTTTGAGTGTGCAGGTCACACAAGCTGAGCAAAATCAGAGGCGTAATTTGTTCCATACAAAGGGAGTTGTGAAGGAACATTCTGTGCGCGTTATCATAGATGGAGGGAGCTGCAACAATTTGGCTAGCATGGAGATGGTGGAGAAGCTATCTCTCACCACAAGGCCACATCCACATCGTTACTACATCCAATGGTTCAATAAAAGCGGCAAGGTTAAGGTAACACGTACTGTTCATGTGCATTTTAGTATCTCTACATATGCTGATTATGTTGATTGTGATGTGGTACCTATTCAAGCATGTTCCTTATTACTTGGTCGACCATGGCAATTTGATAAAAATGCTGTCCACCATGGTAGAAACAATCAGTATACTCTTGTTCATAAGGATAAAAATATTACTTTGCTTCCTATGACTCCTGAGTCCATTCTGGAAGATGATATTAATAGAGCTAATAAAGCAAAACAGGAGAAAAATAAGAGTGAAAATCAAATTGTGGCAAAAGAATTTGAGCAACAAATGAGGCCTAATAGTAAACCATCTAGTGTTGTTTCTGAAATTAAATTGAAAAGTGCATGTTTACTTGCCACTAAATCTGATATTGATGAGCTAGATTTTAACAAATTTGTTTGCTATGCTTTTGTGTGCAAAGAGGCATTATTTTCATTCCACGACGTGCCTTCCTCTTTGCCACCTGCTGTCACTAACATTTTGCAGGAGTTCGCCGACGTCTTTCCACAAGACGTGCCACCGGGATTACCTCCCATTCGAGGGATTGAGCATCAGATTGACTTAATTCCCGGTGCATCATTACCCAACCGTGCACCATACCATACCAATCCAGAGGAGACGAAGGAGATTATGCATCAAGTACAGGAGCTGCTCGACAAAGGTTATATACGCGAATCCCTTAGTCCTTGTGTTGTTCCTATTATTCTAGTGCTGAAAAAGGATGGTACATCACGTATGTGTGTTGATTGTAGAGGCATTAATAATATTACTATTTGTTATCATCATCCTATTCCTAGGCTAGATGATATGCTTGATGAATTGAGTGGCTCTACAATATTCTCCAAAGTTGATTTGCGTAGTGGATACCATCAAATTCGTATGAAATTGGGGGATGAATGGAAAACAACATTTAAAACTAAGTTTGGATTATATGATTGGTTAGTCATGCCTTTTGGGTTAACTAATGCACCTAGTACTTTCATGAGGAACGAAGTTTTACGTGCTTTCATTGGACGATTTGTGGTAGTTTACTTTGATTACATATTGATTTATAGCAGAACTTTGGAGGAAGATTTGGAACATTTACGTGCTGTTTTTATTGCTCTATGTGATGCACGTTTGTTTGGTAACCTTGGGAAGTGCACCTTTTGCACCGACCGGGTGTATTTTCTTGGCTATGTTGTTACTCCACAGGGAATTGAAGTTGATAAAGCCAAGATTGAAGCTATTCAGAGTTGGCCGCAGCCCAAAAGGGTCACACAATTGAGGAGTTTTCTTGGCCTTGCTGGATTCTATTGGCGTTTTGTGAGAGATTTCAACAGCATTGCTGCACCTCTCAATGAGCTTACAAAGAAGGATGTGCCTTTTGTTTGGGGTACCGCACAGGAAGAAGCCTTCACGATATTGAAAGATAAGTTGACACATGCTACTTTACTCTAACTTCCTGATTTTAATAAGACTTTTGAGCTTGAATGTGATGCTAGTGGAATTGGATTAGGAGGTGTGTTATTACAAGATGGAAATCCTGTTGCATATTTTTCCGAAAAATTGAGTGGGCCTAGTCTGAATTATTCTACTTATGATAAAGAATTATAGGCTCTTGTTCGGACCTTAGAGACATGGCAACATTATTTATGGCCCAAAGAATTTTTTATACATTCCGATCATGAATCTGTTAAACATATTAAAAGTCAAGCTAAACTGAATCGTAGACATGCTAAATGGGTTGAATTCATTGAGACTTTCCCTTATGTTAAACACAAGAAGGGTAAAGAAAATGTTGTTGCTGATGCATTGTCTCGTCGCTATACTATGCTTTCACAACTTGACTTCAAAATATTTGGTTTGGAGACCATCAAAGATCAATATGTGCATGATGCTGATTTTAAAGATGTATTGCAGAATTGTAAAGATGGGAGAACATGGAACAAGTTCCTCGTTAATGATGGATTTGTGTTTCGTGCTAACAAGCTATGCATTCCAGCTGGCTCTATTCGTCTTTTGTTGTTGCAGGAGGTGCATGGAGAGGGATTAATGGGACACTTCGGCGTGAAGAAGACGGAGGATGTACTTGCTACAAATTTGTTTTGGCCAAAGATGAGACGGGATGTTGAGCGTTTTATTGCTCGCTGCACTACATGTCAAAAAGCTAAGTCACGACTCAATCCTCATGGTTTATATATGCCTTTGCCTATACCTAGTGTTCCTTGGGAGGATATATCTATGGACTTTGTTTTAGGTTTACCTCGAACAAAGAAGGGGAGGGATAGCATATTTGTTGTCGTGGATAGATTCTCGAAAATGGCACACTTTATACCATGTCATAAAAGCGATGATGCCGTTAATGTTGCTGATTTGTTCTTTCGTGAAATTATTCGCTTGCATGGTGTGCCCAATACTATTGTTTGATATCGTGATACTAGATTTTAAGCCACTTTTGGAGATGTTTATGGGCGAAGTTGGGGACTAAACTGCTTTTTAGTACTACTTGTCACACCCAAACTGATGGACAAATTGAAGTAGTCAATAGAACATTGTCTACTATGCTTAGGGCTGTTTTGAAGAATAATAAGAAAATGTGGGAAGAATGCTTGCCTCATATTGAATTTGCTTATAATCGTTCATTGCATTCTACTACTAAGATGTGCCCTTTTGAAATTGTGTATGGTTTCCTACCTCATGCACCTATTGATTTGTTGCCTCTTCCATCTTCGGAGAAGGTTAATTTTCATGCTAAACAACATGCTGAATTGATTTTAAAAATGCATGAGTTAACTAAGGAAAACATTGAGCATATGAATGCTAAATATAAACTTGCTGGAGATAAGGGTAGAAAACATGTTGTGTTTGCACCTAGAGATCTTGTTTGGTTACATTTCGTAAGGATAGATTTCCTGATTTGCGCAAATCAAAGTTAATGCCACGTGCTGATGGTCCTTTTAAGGTGTTGGAGAAAATAAATGATAATGCATATAAACTTGAGCTTCCTGCAGATTTTGGGGTTAGTCCCACTTTTAACATTGCAGATTTGAAGCCTTATTTGGGTGAGGAAGATGAGCTTCCGTCGAGGAAGACTTCATTTCAAGAAGGGGAGGATGATGAGGACATCAATACCATTGTTACACCCACAGCCCCTACTGCTACATATACTAAACCAATTACTAGAGCTCGCGCATGCCAAATAAATTATCATGCACTTTCGTTTCTTGGTAATGAGTCTAATGTTCATGAGAATATGATGCTGCCTAAATTGGATACATTTGTTCTGCTTACAAATGAAGGGCCTAGCTGGAGAAGGATGAACATTGGAGCAAGAACAAGCATGGAGATGATGGCATGCGCAAGGGTAACAAGAACGGAGTTACAAGTGATGATTTCAAGACTTTGAAGCCACCATAATGAGTGCATGAAGCCTTGGACGAAATATACAAGATGCCACTTCATAAATTTCGTCTAGAGGCTATTCTAGGTGCTGCGTCACCTTATTATTGGGCCAGGCCCATGTAATTTTGAAATACATAAGTATAGGCTATTTTTAGAGTCTGTATGTGTGGGGAAACAAGAGATAGGGTTAGTTTCGGACCCCTCCACCAAGGGCCACGAAATTCACCCCCTCTTCCTTCATATATACAGCCCTTAGGGCACCATTTAGACTTTGGGTTTTGTTTAGATTAAAGTTCACCATAGCTGCAACTTCGCGTACTTCGTTTGTGTTCAACGACCAGACAAAGGCGTCACAGAACCCCACCTTGATCAATAAAGCTTTCCTCTGTTATTCGCAATATCCAGATTGCAATCTTAGTTTCTTGCTTGTTCTTCGTTTTCTTAAAGGAATTAGACCTTCGTGGTCAGGTTGATCGTGCTCCGGCATGGTCAATAACCTCTCGGAGGTTGTTTAGCGATTGCTAAGGCGCGACGCCTTCACACGTTCGTAGTTGGATCGTCAAAGTCGACTTCCACCAAAGCGATAACCATCATCTCATCGAAAGACGGGACACCTTAGCCTATATCAGGGCCTCCTGGCGCAAGGGTGGAGTATTTTCTGCATTCGCACACTCGCCACGAGAAGCTTGGGTACTTGTGGGTCTGACATGAACTCCGAATGACAAAGTTATGACCGTTTTAGTGAACATCGGTCCATTCTATGGAAGTCCTTGAAAGAACTTCATTTTCCCATGACGCTTTTTGCCTGACCGCCCCGAAATTTCTTGTCCTCTATAGAGGAGATATTGTTTCCACATATATATTAACCGATGCCAGGAATGCCGTTTGTTCTTGGCTTTCACGAGCATGAATTACAGCATGCCATCCAGCGAGAACAAGGAGAATAAGGCATGTAGCCGCTGGATTTTCTTCAATTTATAGCCAAATGAGATTGCCCGGATAATAGAGCATCTGTAGAAAACTACGTCTGTCCCTACCAGGGGGCTAATGTCTATAAGCAACATAATCTCTTAAATTTCCTTCAAAAGGAAGTGCCACTGGTTCAGAAACTTGTCCAACAACAGCGGCCAATGATGTTCTTTGACTTTTAGGGCCAAAAAATCCTGCTTGAGGCTGAATTTGAGGGTACTCCGGGCCTCCTGTTGCAAGCGGGGAGTATTTTCAGGACGCTCGCTACGAGCAGTTTGATTACTTGTGGGTCCGAAACGGACTCCGAATGACAACGTTATGACCATTTTAGTGAACTTCGGTCCATTCTATGGCAGTCCTTGAAAGAACTTCATTTTCCTGTGACGCTTTTTGCCTCACCTCCCCGAAATTTCTTGTCCTCTATAGTGGATATATTGTTTCCACATATATATTGACCGATGCCATGGATGCCGTTTTGTTCTTGGCTTTCACGTGCATAAGTTACAGGATGCCATCCAGCGAATACAAGCAGAATAAGGCATATAGCCGCTGGATTTTCTTCAAATTTACGGCTAAATGAGATTCCCCCGGATCATAGAGCATCTGTTGAAAGCTACGTTTGTCCCTACCAGGGGGGCTAATGTCTATAAGCAACATAATCTCTCGAATTTCCATCAAAAGGAAGTGCCAATGGGTTCAGAAAATTGTCCGAAAAACAACGACGAATGTTGTTCTTTGACTTTCAAGGCCAAAAAGGACTGCTTAAGACCGAACTTGAGAGTACTCCGGGCCTCCTGAAGCAACTAGGGAGTATTTTGTGGATTCGCACGCTCGCCACGAGTAGTTTGAGTACTTGTGGGTCCAACACCGACTCCGAATGACAAAGTTATGACCGTTTTAGTGAACATCGGTCCATTCTATGGCAGTCCTTGAAAGAACTTCATTTTCCCGGGACACTTTTTGCCTGACCGCCCCAAAATTTCTTGTCCTCTATAGTGGAGATATTGTTTCCACATATATATTAACCGATCCTAGGAATGCCTTTTGTTCTTGGATTTCACGCGCATGAGTTACAACATGCCATCTGGCGAAAACAAGGAGAATAAGGCATATAACCGCTGGATTTTCTTCAATTTACGGCCAAATGAGATTGCCCAGATCATAGGGCATCTGCAAAAAGCTACATTTGTCCCTACCAGGGGGCTAATATCCATAAGCAACACAATCTCTCGAATTTCCTTCAAAAAGAAGTGCCAATGGGTTTAGAAACCTGTCCGAAAAACATCGGCGAATGATGTTCTTTGACTTTGAAGATCAAAAAGTCCTGCTTAAGGCCGAATTTGAGAGTACTCTGGGCCTCATGGCGCAAGCAGGAAGTATTTTCTGGATTCACATGCTCGCCGCGAGAAGTTTGAGTACTTGTGGGTCCGACAGGGTCTCCGAATGACAAAGTTATGACCATTTTAGTGAACATCGGTCCATTCTATGACAGTCCTTGAAAGAACTTCATTTTCCCGGGACGCCTTTTGCCTGTCCGCCACAAAATTTCTTGTCCTCTATAGTGGAGATATTGTTTCCTTATATATATTAACCGATGCCAGGAAAGCGTTTTGTTCTTGTCTTTCACGCGCATGAGTTACAGTATGCCATCCAGCGAAAAAAGTAGAATAAGGCATATAGCCGCTGGATTTTCTTGAATTTATGGCCAAATGAGATTGCCCGGATCATAGAGCATCTGCAGAAAGCTACGTTCGTCCCTACCAGGGGGCTAATGTCTATAAGAAACATAATCTATCGAATTTCCTTCAAAAGGACATGCCAATGGGTTCAGAAACTTGTCCGAAAAACAACGGCGAATGATGTTCTTCGACTTTCAGCGCCAAAAAGTCCTGCTTAAGGCCGAATTTGAGGATACTCCGGGTCTCCTAGCATGAGCACGAAGTATTTTCTGGATTCGCACGCTCGCCGCGAGGAGTTTGAGTATTTGTAGGTCCAAAACGGACTCCGAATGACAAAGTTATGACTGTTTTAGTGAACTTCGGTCCATTCTATGGCAGTCCTTGAAAGAACTTCATTTTCCCGTGATGCTTTTTGGCTGACCGCCCCAAAATTTCTTGTCCTCTATAGTGGACTTTCCACATATATATTGACCGATGCCAGGAATGCCCTTTTGTTCTTGGGTTTCACGCGCATCAGTTACAGCATGCCATCTGGCATAAACAAGGAGAATAAGGCATATAACCGCTGGATTTTCTTCAATTTACGGCCAAATGAGATTGCCCATATCATAGAGCATCTGCAAAAAGCTATGTTTGTCCCTGTCAGGGGGGCTAATGTCTATGAGCAACATAATCTCTCGAATTTCCTTCAAAAGGAAGTGCCAATGGATTCAGAAACTTGTCCGAAATACAGCGGCGAATGATTTTCATTGACTTTCTGGGCCAAAAGGTCCTGCTTAAGGCAAAATTTGAGGGTACTCCAAGCCTCCTGGCACAAGAGGGGAGTATTTTCTGGATTCGCACGCTCGCCGTTAGCAGTTTGTGTAGTTCTGGATCCGACACGGACTCTGAATGACAAAATTATGACCGTTTTAGTGAACATATGTCCATTCTATGGTAGTCCTTGAAAGAACTTCATTTTCCCATGATGCTTTTTGCCAGACCACCCCAAAATTTCTTGACCTCTATAGTGGAGATATTGTTTCCACATATATACTGACCGATGCCAGGAATGCCCTTTTGTTCTTGAATTTCACGCTCATGAGTTACAGCATGCCATCCAGCGAAAACAAGGAGAATAAGGCATATAGCAGCTGGATTTTCTTCAATTTACAGCCAAATGAGATTGCCTGGATTATAGAGCATCTGCAGAAAGCTATGTTTGTCCCAACCAGGGGGGCTAATGTCTATAAGCAACATAATATCTCCAATTTCCTTCAAAAGGAAGTGCCAATGGGTTCAGAAAACTTGTCCGAAAAACAGCAGCGAATGAAGTTCTTTGACTTTCAGGGCCAAAAAGTCCTGCTCCGGGCCTCCTGGCGCAAGCCTGGAGTATTTTCAGGATTCGCACGCTCACTGCGAGCAGTTTGAGTACTTGTGGGTCCAACACGGACTCCGAATAACATAGTTATGACCGTTTAGTGAACATCGGTCCATTCTATGGTAGTCCTTGAAAGTACTTCATTTTCCCGGGATGCTTTTTGCCTGACCGCCCCGAAATTTCTTGTCCTCTATAGTGGAGATATTGTTTCCACATATATATATTGACCGAACCCTGGACCTCCTGGTGCAAGTGGGGATCTTTTTTTGGATTTGCATGCTCGCCGCGAGCAGTTTGATAGGGACTTGTGGGTCCGACAGGGACTCCGAATGTAAAAGTTATGACTGTTTTAGTGACCATCAGTCCATTCTATGGCAGTCCATGAAAGTACTTCATTTTCCTGTGACGCTTTTTGCCTGACCGCCTGGAAATTTCCTGTCCTCTATAGTGATGATATTGTAAACAAATATATTGACCGATGCCAGGAATGGCATTTTGTTTTTGGCTTTCACGCGCATGAGTTACAGCATGCCATCCAGCAAAAACAAGGAGAATAAGGCATATCTCCGCTGGATTTTCTTCAATTCACAATGATTGCCTGGCTCATAGAGCATCTACAAAAAGCTATGTTTGTCCCTACCCGGGGGGCTAATTTCTATAACCAACATAATCTCTCGAATTTCCTTCAAAAGGAAGTGCCAATGGGTTCAGAAACTTGTCCGAAAAACAGCGGAAATGATGTTCTTTGACTTTCAGGGCCAAAAAGTCCTGGTTAAGGCCGAATTTGAGGGTACCCCGGGCCTCCTCGCGCAAGCCGTGAGTATTTTCTGGATTCGCACACTCGCCATGAGCAGTTTGAGTACTTGTGGGTCCAACACGGACTCCGAATGACAAAGTTATTACTGTCTTAGTGAACATCGATCCATTCTATGGCAGTGCTTGAAAGTACTTCATTTTCTCATGATGCTTTTTGCCTGACCGCCCCAAAATTTCTTGTGCAATATAGTGGAGATATTTTTTCCACATATATATTGACCGATGATAGGATTGCCCTTTTGTTCTTGGCTTTCACGCGCATGAGTTACAGCAAGCCATTCAGCGAAAACAAGGAGAATAAGGCGTATAGCCGCTGGATTTTCTTCAATTTATGACCAAATGAGATTGCCCAGCTCATACAACATCTGCAGATAACTATGTTTGTACCTACCCGGGGGGCTAACGTCTATAACCAATATAATCTCTCGAATTTCCTTCAATAGGATGTGCCAATGGGTTCAGAAACTTGTCTGAAAACAGCGGCGAATGATGTTCTTTGACTTTCAGTGCCAAAAAGTCCTGCTTAAGGCCGAATTTGAGGGTATTCTAGGCCTCCTGGTGCAAGCGGGGAGTATTTTTTGGATTTGCACGCTCGCCGCGAGCAGTTTGAGTACTTGTGGGTCCGACAGGAACACCGAATGACAAAGTTATGACCGTTTTAGTGAACATCGGTCCATTCAATGGCAGTCCTGGAAAGTACTTCAATTTCCCGTGATGCTTTTTGGCTGACCGCCCCAAAATTTCTTGTCCTCTATAGTGGAGATATTGTTTCCACATATATATTGACCGATGCTAGGAATGCCCTTTTGTTCTTGGCTTTCACGCGCATGAGTTATAGCATGCCATCCGGCAAAAACAAGGAGAATAAGGCATATAGCTGCTGGATTTTCTTCAATTTACAACCAAATGAGATTGCCCAGCTCATCGAGCATCTGCAGAAAGCTACGTTTGTCCCTACCTAGGGGGCTAATGCCTATAACCAACATAATCTCTTGATTTTTCTTCAAAAGGAAGTGCCAATGGGTTCCGAAACTTGTCCGAAAAACAGTGGCGAATGATTTTCTTTGACTTTCAGGGCCAAAAAGACCCCCTGAAGGCCGAAATTGAGGGTACTTCGGGCCTCCTAGCGCAAGAGGGAAGTATTTTTTGGATTTGCACACTCGCCGTGAGTAGTTTTAGTACTTGTGAGTCCGATAGGGACTCCGAATGACAAAGTTATGACCGTTTTAGTGAACATCGGTTTATTCTACGGCAGTCCTAGAAAGTACTTCATTTTCCCGTGACGATTTTTGCCTAACCGCCCCAAAATTTCTTGTCCTCTATAGTGGAGATATTGTTTCCACATATGTATTTGCCGATGCCGGGAATTCCCTTGTGTTCTTGGCTTTCACGCGCATGAGTTACAGCATGCCATCCGGCGAAAACAAGGAGAATAAGGCATATAGCCGCTGAATTTTCTTCAATTTATGGCCAAATGAGATTGCCCGGTTCATACAGCTTCTGCAGAAAGCTACGTTTGTCCCTACCTGGGGGGCTAATGACTATAACCAACATAATCTCTCAAATTTCCTTCAAAAGGAAGTGCCAATGGGTTCAGAAACTTGTCCGAAAAACAGCGGCAAATGATGTTCTTTGACTTTCAGGGCCAAAAAATCCTGCTTAAGGCCGAATTCGTGGGTACCCCGGGCTTCCTCGCGCAAGCGGGGAGTATTTTCCTGATTCGCACGCTCTCCGCAAGCAGTTTGAGTACTTGTGGGTCTGACACGGACTCTGAATGACAAAGTTATGATTGTTTTAGTGAACATCGGTCCATTCTACGGCAGTGCTTGAAAGTACTTCATTTTCCCGTGACGCTTTTTGCCTGACCGCCCCAAAATTTCTTGTCCTCTATAGTGGAGATATTTTTTCCACATATACATTGACCGATGACAGGAATGCCCTTTCGTTCTTGGCTTTCACGTGCATGAGTTACAGCATGCCATCCGACGAAAACAAGGAGAATAGGGCATATAGCCGCTGGATTTTCTTCATTTTATGGCCAAATGAGATTCCCCGGCTCATATAGCATCTGTAGAAAGCTATGTTTGTCCCTACTAGGGGGGCTAATGTCTATAACCAACATAATCTCTCGAATTTCCTTCAAAAGGATGTGCCAATTGGTTCAAAAACTTGTCTAAAAACAGTGGCAAATGATGTTCTTTGACTTTCAGGGCCAAAAAGTTCTCCTTAAGGCCCAATTTGAGGGTATTCTGGGCCTCCTGGCGCAAGCGAGGAGTATTTTTTGGATTTGCACGCTCGCCGTGAGCACTTTGAGTACTTGTGGGTCGGACAGGGACTCTGAATGACAAAGTTATGACCGTTTTAGTGAACATCGGTCCACTCTATGGCAGTCCTTGAAAGTACTACATTTTCCCATGACGCTTTTTGCCTGACCGCCCCGAAATTTCTTGTCCTCTATAGTGGAGATATTGTTCCCACATTGATAGAGGAAAAGGTGTCCCGTCTTTCGATGAGATGGTGGCTATCGTTTTGGAGGAATTTGACTTTGACGATGCGACTACGAACGTGCGAGGACGTCGCGCCTTAGCAATCGCTAAACCAACTCCGAGAGGTTATTGACCACGCCGGAGCATGATCAACCTGACCATGAAGGTCTATTTCCTACAGGCAAACAAAGAACAAGCAAGAAACTAAGATTGTAATCTGGATATTGCGAATATAAGAGGAAAGCTTTATTGATCAAGGTGGGCTTCTATGACGCCTTTCTCTAGTCGCTGAACACAAACGAAGTACGCAAAGTTGCAACTATGGAGAACTTTAATCTAAACAAAACCCAAAGTCTAAACGGTGCCCTAAGGGCTGTATATATGGAGGAAGAGGGGGGGGATTTCGTGGCCCTTGGTGAAGGGGTCCGAAATCAAACCTATCTCTTGTTTCCGCACACATACGGACTCTAAAAATAACCTATACTTATGTATTTCGAAATTACATGGGCCTGGCTCAATAATAAGGTGACGCAGCACCTAGAATAGCCTCAGGACGAAATTTATGAAGTGGCATCTTGTATATTTTGTCCAAGGCTTCATGCACCCATTATGGTGGCTTCAAAGTGCTGAAATCATCACTTGTAACTCTGTTCTTGTTCCCCTTGCGCATGCCATCATCTCCATGCTTGTTCTTGCTCCAATGTTCATCCTTCTCCAAGCTAGGCCCTTCATTTGTAAGCAAAACAAATGTATCCAATTTAGGCAGCATCATATCCTCATGAACATTAGAATCATTACCAAGAAACGAAAGTACCTGATAATTTATGAAGTGGCCTCAGGACGAAATTTATGAAGTGGCATCTTGTATATTTTGTCCAAGGCTTCATGCACCCATTATGGTGGCTTCAAAGTGCTGAAATCATCACTTGTAACTCTGTTCTTGTTCCCCTTGCGCATGCCATCATCTCCATGCTTGTTCTTGCTCCAATGTTCATCCTTCTCCAAGCTAGGCCCTTCATTTGTAAGCAAAACAAATGTATCCAATTTAGGCAGCATCATATTCTCATGAACATTAGAATCATTACCAAGAAACGGAAGTACCTGATAATTTAATTGGCGTGCGCGAGCTCTAGTAATTGGTCCAGTATATGTAGCAGTAGGGGTTGTGGGTGTAACAATTGTATTGATGTCCTCATCATCCTCCCCTTCTTGAAATGAAGTCGTCCTCGACGGAAGCTCATCTTCCTCACCAAAATAAGGCTTCAAATCTGCAATGTTAAAAGAGGGATTAACCCCAAAATCTGCAGGCAGCTGAAGTTTATATGCATTATCATTTATTTTCTCCAACACCTTAAAAGGACCATCAACACGAGGCATTAGCTTTGATTTGCGCAAATCAGGAAATCTATCCTTACGCAAATGTAACCAAACAAGATCTCCAGGTGCAAACACAACATATTTTCTACCCTTATCTCCAGCAAGTTTATAATTAGCATTCATACGCTCAATGTTTTCCTTAGTTAACTCATGCATTTTTAAAATCAATTCAGCATGTTGTTTGGCATCAAAATTAACCTTCTCCAAAGATGGAAGAGGCAACAAATCAATAGGTGCACGAGGTAGGAAACCATACACAACTTCAAAAGGGCACATCTTAGTAGTACAATGCAATGAACGATTATAAGCAAATTCAATATGAGGCAAGCATTCCTCCCACATTTTCTTATTATTCTTCAGAACAGCAATAAGCATAGTAGACAATGTTCTATTGACTACTTCAGTTTGTCCATCAGTTTGGGGGTGACAAGTAGTACAAAAAAGCAGTTTAGTCCCCAACTTAGCCCATAAACATCTCCAAAAGTGGCTAAGAAATTTAGTATCACGATCTGAAAAAATAGTATTTGGCACACCATGCAAGCGAATAATTTCACGAAAGAACAAATCAGCAACATTAACAACATCATCGCTTTTATGACATGCTATAAAGTGTGCCATTTTCGAGAATCTATCCACGACAACAAATATGCTATCCCTCCCCTTCTTTGTTCAAGGTAAACCTAAAACAAAGTCCATAGATATCTCCTCCCAAGGAACACTAGGTACAGGCAAAGGCATATATAAACCATGAGGATTGAGTCATGACTTAGCTTTTTGACATGTAGTGCAGCGAGCAATAAAATGCTCAACATCCCGTCTCATCTTTGTTCAAAAGAAATGTGTAGCAAGTACATCCTCTGTCTTCTTCACGCCAAAGTGTCTCATTAATCCTCCTCCATGCGCCTCCTGCAACAACAAAAGACGAACGAAGCTAGCTGGAATGCATAGCTTGTTAGCACGGAACACAAATCCATCATTAACGACGAACTTGTTCCACATTCTTCCTTCTTTACAATTCTGCATTACATCTTTAAAATCAGCATCATGCAAATATTGATCTTTGATGGTCTCCAAATCAAATATTTTGAAGTCACGTTGTGAAAGCATAGTATAGCGACGAGACAATGCATCAGCAATAACATTTTCTTTTTCCTTCTTGTGTTTAATGACATAAGGGAAAGAGTCAATGAATTTAACCCATTTAGCATGTCTACGATTCAGTTTAGCTTGACTTTTAGTATGTTTCAAAGATTCATGATCAGAGTGTATAACAAATTCTTTGGGCCATAAATAACGTTGCCATGTTTCTGAAGTCCGAACAAGAGCATATAATTCTTTATCATAAGTAGAATAATTCAGACTAGGCCCACTCAATTTTTCAGAAAAGTATGCAACAGGTTTGCCATCTTGTAATAACACACCTCCTAATCCAATTCCACTAGCATCACATTCAAGCTCAAAAGTCTTATTAAAATCAGGAAGTTGGAGTGAAGGAGCATGTGTTAACTTATCTTTCAATACCGTGAAGGCTTCTTCATGTGCGGTACCCCAAATAAAAGGCACATCTTTCTTTGTAAGCTCATTGAGAGGTGCAGCAATGGTGCTGAAATCTCTCACAAAATGCCTATAGAATCCAGCGAGGCCAAGAAAACTACTCACTTGTATGACCGTTTTGGGCTGCGGCGAACTCTCAATAGCTTCAATCTTGGCTTTCTCAACTTCAATTCCCTGTGGAGTAACAACATAGGCAAGAAAAGATACTCGGTCGGTGCAAAAGGTGCACTTCCCAAGGTTACAAAACAAACGTGCATCATGTAGAGCAATAAAAACAGCACATAAATGTTCCAAATGTTCTTCCAAAGATCTACTATAAATCAATATGTCATCAAAGTAAACTACCACAAATCGTCCAATGAAAGCACGTAAAAGTTCGTTCATTAATCTCATGAAAGTACTAGGTGCATTAGTTAACCCAAAAGGCATGACTAACCACTCATATAATCCAAACTTAGTTTTAAATGTTGTTTTCCATTCATCTCCCAATTTCATACGAATTTGATGGTATTCGCTATGCAAATCAACTTTGGAGAATATTGTAGAGCCACTCAATTCATCAAGCATATCATCTAGCCTAGGAATAGGATGACGATAATGAATAGTAATATTATTAATGCCTCTACAATCAACACACATACGCGATGTACCATCCTTTTTTGGCACTAGAATAATAGGAACAACACAAGGACTAAGGGATTCACGTATATAACCTTTGTCGAGCAGCTCCTGTACTTGACGCAAAATCTCCTTCGTCTCCTCTGGATTGGTACGGTATGGTGCACGGTTGGGTAATGATGCACTGGGAATTAAGTCAATCTGATGCTCAATCGCTCAAATGGAAGGTAATCCCGGTGGCACGTCTTGTGGAAAGACGTCAACAAACTCCTGCAAAATGTTAGTGACAGCAGGAGGCAAAGAGGAAGGCACGTCCTCGAATGAAAATAATGCCTCTTTGCACACAAAAGCATAGCAAACAGATTTGCTGAAATCTAGCTCATCAATATCAGATTTAGTGGCAAGTAAACATGCACTTTTCAATTTAATTTTAGAAGCAACACTAGATGGTTTACTATTAGGCTTGATTTGTTGCTCCAATTCTTTTGCCACAATATGATTTTCACTCTTATTTTTCTCCTGTTTTGCTTTATTAGCTCTATTAATATCATCTTGCAAAATGGAATTAGGAGTCATAGGAATCAAAGTAATATTTTTATCCTTATGAACAAGAGTAGTCTGATTGTTTCTAACATGGTGTACAGAATTTTTATCAAATTGCCATGGTCGACCAACTAATAAGGAACATGCTTGCATAGGTACCACATCACAATCAACATAATCAGCATATGTAGAGATACTAAAATGCACACGAACAGTATGTGTTACCTTAACCTTGCCACTGTTGTTGAACCATTGGATGTAGTAAGGATGTGGATGTGGTCTTGTGGTGAGATATAGTGATGTGGAGCATCCCTCGCTCATCCCCATGGACGTACCTACATCTCACTCAACACCACTTGGACCCATGACGTGAGCTCGAGTTAAGGCTATTGAAGATAAGGTGAACTCGCTCCTCTCCGAACTCCCTCTTCCTACTCACGAGACATGGCTACTTCCTCATTTAGAAACTCTTAGTGTGATCAGGTGCTTGGAGAAGAGCCACGAAATAGCTACAGGCAAGGGCCAAGACGGCGAGGACCCCAAGTGTGATGGACAAGACGAAGAGCTGCTTTGGAAGCTACAGGCGTCGGACGACCGACCCAGTCCGGATGTCCGACGATTCCCAGGACACGGACGACCGAGCTCTCCGGACGTCCGATACCTCACCACCCGAGCCAAATCTACGGATGTCTGAGGAGGACCGGACGACCGGGCGACAAGCAACCGAGCCGAATCTATGGAAGGCCGAAGGTCATCGGACGTCCGGACCCTCCCGAAGCTCCGGACGACCGGCTCCCTCCGGACGACCGACGCGTCCTCGACAGAGCCGAATCCACGGATGTCCGAGCCCTTCTGGACGTCCGGGCCCTCCCGAGCCTCCGAACGTCCGACGTCTTCCGGACATCCGGCACCTGAGTGACCGCAGCCACGGGCTGGAGCCCTTGTACCCCTTCACTTTGACTCCCATTTGCACTACGACTATAAATAGGTCTCTCCCACCTCCTAGCTTGGGTTAGCATTGGTTTAGCTCATATTTTGTGTGAGAGCCTTGCTCATCCACTTGGATACTTCTCCTCGGAGCTCACGACCTCTTCGGAGAAGATCCCCCAAGCGGATTCAAGACCCCTTCGAGGGAAGACCCCAAGACCTCCTCACGGAGAAGAACGGTTACTCGTGTATCTTACCTTTGTTGATTTTGAATCTTGTGCTACCTTCTGTGTTCAGTGATCTAGCCCTCGTGTGATCGATTCCTTGTCGGTTGAGTGTTTCTCTCGTTTTCCCCCGTGATTCCCCTTTGCTTTATTCCGCGCGTTCTTCGTGTCTCGCCGTAGGATCCACTTCAAACATGAAAGATCGGCCCCTAGGGTTCCGCCCTACATCATCTTGGTATCATGAGCCACGTTGATCACGTTTTTGGAGTCCCTACCCCGTGTTTTCTAGCTTGATTTTGTTGTTTTTCTCCTAAATTCGAAAATCCCCACCAAAAATAGCCCCAAATTTTTTTTTTTGTGATTTGTTGGTGAGTTGAGATTTTGTTGGATTTGGTCCATGGATTTGTGTTGCTGCGTGTGGATCTAGCTTTCCCCATCCTCCCCACCCTTTTCCATCCTCTATTCCGCTTGATTTTGACCTCACCATCTTCTTCCTCCCCGAAAGTGTGATGTTCTTCCCGTGCCTGATTTTCGCCCAGGCACCAGACGACCGGACCCTGCCGGACGTCCGACGACCGGTCAACGTAAAAACCGGACGTCCGTGGAACTCTGACGAAACTGAACATGGCTCAGTTCGGTCACCACCACAACCCCACCTTCCACCACATCTTCCAAACCCACATACACCACCATCTTCCCCGATACCTCCTATGACGATTTTGACACGTTTTGGTCCTTGAGATTTTGAGTTGTGGCTCCCGTGTCCTATTGTGTTTCGGCTATCTAGGTTCGGTTCGACCTCATCATCACCACGGCTCATCTTTGCAAGGGTCTCATCATCGCCAAGGACGGTAACATCTTCGACATCCTTGTCATACCTTGCAATTGCATTGATACCCACATTGCCTCACTTTTGCGTAGCTTGCCCATCAAGACTAGCCATTGAGTATTGTCGGCAACGTGACTTGTGCACATTAGTGATCATACTCCATAGCATACATACCATACCATAGTGGTGCATATCTTGGGATCAACTTGTGTGTCATAAAATTGTCATTGCATACACAATTGCTATCTTGGTTCGTGAAGTTTTGCATGAGAAAAGAGCTCAAAAGTGAAAGAGCCACCCAAGCTTTTAAGCAAATAGGAAAAATA
Source organism: Triticum dicoccoides (assembly GCF_002162155.2). Classification (NCBI taxonomy): domain Eukaryota; kingdom Viridiplantae; phylum Streptophyta; class Magnoliopsida; order Poales; family Poaceae; genus Triticum; species Triticum dicoccoides. The sequence goes on along the minus strand of NC_041393.1, from coordinate 303,264,140 downwards.
AGCAAAGAGCTTATGAACAAGAACCATAGCATCATACTACATTAAGATTGTCATATTGGATCATCTTGGATCATCGCACCGAAATACCATACATATAGCATACTTGGGATAGAGATAGTTGCATTTTTGCCTGGTAGGTTGTGCACAAGTTTCGTATCCGCCTATTGTGCAATCGTGCTAGCGTCTCTCTAGTATTGTGCAACAAGAGCATTTTCGTGGTCTCCACATTTTGGCTCACTTTTGGTTTGCACAATCCCACTTATCTATTTGTATGTGTGTTTCCGTGTACCATTTCTTGCTTGGTCTACTTGTTGCATTTGCAAATTTGTGAATCTTTTCCAACATTATTGAAGCTCACTTACTATTGCATCAAATTTTGTGCCACCATCCTAACCAAGCTCCTCCATAAGCTTTTACGTGTCTAGGTGTGAGGACCGACAAGAATTGGTACCAACAGTGCTATTTCATTGTCTGCATTTGAGTGAACTTGATTCATCTTCAACTTCGGTCAAGGTACATTTGGTACACGTTCTTCTCCATATACCACTTACATTTTGTTTGGAATGATGGATAGGCCAAGTTCTTCTACTAATCCACCCCTCATCGAGAACAGCGACGACATGACCTCATTCGTCACAAAGAGCCACCTCTTTGGTGCCCAAAGGGCGCTGCACCAAGAGCAACAAGCAATGAGCGACCGCATCGACAACCTCGCCACCGACTTGCGACTCTCCGAGCAACGTACAAGAGACTATTTCGATAACAAGTTCGACGCTCACAATAAAGAGAATGACGCAAGAATGGACGAGATCCGCTCCTCTTCATCCTCAAGACGGAGCCACTCAAGTCAACACTCCGACGACTCCTTCTCCGGCTCAAGTACAGCGACATCGAACACTCTTCGTCGAGCCGTGCGTCAAGACCGTCATGCATCTCGTAACGCGCTACACGACAAGCATTCATAAGAGCAAGTCGATGAGCAAGTCCCTCGTCCTCACTCAAACAAAGTCGCTTTTGCTCAAGCTCAAGAACGACAACGACTACGGCGCCAAGAGGAAGACCGAGCGCGTCTACACCAAAAAGAACAAGACGCCGAGGCTCAACATCTTCAACAACAACAACGTGAAGCGCAAGCTCTTGAGGCACAACGTGCCCTTCAAGAATCAAGTCAAGCCATCGCCAACTGCAATCGCGAACGACACAATCAAGAGGAAGCCCTTCGAGAAGAAATCCAAGAGAGGAACTATCAACCGCGTGTGCAACGACAACTTCCTCAAGATCCTCCACAAGCTCGTAAAGCTCCACCTCAACTTCAAGTTCAACAAGAGCAAGTTGATCATGGACTTCCTCCACGCCAAGAGCAACATGAGAGTGATTACCCTCCACGTCAAGGGCGTCATCATCACCATCGCCAACAACACAACAAAGAGCAATGCTATGGAAAGCTCAAATTGACAATGCCCAAGTTCAATGGAAGCAATGATCCCGAAGAATACCTTTCATGGCATTGAAGGTCGACAATTTTTTTTGTTTTCACAACTATGAGGAAGAGAAGAAGATCGCTATGGCATCACTTGAGTTCCAATACTATGTGCTCATATGGTGGGAACAAGTCCTTGAACGCCGTGAAGCAAGAGGTGAACCACCTATCACCACTTGGGCTCAAATGAAGGAAGTCATGCGAGCATGTTTTGTGCCAACCTACTACAACCGCGATCTCTTCAAGAAGCTACAACTCCTCAAGCAAGGAACAAAGAGTGTTTAAGAATACTACAAGGAAATGGAGATAGCCATGATTCGAGCCAATGTCACGGAAGATGATGAGCAAACAATGGCACGATTCTTGAATGGACTCAATCATCCCATCAAGAAGATCGCCGACTTTCAACCCTACTCCAACCTCATTGAGCTTGTGCATCAAGCTACAAAGGTGGAACGTCAAGTGCAAGATGACTTCAAGTACGCCAAGTAATCATCCAAGACCTACGGCTTCTCCAACAACCATTCTACAACGACTCCTCCAACATCTACATCAACCAAGCCTTCTACAAGCAACGACGACAAGTCAAGTTACAAGAAAACTTCGACAAGCTCAAGTCGTCTTCCTCCGACTACAAGGAACTTCAAGCCGCGTGCTCCCTCCTCTACTCCAACCGATGAGACCATCAAGACAAGCTCCTTCAAGTGTTTCACTTGCGGCGGTCGAGGCCACAAGTCCTATCAATGCACAAACAAGCGCACCATGATCCTCAACGACGATGGCACCTATAACTCCATGAGTGATGAGGAGATGGAAGCTCTTGAGCAAGTGGCCATGCACCGGCGAGTGAACGAGGATGAAGATGATCAAGTCTTTTGTGATGAGGATTCGAGCCCCGCTCTCGTTGTCTCCAAAGTCTTGACTCTTCAACATCAACAAGACGAAGACCAACGATGCCACATCTTCCACACTAAAGCCGACATCAATGGAAGGTTTGTCAAGGTCATCATTGACGGAGGTAGTTACCACAACTTGGCAAGTGAAGAACTATGCTCCAAGCTTCAATTGGTCACGAGGAAGCACCCGCACCCCTACAAGGTTCAATAGCTAAGTGACTCCGCCACTATACGAGTCGAGCATACGGTCCAAGTCTCCTTCAAAATTGGTGCATATGAGGACACTTTGGAGTGTGATGTGGTCCCAATGACTATTTGCCACCTCCTTCTTGGTCGACCATGGGAATTTGACCGTGGTGTCATCCACAAGGGGCGCACCAATCACTATAGCTTCAAGATGAAAGGGATGGAATATGTGCTACGACCTATGTCTCCTAGTCAAGTGATAGCCGACAAGCAAGTCACCCATCATGGAGAGAAGAGTGAGAAAGTGACCCACCCAAAAGTGAGTGACAGCTACAAGCCAAACTTGAGCGCCTCTTCGCCTAGAGAGAAAAACCTAGTCCTATTTGCCACAAAAAGTGAGATGAGAGAAGTGTGTGAGAACCCATCGAGTGTGATGCACTTTGTCCTTGTGTGCAAGGATGGAGAGCCAACAACTAACACCTCTCACGAGCTAACTTTAGTGTTTCAATCTCTTTTGCAGGAATTCCAAGATGTTTTCCCCAATGAGCTACCTCCAGGTCTACCTCCTCTTCGAGGCATTGAGCATCGAATCGACCTCGTCCCCAGAGTGCCTCTCCCAAACAAAGCTCCATACCGTGTCAACCCCGAAGAAAGCAAGGTGATTCAATGGCAAGTACAACAACTCATTGACAACGGTCATGTACATGAAAGCCTAAGCCCTTGTGCCGTTTCCGTTATACTTGTGCCTAAGCCCAATGGAAGTTTCCGCTTGTGTTCCGATTGTAGACCTATAAATGCTATTACCGTTCACTATAGGCATCCCATTCCTCGATTAGATGATATGCTTGATGAACTTAGTGGAGCCAACTTTTTCTCAAAAATTGATCTTAAAAGTGACTATTATCAAATCCGCATACAAGAGGGTGATGAATGGAAAACTGCTTTCAAAACCAAATTTGGCTTATATGAGTGGTTAGTCATGCCTATGGGTTTATCAGAGGCTCCTGGTACTTTCGTGCGTCTTATGCATTATGTGCTTCGACCTTACATTGGAGTCTTTCTTGTGGTTTACTTTGATGACATTCTTATTTTTAGCAAATCAATGAAATAGCATATTAATCATGTTAGGGATGTTTTGCAAACTCTTCGCAAGGAACGTCTTTATGCAAACTTGAAAAAAAATGCACGCTTGGTGTTGACAAAGTGGTTTTCTTGGGTTTTGTTGTCTCTTCCAAGGGTGTACATGTTGACGAATCTAAGATTGAGGCAATTAAAACTTGGCCCCAACCCACCAATTTGCAACAAGTGCGTAGTTTTCTTGGTCTTGCAGGATTTTACCGTCGCTTTGTGAAAGACTTTAGCACTATTGCCGCTCCTTTGCATGCCTTGAGTAAGCAGAATGCTCCTTTTGTTTGGGGATCTTTGCAATCCACCGCTTTTGATGAGCTCAAGTCTTTGCTTACTCATGCACCGATTCTTGCTTTGCCCAACTTTGAGAAAACTTTTGAGGTTCACTGTGATGCTAGTGGTACCGGAATTGGCGGAATCTTGATGCAAGAAAAACGATCCATTGCTTATTTTAGTGAAAAACTCTCCGGTGCTCAACTTAACTATCCCATATATGACAAAGAATTGTATGCTTTAGTGCGTGTGCTACATGTTTGGGAACATTACCTTAGACCTCATTAATTCGTCATCCATACCGATCATGAAACGCTTAAGTACTTAAAAGGTCAAACTAAGTTGAACAAGCGTCATGCCAAATGGAGTGAATTTATTGAATCTTTCCCATATGTGATCAAGTACATTAAGGGTAAGGAAAATGTAGTTGCGGATGCACTTTCACGCATATGCTTGCTTGTCACTAAACTTGAGTTGAATGTTATTGGCTTTGAGCACATAAAAGACTTGTATGCTAATGATCCATCTTTTGCTATTCCTTATGCTAATTGTTTGATGCATACTTCTTGGGAACAATATTATATCAAGGATTCTTATCTTATGAGAGCTAACAAACTATGCATTCCCGAGTCTTCTCTTCATTTGCTCCTTTTGAAAGAGGCTCATTGAGGCGGACTGATGGGACATTTTGGACGCGACAAGACATTCACCACGCTCTCCAAGAACTACTTTTGGCCCAAGATGTTCCGCGAAGTATCACGCTTCACCAACCGATGCTCAACATGTCGCAAAGCTAAGTCTAAAGCACAATCCCATGGTCTTTACATGCCTCTTCCTATTCCTTATCAACCTTGGGAAGACATTAGCATGGATTTTGTACTTGGTTTGCCAAGAACTCAAAATGGAAAGGATTCCGTGTTTGTTGTTGTGGATAGATTTTCTAAGATGGCACATTTCATTCCTTGCAACAAGATAGACGATGCTTCACACATTGCAAATCTCTTTTGTAGGGAAATCTTGCGACTCCATAGAGTACCAAAGACAATCGTCTCCGATCATGACTTCAAGTTCTTGAGTTACTTTTGGAAGACTCTATGCGCCAAGCTCGGAATCAGGCTCTTGTTCTCATTCGCATACCATCCTCAAACCGACGGCCAAACGGAGCTGACGAACCGGACTCTCTCCACTCTACTTCGCGTGTTGATCAAGAAGAACATCAAGGAGTGGGAGGCATGTATACCCATCGCCGAGTACGCCTACAACCGTGCAAGACATTCGACTACCGGCAAGTCCCCTTTCAAGGTCGTCTACGGCTTCAACCCGTTGTCATCATTGGACATTCTACCTCTTCCTCTACAAGAGCGCACCAACATGGATGCGAGTGCACGAGCAAGCTACATCAAGAAGATGCATGAGGATACAAGGCATGCCATCGAGCGCCAAGTACAACGACTAGCGACCAAGCTCAACGTCAACAAGCAACCCATGATCTTCAACATTGGTGATCTCGTGTGGCTACACCTTCGCAAGGACCGCTTCCCCAACGAACGCAAGTCCAAGCTTCTCCCGAGAGCCGATGGACTTTTCAAGGTGCTAGCATGCTACAAAGACATTGCCTACAAGATCGACCTCCCACGAGGCAAATACAACGTGAGCGACATCTTCAACGTCAAGGACCTCGCGCCATACCATGGAGATAAAGCTTTTGATCCGAGGTCGGATCTTTCCAAAGGGGGGAGATGATGCGGAGCATCCCTCGCTCATTCCCATGGACATACCTACATCTCCGTCAACACCACTTGGACCCATCACGCGAGCTCGAGTTAAGGCTATTGAAGATAAGGTGAACTCGCTCCTCTCCAAACTCCCTCTTCCTACTCACGAGACATGTCTACTACCTCATTCGGAAACTCTATGTGTGCTCAGGTGCTAGGAGAAGAGCCACGGAACAACTACAGGCAAGGGCCAAGACGGCGAGGACCCCAAGCGTGATGGACAAGAAGAAGAGCTGCTTTGGAAGCTACAGGCGTCGGACGACCGACCCAGTCTGGACGTCCAATGATTCCCAGGACACGGACGACCGAGATCTCCGGACGTCCGGTACCTCACCACCCGAGCCAAAGCTACGGATGTCCGAGAAGGACTGGACGACCGCGTTACAAGCAACCGAGCCGAATCTACGAAAGACTGAAGGTCATCGGACGTGCGGACCCTCCCGAAGCTCCGGACGACCGGCTCCCTCTGGACGACCGACGCGTCCCCGACAGAGCTGAATCCACGGATGTCCGAGCCCTTCCGAACGTCCGGGCCCTCCCGAGCCTCCGGACATCCAACGTCTTCCGTACGTCCAGCACCTGAGTGATTGCATCCACGGGCTGGATCCCTTGTACCCCTTCACTTTGACTCCCATTTGCACTACGACTATAAATAGGTCTCTCCCACCTCCTAGATAGGGTTAGCATTGGTTTAGCTCATATTTTGTGTGAGAGCCTTGCTCATCCACTAGGATACTTCTCCTCGGAGCTCACGACCGCTTCGGAGAAGATCCCCCAAGCGGATTCAAGACCCCTTCGAGGGAAGACCCCAAGACCTCCTCATGGAGAAGAATGGTTACTCGTGTATCTTACCTTTGTTGATTTTGAATCTTGTGCTACCTTGTGTGTTCAGTGATCTAGCCCTCGTGTGATCGATTCCTTGTCGGTTGAGTGTTTCTCTCGTTTTCCCCCGTGATTCCCCTTTGCTTTATTCCGCGCGTTCTTCGTGTCTCACCGTAGGATCCACTCCAAACGCGAAAGATCGGCCCCTAGGGTTCCGCCCTACATCAGATAGCTTCTCGACCATATCCATGCTAGCCAAGTTGTTGCAGCTCCCTCCGTCTATGATGACGCGCACAGAACGTTCCTTCACAACTCCCTTTGTGTGGAACAAATTGTGCCTCTGATTTTTCTCAGCTTGTGTGACCCGCACATTCAAATCACGTTGAGCAACTAAACATTCATGCTTGTCAGCGTCTTTAAGAGCCATGTATTGCGTCTCATGATCAGAATCATCTCCACCATATTCTTCACGTGTAATAAGAGCCAAAGTCTCCTCATCATAGTCACTAGCGGACTCATACCCACCATCCTCAGTAGCAATCATCACACGCTGAGATTTGCATTGTCTTGCATAATGACCTCTTCCCTTACAACGACGACAAATAATATCACTTGTGTGCCCTGTTGATGCCATGGAGGAAGAAGAACTCTGTGGAGGCCCGGCAGGTGCGCTCTTGGCAAATAATGGTGGTTGTGCCTGCTTTCTTGTATCACGACTGGAGGTGGCACCTGATGGAGGTGCTGGTGTAGTTGAAGTAGAAGATGCACGCGGTGTCCATGATGAAGGTCGGCCTGCAGAAAAGTTAGTTCGCGCCAATGCTTGTCGATCCTACACTTCACGTTCAGCTTTACAAGCAAGATGGAATAAACGAGTGATATTAGTATACTCCTTATAGTCTAGAATGGTCTGAATCTCTCAATTTAATCCACCCATAAAACGTGCAAGCATAGCTTCATTCTCCTCAAAAATACCACATCTAATCATGCCAGTTTGTAATTCCTGATAATATTCTTCTACAGAATTTTTCCCTTGTCTTAAGCGCTGCAATTTTTGAAGCAATTCATGTTGATAATATGGTGGAACCCAACGAGTATGCATAGCAGTTTTCAAAGCAGCCCAAGTAGTTGGAATAGGATATAATCTACAATGTTCAGACCACCATACACATGCAAAACTAGTGAAAGCACAAACAACAGCAGCAACCCGTCTCTCCTCAGGATATTGTAAACATGTAAATCGTTGTTCATTTTCTAACTCCCAAGTAAGATATATATCAGGAACATATCTACCCTCAAATGGTGGAATATTCAATTTCAGTTTAGGAAGATGGTCATGATCTCGTACCTGAGGGAGAGCCCTACCATTGTGATTATTTGCATGTGGACGACCTGGTGGTTGTGGTGCTGGTGCTTGCACGTAGTTCTGATTTTTGTCAACCTCAACCTCGTAATCTCCCGCATAATCATCCTCCGCCTCATCAGCAGGAGCTACAGAAGTATCAACAGCAACACCAACAGTTTGGCCAGGCTGAAGAAGGACACGACTCGCTCGGCGGAGGGCTGTTTCACGACATGGAGGTAGTTGTTGTTGTTGTTTCAGAGGTACGACAGGTGCAGCCAGTGGTGGAAGACGTGCAAGCAGTTCATTAAATCTGTTATCGAGCTTTGTTTCGAATTCTTCTCAAGGTCAGTGATCTTCTCCATGGCCTCTTCAAAATTGTTCAGCACATCTTGCACCTGTTCAGTCATCATTTGCTGAAACTTATCATGAAGATCCTCGTTCGTTAAGTTCTCCCAGTCAATCTCGTCGGCTTGTGATCCTGGCATGGTTAGCAACAATAGAAACACAAAAGAATATGATCCTACAGACTACTAACAAGTGGTGGTGGTGGGTGTCACAAATCCGTCAAGCAAAACTCAAATTCTTACCAGTTCTTACCCAGCAGCAGGCGGTGATCGACAACCGTTGTAGTCAAAAGTCTTAAAGCTTGGATAGAGTGATTACCAGGGAGAGTCAAACGCATGACGTAGATGTATGTGGAGTTGGGAAGGCTTATAATATGGTAGCAAAAGGGTCAGCAATAATCAATTCAGATATGCAAAGTTGAATAAACGCGCAACGACGGTACTGTGCTGGTCCTAGGCTAGACCGTGCTAGAGACGTGAGCCTAGAACACTAACAAAATCACGGCGCTGGACGTAAACAAGGGAAAAGCACACTCTGGAAAAAAAATCGCTCTGTTTTTTTTTGCGCTCCTCTTTTTTTTGGTGAAAGATCACTATAATGGCGAGTGTCTCAAAACTCTTCCCAGGTCAAACTGACAGGATAGGCACGAAATTTTTTTGACCAATTTTTTTTTCGACTGCACGAACCAAAAAACTGAAACGGGTCAAAAAAAACTTTCTATAACGGCGACTGTCTCAATACGCTTGGAAGCACCTAAAAATAGGATAGCCTAATTTTTTTTGTCAAGTGCGTTTTTGGAAAATTTTGGGCCTAAACGGAGGGTGGTTTCCGAAACCTACTCAGGAAAGGAAACACGAATCGGAAATTAGACGGATCTCGAAAACAAACCTAATATGAAAGTAACTCGGATTGGTGGTGGATATGTGGTGGTAGGATATGGCAGCGGTGGTGGTATATGGTAGTGGTGGTGGTATATGGATACAGATCAGTGGTGGTATATGGATACGGATTGGTGGTGGTATATGGATATGGATTCAGAGCGGTGGCAGATCAGCGGTGGTGGTAGATGGCAGGAGCGATGACGATGGTGCGGTGGCGGCGTGACAACTTGTGAACCGAACTTGAAACTCTAAGGGAAACTAGACGCTAAGACCAGCAACTCGACACGACGATGCAACCGCAAATTCAACAAAGCAAATATAGAAGAGATTATGCAAAGGCTTAGATTGGTTCAGATAGGATGAACTAACCCTAATTTTTTTGGCTTTTTCGTGGACTATAGGTATGAAGAAAAGACTCGATCTAAACTACGAAAAACTGTAAAATCTCACCGAGCAACCTGAAAATCTGATACCAATTGATAGAGGCAAAGGTGTCAGGTATTTCAATGAGATGGTGGCTATCATTTTGGAGGAAGTCAACTTTGACGATCCGACTACGAACGTGCGAGGACGTCTGATAGAGGCAAAGGTGTCCCGTCTTTCGATGAGATGATGGATATCGCTTTGGTGGAAGTCGACTTTGACGATCCGACTACGAATGTGCGAGGACGTCGCGCCTTAGCAATCACTAAACCAACTCCGAAAGGTTATTGACCACGCCGGAGCACGATCAACCTGACCACGAGGGTCTGTTTCCTGCGAGCAAACGAAGAACAAGCAAGAAAGTGAGATTGCAATCAGGATATTGCGAATATAAGATGAAAGCTTTATTGATCAAGGTGGGGTTCTGTGACGCCTTTGTTTGGTCGTTGAACACAAACGAAGTACGCGAAGTTGCAGCTATGGCGAACTTCAATCTAAACAGAACCCAAAGTCTAAACAGTGCCCTAAGGGCTATATATATGGAGGAAGAGGGGGGGGATTTCGTTGCCCTTGGTGGAGGGGTACGAAATCAACCCTATCTCTTGTTTCTCCACACATACAGACTCTAAAAATAGCCTATACTTATGTATTTCAAAATTACATGGGCCTAGCCCAATAATAAGGTGACGCAACACCTAGAATAGCCTCATGACGAAATTTATGAAGTGGCACCTTGTATATTTCGTCCAAGGCTTCATGCACCCATTATGGAGGCTTCAAAGTCCTGAAAACATCACTTGTAACTCCGTTCTTGTTCCCCTTGTGCATGCCATCATCTCCATGCTTATTCTTGCTCCAATGTTCATCCTTCTGCAAGCTAGGCCCTTCATTTGTAAGCAAAACAAATGTATCCAATTTAGGCAGCATCATATTCTCATGAACATTAGAATCATTACCAAGAAACGAAAGTATCTGATAATCTAATTGGCATGCTCGAGCTCTAGTAATTAATCCAGTATATGTAGCAGTAGGGGCTGTGGGTGTAACAATGGTATTGATGTCCTCATCAACGTCGCGCCTTAGCAATCGCTAAACCAACTCCGAGAGGTTATTGACCACGCCAGAGCACAATCAACTTGACCACGAAGGTCTATTTCCTGCAGGCAAACGAAGAACAAGCAAGAAACTAAGATTGCAATCTGGATATTGCGAATATAATAGGAAAGCTTTATTGAACAAGGTGGGGTTCTGTGACGCCTTTGTCTGGTCGTTGAACACAAACGAAGTACGCGAAGTTGCAGCTATGGCGAACTTTATATAAACAAAACCCAAAGTCTAAATGGTTCCCTAAGGGATGTATATATGGAGGAAGAGGGGGGGATTTCATGGCCCTTGGTGGAGGGGTCCGAAATCAACCCTATCTCTTGTTTCCCCACACATACGGACTCTAAAAATAGCCTATAATTATGTATTTCGAAATTACATGGGACTGGCCCAATAATAAGGTGACGCAACTCCTAGAATAGCCACGGGACGAAATTGATGAAGTGGCATCTTGTATATTTTGTCCAAGGCTTCATGCACCCATTATGGTGGCTTCAAAGTCCTGAAATCATCACTTGTAACTCCGGTCTTGTTCCCCTTGTGCATGCCATCATCTCCCTGCCTGTTCTTGCTCCAATGTTCATCCTTCTCCAAGCTAGGCCCTTCATTTGTAAGCAAACACATGTATCCAATTTAGGCAGCATCATATTCTCATGAACATTAGAATCATTACCAACAAATGAAAGTACCTAATAATTTAATTGGCGTGCGCGAGCTCTAGTAATTGGTCCAGTATATGTAGCAGTAGGGGTTGTGGGTGTAACAATGGTATTGATGTCCTCATCACACATATATACTGACCGATGCCGGGAATGCTCTTTTGTTCTTGGCTTTCACGCGCATGAGTTACAGAATTCCATCCGGTGTAAACAAGGAGAATAAGGCATATAGCCGCTGGATTTCTTCAATTTACGGCCAAATAAGATTGCCCGGCTCATAGGGCATTTGCAGAAAGCTACGTTTGTCCCTCCCAGGGGGGCTAGTGTCTATAACCAACATAATCTCTCGAATTTTTGTCAAAAGGAAGTGCCAATGGGTTCAGAAACTTGTCTAAAAAACAGCGGCAGATGATGTTCTTTGACTTTCAGTGCCAAAAAGTCCTGGTTAAGGCCGAATTTGATGGTACCCCGGGGCTCCTCGCGCAAGCGGCGAGTATTTTCTGGATTCGCACACTCGCCACGAGCAGTTTGAGTACTTGTGGGTCCAACACGGACTCTAAATGACAAAGTTATGACCATCTTAGTGAACATCGGTCCATTCTATGGCAGTGCTTGAAAGTACTTCATTTTCCCGTGACGCTTTTTGCCTGACCGCCCCGAAATTTCTTGTGCAATATATTGGAGATAATGTTTCCACATATATATTGACCGATGATAGGAATGCTGATGCGGAGCATCCTACGGACATCACCATGTCAAGCGTTCGTTTGGCAAGTGACACGTGCGACCTCTACTTCTCCTACATAAAGGTGAATCTTCTCCTTTACACGTGTTCACTTGACCCTTTCGAGGATGGTATACTACTTGACACTCCTCTCATGTGCATAGATAGGTATTGTTGGAACACCATGGACAAGGAGGAGTGTGAGCGCAAGTGTACAACTACACCACCTGCGGGAGAAGCATGGAAGAGAAGGAAGAAGAGGAATCTGCCCATCCTAGAAGGATCGGAACAACCTCCTAACTACAGCTCGGGCGGAACAACCAGCCGTCTACCGCTCAACAACTGGCCCACCTTCTATGATCGAGCGGTGCAAGGCCGATGGTGCACCGGTTGTACTGCTTTCTGCCAATAGACCGGTACAACCACCCTGACGACCGGAACAACTGCTGCCCCTTTGATGTAGGGCGGAACCCTAAGGGGTTGATCTTTCACGTTTGGAGTGGACCTACAGAGAAACACGAAGAACGTGCGGAAGAACACAAGGGAAAACACGGGGAGAAACGAGAGAATCACTCAACCGACAAGTAATCGATCACACAAGGCCTAGATCACCGAAAGCACAAGGTAACACATGATCCAAAATCAACAAAGGTAAGATACAAGAGTAACTGTTCTTCTCCGTCAGGAGGTCTTGATTGTTTTCTCCGGATGGAGGCCTTGAATCCGAATGTATCTTCTCCGAGGAGGCACGGTCCCTCATGTGCAGTAGATCCGGTACGGATAAGCTATGCTCTATCTCAAGATGATCTATCACAACGCTAACCCTAGCTAGGAGGTGGGAGAGACCTATTTATAGTCGTAGTGCAAATGGGAGTCAAAATGAAGGGGTAAAAGGGCTCTAGCCCATGGCTGCGGTCACTCAGGTGCCGGACGTCCGAAAGACGTCGGACGTCCGGAGGCTCGGGAGGGCCCGGACGTCCGGAAGGGCTCGGACATCCATAGATTCGGCTCTGTCGAGTCAGTCGTCCGGAGGGAGCCGGTCGTCCGGAGCTTCGGGAGGGTCCAGACGTCCGATGACCTTCGGTCTTCCGTAGATTCGGCTCGGTCGCTTGTCACCCGGTCGTCCGGTCCTCCTCGGACATCCGTAGATTTGGCTCGGGTGGTGAGGTACCGGACATCCGGAGAGCTCGGTCGTCCGTGTCCTGGGAATCATCGGACGTCCAGACTGGGTCGGTCGTCCGATGCCTGTACCTTCCAAAGCAGCTCTTCTTCTTGTCCATCACACTTGGGGTCCTCGCCGTCTTGGCCCTTGCATGTAGCTGTTCTGTGGCTCTTCTCCAAGCACCTGATCACACACAGAGTTTCCGAGTGAGGTAGTAGCCATGTCTCGTGAGTAGGAAGAGGGAGTTAGGAGAGGAGCAAGTTCACCTTATCTTCAATAGACTTAGCTCGAGCTCTTGTCATGGGTCCAAGTGGTGTTGAGGGAGATGTAGGTACGTCCATGGGGATGAGCGAGGGATGCTCCGCATCATCTCCCCCCCTTGGGAAAGATTCGACCTCGGATCAAAAGCTTCGTCTCCATGGTATGGCTCGAGGTCCTTGACATTGAAGATGTCGCTCACATTGTACTTGCCTCGTGGGAGGTCGATCTTGTAGGCGTTATCATTGTAGCGTGCTAGCACCTTGAAAGGTCCATCGGCTCTCAGGAGAAGCTTGTACTTGCGTTCGTTGTGGAAGCGGTCCTGGCGAAGGTATAACCACACGAGATCACCAATGTTGAAGATCATGGGTTGCTTGTTGACGTTGAGCTTGGTCGCTAGTCGTTGTACTTGGCGCTCGATGGTATGCCTTGTATCCTCATGCATCTTCTTGATGTACCTTGCCCGTGCACTCGCATCCATGTTGGTGCGCTCTTGTAGAGGAAGAGGTAGAATGTCCAATGGTGACAACGGGTTGAAACCGTAGACGACCTCGAAGGGGGACTTGCTGGTAGTCGAATGTCTTGCACGGTTGTAGGCATACTCGGCGATGGGTAGACATGCCTCCCACTCCTTGATGTTCTTCTTGATCAACACGCGAAGTAGAGTGGAGAGAGTCCAGTTCGTCACCTCCGTTTGGCCGTCGGTTTGAGGATGGTATGCGGATGAGAACAAGAGCTTGATTCCGAGCTTGGCGCATAGGGTCTTCCAAAAGTAACTCAAGAACTTGACGTCACGATCAGAGACGATTGTCTTTGGTACTCCATGGAGTCGCAAGTTTTCCCTACAAAAGAGATTTGCAATGTGTGAAGCATCGTCTATCTTGTTGCAAGGAATGAAATGTGCCATCTTAGAAAATCTATCCACAACAACAAACACAGAATCCTTTCGATTTTGAGTTCTAGGCAAACCGAGTACAAAATCCATGCTAATGTATTCCCAAGGTTGATAAGGAATAGAAATAGGCATGTAAAGACCATGGGATTGAGCTTTAGACTTAGCTTTGCGACATGTTGAGCATCGGTTGGTGAAACATGATACGTCCCGGAACATCTTGGGCCAATAGTAATTCTTGGAGAGCGTGGCAAATGTCTTGTCGTGTCCAAAATGTCCCATGAGTCCGCCACCATGAGCCTCTTGCAAAAGGAGCAAATGAAGAGAAGACTCGGGAATGCATAGTTTGTTAGCTCTCATAAGATAAGCATCCTTGATATAATGTTTTTCCCAAGAAGTATGCATCACACACTTATCATAAGGAATAGCAAAAGATGGATCATTAGCATACAATTCTTTTATGTGCTCAAAACCAATAACATTCAACTCAAGTTTAGTGACAAGCGTGCATATGCGTGAAAGTGCATCCGCAACTACATTTTCCTTGCCCTTAATGTACTTGATCACATATGGGAAAGATTCAATAAATTCACTCCATTTGGCACGACGCTTGGTCAACTTAGTTTGACCTTTTAAGTATTTAAGCATTTCAGGATCGGTATGGATGACAAACTCATGAGGTCTAAGGTAATGTAGCACACGCACTAAAGCATACAATTCTTTGTCATAGATGGGATAGTTAAGTTGAGCACCGGAGAGTTTTTCACTAAAATAAGCAATGGCTCGTTTTTCTTGCAACAAAACTCCGCCAATTCCGGTACCACTTGCATCATAATGAACCTCAAAAGTTTTCTCAAAGTTGGGCAAAGCAAGAATCAGAGCATGAGTAAGCAAAGACTTGAGCTCATCAAAAGCGGTGGATTGCAAAGATCCCCAAACAAAAGGAGAATTCTTCTTACTCAAAGCATGCAAAGGAGCGGCAATAGTGCTAAAGTCTTTCACAAAGCGACGATAAAATCCTGCAAGACCAAGAAAGCTACGCACTTGTTGCAAATTGGTGGGTTGGGGCCAAGTTTTAATTGCCTCAATCTTGGATTCATCAACATGGACACCCTTGGAAGAGACAACAAAACCCAAGAAAACCACTTTGTCAACACCAAACGTGCATTTTTTCAAGTTTGCATAAAGACGTTCCTTGCGAATGGTTTGCAAAACAGCCCTAACATGATTAATATGCTCTTTCATGTATTTGCTAAAAATAAGAATGTCATCAAAGTAAACCATAACAAAGACTCCAATGTAAGATCGAAGCACATAATGCATAAGACGCACAAAAGTACCGGGAGCCTCTGATAAACCCATAGGCATAACTAACCACTCATATAAGACAAATTTGGTTTTGAAAGCGGTTTTCCATTCATCACCCTCTTATATGCGGATTTGATAATAGCCACTTTTAGGATCAATTTTTGAGAAAAAGTTGGCTCCGCTAAGTTCATCAAGCATATCATCTAAGCAAGGAATGGGATGCCTATAGCGAACAGTAATAGCATTTATAGGTCTACAATCAGAACACAAGCGGTAACTTCCATCTTGGTTAGGCACAAGTATAACGGGAACGGCACAAGGGCTTAGGCTTTCACGTACATGACCGTTGTTTATGATTTGTTGTACTTGCCGTTGAATCTCCTTAGTTTCTTCGGGGTTGACGCGGTATGGAGCTTTGTTTGGGAGAGGCGCTCCGGGGATGAGGTCGATTCGATGCTCAATGCCTCGAAGAGGAGGTAGACCCGGGGGTAGCTCATCGGGGAAAACATCTTGGAATTCCTGCAAAAGAGATTGAAACACTAAAGGTAGCTCGTGAGAGGTGTCAGTTTTTGGTTCTCCATCCTTGCACACAAGGACAAAGTGTATCACACTCGATGGGTTCTCACACACTTCTCTCATCTCACTTTTGGTGGCAAATAGGATGAGGTTTTTCTCTCTACGCGAAGAGGCGCTCAAGTTTGGCTTGTGGCTCTCACTCACTTTTGGGTGGATCACTTTCTCACTTTTCTCTCTATGATGGGTGGCTTGCTTGTCGGCTATCACTTGACTAGGAGACATAGGTCGTAACACATATTCCTTCCCTTTCATCTTGAAGCTATAGTGATTAGTGCGCCCATTGTGGATGACACCACGGTCGAATTGCCATGGTCGACCAAGAAGGAGGTGGCAAACGGTCATTGGGACCACATCACACTCCAAAGTGTCCTCATATGCACCAATTTTAAAGGAGACTTGGACCATATGCTCAACTCGTATAGTGCCGGAGTCACTTAGCCATTGAACCTTGTAGGGGTGCGGGTGCTTCCTATTAACCAATTGAGGCTTGGAGCATAGTTCTTCACTTGCCAAGTTGTGGCAACTACCTCCATCGATGATGACCTTGACGGACCTTCCATTGATGCCGGCCTTTGTGTGGAAGATGTGGCATCGTTGGTCTTCTTCTTGTTGATGTTGAAGAGTCAAGACCTTGGAGACAACGAGAGCGGGGCTCGAATCCTCATCACAAAAGACTTGATCATCTTCATCCTCGTTCACTCGCCGGGGCATGGCCACTTGCTCAAGAGCTTCCATCTCCTCATCACTCATGGAGTCATAGGTGCCATCATCGTTGAGGATCATGGTGCACTTGTTTGTGCATTCATAGGACTTGTTGTGATGCGGAGCATCCCACGTTCATCCCCATGTACACTCCGACTACTCTCCGAACCCCAAGTGGACATATGACGAGACCTCAAACATACACCATGGGACACAAGGTGAACTCACTCCTTTCCGAACCTTCACTTTCTACATGTGAGACATGGCTACTACCTCCAATGTGTGTTCTATGCGTGATCAGGTACTTGGAGGAAAGCCACGCAGCCACCACATCCAATGGAAGAGCTAGCAAGGACATCAAGCATGGCCATCAAGAAGAAGAGCCATTTGGGAAGCTACAGGCATCGGACGACCGGCCGACCCCGGACGTCCGAGCCCTGGGAGATGCAACAACGAGGGAAGGAAGGAAGGACATAGCTACAGGACACGGACGACCGGCCCGGCCCGGACGTCCGATGACTCCCAGGGCCACGGACGACCGACGCCACCAGACGACCGAACGACCAGCACCCGAGCCGAAACTATGGATGTCCGACATCTCCGGACGTCCGGACCGTCCTGAAGCTCCGGACGACCGATGTCCTTCGGACGTCCGACACCTGTGTGGCCGCAGCCACGGGCTTATGCCCTTTTACCCCTTCACTTTGACTCTCATTTGCACTACTACTATAAATAGGTCTCTCCCACCTCCTAGCTAGGGTTAGCATTGGTTTAGCTCATATTTTGTGTGAGAGCCTTGCTCATCCACTTGGTTACTTCTCCTCGGAGCTCACGACCTCTTCGGAGAAGATCCCCCAAGCGGATTCAAGACCCCTTCAAGGGAAGACCCCTAAGACCTCCTCACGGAGAAGAATGGTTCCCTTTGTATCCTCCCCTTGTTGATTTTGGATCATGTGTTACCTTATGCTTTCGGTGATCTAGCACTCGTGTAGTTGATTACTTGTTGGTTGAGTGGTTTCTCCCCATTCTCCCCATGATTTCCCTCGAGTTCTTCCGTGTGTTCTTCTTGTTTCCCCGTAGGATCCACTCCAAACGTGAAAGATTGTCCACATAGCGTTCCGCCCTACATCATCTTGGTATCATGAGCCTCATTTCAATCTCAACATAGTAACTATGCATGCCCCATATTGCCTCATTTCAATCTCAACATAGTAACTATGCATGACCCATTAAAATAAGTCCCATTTGCACTTATGGCATAGATGACAAGATGATGGTCATTGGCTTTTGTTTTTCATGTGATGATATTGCCATGCTTCCTTTACATGATTTGCGCAATTCATCTACTATGTCATGCCATGATCACATTGTTCCCAATATGCATTGTTTTTGATGTTGTCAATATTCTCCATGTGATGTTTCCATTAATGCTCATGAGGACAACCCCATAGTTTCCTCTTACATGTTTGGAGATTTTGATTCATCCCATCCTTTGCATGTTCCATGAATAACAATGCTCTAGATATTTCTCATGATGCATTACACAATTTGGGTCTGCATTATGCCATGCATAACAACAAACCTATCATGATGGATGACATGTTTCTATGTCACACATCTCATTTATTTGAGCATTGGCTATTTTGTGCTAACCGACACATGCATGTGCGCATCATGATGGATGATGTGTACATATAGCATGCACACACAATTTTTCCTTTGTCTTTGTTTTGTGTAGGTACTCATGTATACTCGTCAACCTCTCAATCCCAAGAGTTGACGAAACGAGCTCTTGAGGGCAATGATGACTTGGGATCCCGTGGACTATCCTTTCCACCATTCCCTTCGCGCAACGACTACGCGCATCTCTTTTACTTTTCTCTCACACGGCTATGGGCTATTTACCACTTATCACCTTATGCCCATACTATTGTGTTCACTTTGCATGTTATGCTTGCTCCTATGCTTTTGCCATGCAATTGTGACCCTTGCTTGCATCTACCCATGATTGACCCTATGTGTATTTGCATGCTTGGTAGAGATCCTTGTTGCTATTGCCATGTTTATCATGTGCCCCATGCTATTGATGCTTGTTGTGTTGGGAGAGTCATGATACCCCATTGCTATTTACATGTGGCCTCTCGCCAATACATTGATGATATTTCTCTCATATCTTGCTTTCATGCTTGTGATATGTCATGTGCATTACTCAGGCCCACTATTTGCACACATGACATGATTGCCACGATTCCTTCTAGTTTGTTGCATCTTCGCACTACTAGCTTGCTTGACTTGATAGCTATGATTGCTAACTATGTTGCATCACCCATGTTCCACTCTTACTCGCTTTCTTGGGTTGATGACATATATGCTCATGCCTCTCACATGATATATCTTGCTCATTGTCACTTGTCTCCATTAGTTGCCTCTCTCACATCCACTTGTATTGAGTGCAACTATACTATGCTTATTTCTCCTGGAGACTTTGACACCTTACTTGTGATGCATGCTTGTTTGATTGAGCCTATTGTATTTGGTTGTTATCGCACCATATGCCTCCATACTATGGAATGCTCCCTTGTCCTTTCTTATGATGAGCATGATGTATACACTTGTTGGGTATCTTACCACACGAATGATAGGTTTTGCACTTCCGCTAACCTCATTTGTTTTTCCGAGTGTTTGTCATGTTCTTTCGTTTTGAAGGATTCACAAGGCGGTAACATGATGAGACAACTTGGTCATGTGAAGGCGTACACGATGTGCGACACCAACATTTTTGACATTCTCATTAAGGTGAACTCTTTCCATTCGAGCCATCCTCAAGTACGCATATTGGATGGGTCACTCTTTCATTGTTGTTTCCTTCTTGTTCTCTACACGATACATCTCGCAAACGGAGGAGTGACATTGGCGATTGACTCTATGGACCTTCACATTGAGGAGCGCTCTCACTTCTTGGATGCACCTTCGGAACTTCACTCATGCCACGACATCGAGCTTGGGTACATCAACACTCCTTTGACTTTTTGTACCACCACCTCCATATTTGTTGATTGTGCTTCCTCATGTCATGCTCGATGGACATATCATACTCACCACAAGTTTGCACGCTATGCATGGATTGACTCACATTATGCTTGTCTTGTTGCATCTATTTCCATGTCATCCATGATATATGAGCTTGTGCACTTCCTTAGCAAATTTGTTGTGATCTTCCTTGATGGCATATTCATACATCATGATCATATTGTCGACCATCAATTGCATGATAGCTTACACATGTTGAGCATCCATTGCCATATTCATGCTATTGATAAACCGTCTCACTATGACATCATTTTGCACCGTGGTTGCATTGATCATATTTACAACACATTTGTGTGCACAATGATTGCATTTCCTCCCATGAATGCTTTGCATCTCATTCTAGATCATCTTGATAAGCTTCATGCGCTTTGTCACGACCAATCTTGCCGCACTGCCTCATTCTTACATGATAGACACTTTGTGTGCGCTAACCATTGTATTTCTGAGTGTTGCTTGTGTTTGCTCTTTTTGCATGTCTATCACTCGGGCGACACCTTGGACTACTTGGATTGCACCATGTCTTCAACTTCGTCCAACTACAAGTCCGTCTACGACAACCGTTTCCATGGTGATGAGGATCACGATCTGAGGTCGGATCTTTCCCAGGGGGGGGGAGATGTTGCGGAGCATCCCACGTTCATCCCCATGTACACTCTGACTACTCTCCGAACCCCAAGTGGACATATGACGAGACCTCGAACATACACCATGGGACACAAGGTGAACTCGCTCCTTTCCGAACATTCACTTTCTACATTTGAGACATGGCTACTACCTCCAACGTGTGTTCTATGCGTGATCAGGTACTTGGAGGAAAGCCACGAAGCCACCACATCCAACGGAAGAGCTAGCGAGGACACCAAGCATGGACATCAAGAAGAAGAGCCATTTGGGAAGCTACAGGTACCGGACGACCAGCCGGCCCCGGACGTCCGAGCCCTGGGAGATGCAACAACGAGGGAAGGAAGGCAGGACAGAGCTACAGGCCACGGACGGCCAGCCTGGCTAGGACGTCCGATGACTCCCAGGGCCATGGACGACCGACGCCACCGGACGACCGAACGACCAGCACCCGAGTCAAAACTACGAAAGTCCGACATCTTCGGACGTCCGGACTGTCCTAAAGCTCTGGACGACCGACGTCCTCCGGACGTCCGGCACCTGTGTGGCCGCAGCCACGGGCTTATGCCCTTGTAACCCTTTACTTTGACTCCCATTTGCACTACGACTATAAATAGGTCTCTCCCACCTCCTAGCTAGTTTAGCATTGGTTTAGCTCATATTTTGTGTGAGAGCCTTGCTCATCCACTTGGTTACTTCTCCTCGGAGCTCACGACCTCTTCGGAGAAGATCCCCCAAGCGGATTCAAGACCCCTTCAAGGGAAGACCCTCAAGACCTCCTCACGGAGAAGAACGGTTCCCTTTGTATCCGCCCCTTGTTGATTTTGGATCATGTGTTACCTTATGCTTTCGGTGATCTAGCACTCGTGTGATTGATTACTTGTTGGTTGAGTGGTTTCTCCCCATTCTCCCCGTGATTTCCCTCGAGTTCTTCCACGTGTTCTTCTTGTTTCCCCGTAGGATCCACTCCAAACGTGAAAGATCATCCACATAGGGTTCCGCCCTACATCATGTGGCCTCGGCCGCCGCAAGTGAAACACTTGAAGGAGCTTGTCTTGATGGTCTCATCGGTCGGAGTAGATGATGAAGCACGCGGCTTGAAATTGCTTGTAGTAGGAGGAAGACGACTTGAGCTTGTTGAAGTTTTCTTGTAACTTGACTTGTCGTCATTGCTTGTAGAAGGCTTGGTTGATGTAGATGTTGGAGGAGTCATTGTAGAATGGTTGTTGGAGAAGCTATAGGTCTTGGATGAGTACTTGGCGTACTTGAAGTCATCTTGCACTTGATGTTCCGCCTTTGTAGCTTGATGCACGAGCTCAATGAGTTTGGAGTAGGGTTGGAAGTCGGCAATCTTCTTGATGGGATGATTGAGTCCATTCAAGAAACTACCATTGTTTGCTCATCATCTTCCGTGACATTGGCTCGAATCATGGCTATCTCCATTTCCTTCTAGTATTCTTTAACACTCTTTGTTCCTTGCTTGAGGAGTTGTAGCTTCTTGAAGAGATCGCGGTTGTAGTAGGTGGGCACAAAACGTGCTCGCGTGACATCCTTCATTTGAGCCCAAGTGGTGATAGGTGGTTCACCTCTTACTTCACGGCGCTCAAGGACTTGTTACCACCATATGAGCACATAGTCTTGGAACTCAAGTGATGCCATAGAGATCTTCTTCTCTTCCTCATAGTTGTGCAAACGAAAGATTTTGTCGACCTTCAATGCCCATGAGAGGTATTCTTCGGGATCATTGCTTCCATTGAATTTGGGCATGGTGAATTTGAGCTTTCCATAGTGTTGCTCTTCATTATGTTGTTGGCGATGTTGATGATGATGCCCTTGACATGGAGGGTAATCATGCTCATGTTGCTCTTGGCATAGAGGAAGTCCATGATCTTGCTCTTGTTGAACTTGAGGTCGAAGTGGAGCTTGAGGAGCTTGTGGGACTTGACGTTGTACACGCGGTTGATAGTTCCTCTCTTGGATTTCTTCTCGAAGGGCTTCCTCTTGATTGCGCCATTCGCGATTGCGGTTGGCGATGGCTCGACTTGATTCTTGAAGGGCACGTTGCGCCTCAAGAGCTTGCAGTTCTCGTTGTTGTTGTTGAAGACGTTGAGCCTCGGCGTCTTGTTCCTCTTGGTGTAGACACGCTCATTCTTCTTCTTGGCGCCATCGTCGTTGTCGTTCTTGAGCTTGCGCAAACGCGACTTGGTTTGAGTGAGGACGGAGGTCTTGCTCATCGACTTGCTCTTGTGAATGCTTGTCGTGTAGCGGGTTGCGAGATGCATGATGGTCTTGACGCGCGGCACGACAAAGAGTGTTTGATGTCGGTGTACTTGAGCCAGATAAGGTGTCATCGGAGTGTCGGCTTGAGCGGCTCCGTCTTGAGGATGAGGTAGTAGAAGGAGGATGGTTCACCAACAAGGCGCGTATCTCGTCCATCCTTGCGTCGTTCTCTTGCTTGTGCGCGTGGAGTTTGTAGTCGAAGTAGTCTTTGGTACGTTGCTCGGAGAGTCACAAGTCAGTGGCGAGGTTGTTGATGTGTTCGTTCATAGCTTGTTGCTCTTGATGCAGTGCTCGCTGCGCACCAAAGAGGTGGCTCTTGGTGACGTATGATGACATGTCGTCGTCTTGCTCGATGAAGAGTGGGTTGGTAGAAGTACTCGGCCTATCCATCATTCCAAGCAAAATTGTGAGTGGTAGAAAGAGAAGAACTTATACCAATGTACCTTGACCGATGTTGATGATGAATCAAATTCACTCAAATGCGGACAATGAAATAGCACTATTGGTACCAATCCTTGTCGGTTCTCACACCTACACACGTAAAAGCTTATGGAGGAGCTTGGTAAGGATGGTGGCACAAAATTTGATGCAATAGTAAGTGAGCTCCAATAATGTTGGAAAAGGTTCACAAATTTGCAAATGCAACTACTAGACCAAGCAAATAATGGTACACGGAAACACACACACAAATAGATAAGTGGGATTGTGCAAACCAAAAGTGAGCCAAAATGTGGAGACCACGAAAATGCTCTTGTTGCACAATACTAGAGAGATGCTAGCACGATTGCATAATAGGCGGATACGGAACTTGTGCACAACCTACTAGGCAAAATGCAACTATCTCTATCCCATGTATGCTATATGTATGGTATTTCG
Organism: Triticum dicoccoides; assembly: GCF_002162155.2. Classification (NCBI taxonomy): domain Eukaryota; kingdom Viridiplantae; phylum Streptophyta; class Magnoliopsida; order Poales; family Poaceae; genus Triticum; species Triticum dicoccoides. The sequence continues at coordinate 303,240,337 of NC_041393.1, read as the reverse complement.
GTGCTATGGTCCAAGATGATCCAATACGACAATCTTAATGTAGTATGATGCTATGGTTCTTGCTCATTAGCTCTTTGCTTATCTTTCCTCTTTGCTTAAAAGCTTGGGTGGCTCTTTCACTTTTGAGCTCTTTTCTCATGCAAAAATTCACGAACCAAGATAGCAATTGTGTATGCGATGACAACTTTGTGACACACAGGTTGGTCCCAAGATATGCACCACTATGGTATGGTATGTATGCTATGGAGTATGATCACTAATATGCACAAGTCACGTTGCCTGCAATACTCAATGGCTAGTCTCGATGGGTAAGCTACGCAAAAGTGAGGCAATGTGGGTATCAATGCAATTGCAAGGTATGACAAAGATGTCGTCGATGTTACCGTCCTCGGCGATGATGAGACCCTTGCGAAGATAAGCCGTGGTGATGATGAAGTTGAACCGTACCTAGATAGCTGAAACACAATATGAGAAGGGAGGCACAACTCAAAATCTCAAGGACCAAAACGTGTCAAAATCGTCATAGGAGGTATCGTAGAGGATGTTGGTGTATGTGGGTTTGGAAGATGTGGTGGAAGGTGGGGTTGTGGTGGAGGCCGAACTGACCAATGTTCAGTTTCTTCAGAGTTCCACAGACGTCCGGTTTTTATGGTCGTCCGGTCGTCGGACGTCCGGCAGGGTCCGGTCGTCCGATGCCTGGGTGAAAATTGGGCACGGGAAGAACAACTCGATTTCGGGGACGAAGAACATGGTGATGTCGAAATCGAGCGGATTGGAGTGGGGAAAGCTAAATCCACACACAGCAACACAAATCCATAGACCAAATACAACAAAATCTCAACTCACCAACAAATCACAAAAAAAATTTGGGGCTATTTTTGGTGGGGAATTTTCGAATTTAGGAGGAAAACAACAAAATCAAGGTAGAAAACACGGGGTAGGGGCTCCAAAAACATGATCAACGTGTCTCATGATACCAAGATGATGTAGGGCGGAACCCTAAGGGGTTGATCTTTCACGTTTGGAGTGGATCCTACGGAGAAACACGAAGAACGCGCGGAAGAACACAAGGGAAAACACGGGAAGAAACGAGAGAATCACTCAACCAACAAATAATCGATCACACAAGGGCTAGATCACCGAAAGCATAAGGTAACACATGATCCAAAATCAACAAAGGTAAGGTACAAGAGTAACCGTTCTTCTCCGTGAGGAGGTCTTTATTGTCTTCTCCGGATCGAGGCCCTGAATCCGTATGGATCTTCTCCGAGTAGGGACGGTCCCTCACATGGAGTAATCCTGTACGGATGAGCTATGCTCTATCTCAAGATAACCTATCACAACGCTAACCCTAGCTAGGAGGTGGGAGAGACCTATTTATAGTCATACTGCAAATGGGAGTCAAAGTGAAGGGGTACAAGGGCTCCAGCCCGTGGCTGCGGTCACTCAGGTGCCGGACGTCCGGAAGACGTCGGACGTCCGAAGGCTCGGGAGGGCCCGGACGTCTGGAAGGGCTTGGACATCCGTAGATTCGGCTCTGTCGGGGACGCGTCGGTCGTCCGGAGGGAGCCGGTCGTCCGGAGCTTCGGGAGGGTCCGGATGTCCGATGACCTTCGGTCTTCCGTAGATTCTGCTCGGTCGCTTGTCGCCCGGTCGTCCGGTCCTCCTCGGACATCCGTAGATTTTGCTCGGGTGGTGAGGTACCGGATGTCTGGAGAGCCCGGTCGTCCGTGTCCTGGGAATCGTCGAACGTCCGGGCTGGGTCGGTCGTCCGACGCCTGTAGCTTCCAAAGTAGCTCTTCTTCTTGTCCATCACGCTTGGGGTCCTCGCCGTCTTGGCCCTTGCATGTAGCTATTCCGTGGCTCTTCTCCAAGCACCTGATCACACACAGAGTTTCCGAATGAGGTAGTAGCCATGTCTTGTGAGTAGGAAGAGGGAGTTCGGAGAGGAGCGAGTTCACCTTATCTTCAATAGCCTTAGCTCGAGCTCTTGTCATGGGTCCAAGTGGTGTTGAGGGAGATGTAGGTACGTCCATGGGGATGAGCGAGGGAAGATCCACATCACCCTTCGGCGTACACCTCCAGAACCAGTGTTTGGACTCCCAGCGGTAGTACCGCCACCACCTGGCCGGCACTACCACCCCGCATAAGCTCCCAGCGGTACTACCGGCCACATGACCGGTACTACCGACCTGCCTACCCGCAGTGAAGGTTTTTTCTACCCCATGTATCCTCTCCCACTTACCCCTTCGTGTCTTAGATTATAAATAGACCACCTCCACCTCCTTTCTAGGATTAGCAAAGTGATAGCTCATTTGCATGTGAGCTTTGCTCCTAGTCTTCTCTTGAGAGAGAGAGAATACTCCATTGGAGGCCAAGACCTCCCTCTTGGAGAAGATCCTCCGGGATATCATCAAGACCCCCTCACGGGTGGACCCCCATCAAGACCTTCTCTTGGAGATGAACTTTACCTTGTATCTTTCCTTTTGTTGTTCATGTACCCTTGTGGATCTTGTGTGTTTGATTGTCTAGTGGATGTGTGATTGGACTTGTTCTTGAGTGTTTCCCCTTGTGATTTCTCCCCGTTCTTCTCCATGTTCTTCGTGTTCTTCGTAGGGATCTGCTCCAATCGTGAAAGATCAGCCACCTAGGGTTCTACCCTACATCATCTTGGGATCAGAGCAAGGTTGATCACGAATTTGGAGCCCCTACCCCTCTTTTTCTAGCCTTCTTTTGCTTGATTTCGTCCTAAATCCGCAAATCCCCACCAATAATAGCCCCCAATTTTGTTTGTGATTTGTTGGTTTGATGATGTTTTGTTGATTTTGATCCCTGGATTTGCTTGGTTTCGAGTGGATCTAGCATCTCCCCAAGTTTCCCCACCTTCCATCCATGAAATCCATCCATTTTTGCCCCCGAAATCATCCTTTTCCACCCGAAAATCGCCCCGATTTCGATCTACGAATTTTCCCGACACTAGCGGTACTACCGCTGAGCACCACAAGCGGTACTACCGCCCCACCCAGTTTCAGCGTTCCGAGTTTCATTGTTTTGCCCATAACTTCCACATCCGGAGTCCAATTTTCGCGTTCTTTAGCTTGTTGAGTAGCTATTGACATCCCCCATCCATCTAGATAGGTTCCAACACCATTTGACTCCATAAAATTTTCCAAAATTTGGAAAGTTTGCCTAGGCCCTCCACCATATCATCCGCATAGCCACCACAGCTTTCCGCTAGCACCATTTGACATTTGCCTTTGGAGATTTTCAGTTTGCAGTTTTTCCATTTCCTAGTGTGTTTCGGCTAAATAGGAACGGGTTGACATCGGCAATACCGCCTCTCATCATCGCCAAGGATGGTAACCTCGACGACACCATTGTATATTCCCCTTGCCATTGCATTGATAACCCCTAGCCCAGTTTGCGTTACTTGCCTATCATGACTAGTCATTTGTGATGTAGGGCGGAACCCTATGGTGACGATCTTTCACGTTTGGATAGGATCCTATAGGAAAACATGAAGAACACGTGGAGGAACTCGAGGGAAAACACGGGGAGAACGAGAGAAACACTCAACCGACAAGTAATTGATCACACAAGGGCTAGATCACCGAACACACTAGGTAGCACAAGATTCAAAATCAACAAAGGAAAGATACAAGAGTAACCGTTCTTCTCCGTGAGGAGGTCTTGGGGGTCTTCCCTTGAAGTGGTCATGAATCCGCTTGTGGGATCTTCTCCGAAGAGGTCGTGAGCTCCGAGGACAAGTAACCAAGTGGATGAGCAAGGCTCTCACACAAAATATGAGCTAAACCAATGCTAACCCTAAAACGTACGGGAGGAGGGAGTATATATAGTCAAAGGGGCGAAGGGATACATGGGTCACGGCCCAAAGGAGCTGCGCACGGGCAGAGGGCGCCGGATGTCCGGGCGACGGGCCGGATGTCCGGTGGCTCGTGAGGCGCCGGATGTCCGGGCTGAGTGGCCGGATGTTTGGGCTGATGCAGACAGCCGTTCTGTTCTCTGGATGGGCGACAGCGGATGTCCACTTGGAGGGGCCGGATGTCCGGTGGTTCCGGAGAGGCCGGATGTCCGAGTTGTCCGGACCAGCTTCTGTGCATTCTGGACGCCTTGTCCGGATATCTGGGAGGGAGGCCGGATTTCCGGTGAGGGGCCGGATGTTCAGGCTGGACACCGGATGTCCAGTCGCTGTAGTTTCTTCTGCAGAGGGCTGGCCGTGTAGATCTCCAGGGGCCGGATGTCCGGGGACCTGGCCGGATGTCCGGTGCCTGGAGGGTGTTCTTGCCTTCTTCCATTGGTTCTTTTCTTCCATGGACTTGGGGTCTTAGTCATCTTCATGTGCATCCTTGGGAGGGTCCTCTTGGTACCTAATCATGCACAACATTCCGGATTGAGGTACTAGCCACACTACTAGGAAAAGGGCTATAGATAGGATTCACACTAATGGCCATGTCTCGAGAGGATCATGTGATATATCACTAAGGAGAGAAGTCACCTCGCTCTCGAGAGCTCTAGCTCGTGCTCTATTCATGGGTCCTCTTGGTGCTTGGTGAGACGCTGGAAGGTCCATGGGGATGACAGAAGGATGCTCCGCATCATCTCCCCCCCCCTTGGGAAAGATCCGACCTCGGATTGAAATCCTCATCACCATGGTACGGGGAAAGATCGGAGACGTTGAAGATGTTGCTCACATTGTACTTGTCACGTGGGAGATCGATCTTGTAAGCGTTGTTGTTGTAGCGTGCTAGCACCTTGAAGGGTCCGTCGGCATGAGGGAGAACCTTGGACTTGCGTTCATTGGGGAAGCGGTCCTTGCAAAGGTGTAGCCACACGAGGTCTCCAATGTTGAATATCATGGGATGCTTGTTGATGTTGAGCTTGGTCGCGAGTCTTTGTACTTGGAGCTCGATGGTGTGCCTTGTATCTTCATGCATCTTCTTGATGTAGCTTGCACGGGCACTTGTGTCGAGGTTTGTGCGCTCTTGTAGAGGAAGAGGTAGAATGTCCAATGGGGACAACGGGTTAAAGCCGTAGACAACCTCGAAGGGGAACTTGCCGGTCGTCGAATGTCTTTCATGGTTGTAGGTGTACTCGGCGATGGGTAGACACTCCTCCCACTCCTTGATGTTCTTCTTGATCAACACACGAAGTAGAGTGGAGAGTGTACGGTTCGTCAGCTCGGTTTGGCCGTCTGTTTGAGGATGGTACGCGGATGAGAACAAGAGCTTGATTCCGAGCTTGGCGCATAGGGTCTTCCAAAAGTAACTCAAGAACTTGACATCGCGGTCGGAGACGATTGTCTTTGGTACTCCATGGAGACGCAAGATTTACCTACAAAGGAGATTTGCAACGTGTGAAGCATCGTCTATCTTGTTGCAAGGAATGAAATGTGCCATCTTAGAAAATCGGTCCACAACAAACAAACACGAAATCCTTGCCATTTTGTGTTCCCAAGTACAAAATCCATGCTAATGTCTTCCCAAGGGGCATGTAAAGACCATGTGATTGAGCTTTAGACTTAGCTTTGTGACATGTAGAGCAACGGTTGGTGAAGCGTGAGACGTCGCGGAACATCTTGGGCCAAAAGTAGTTCTTGGAGAGCGTGGCGAGAGTCTTGTCGCGTCCAAAATGTCCCATGAGTCCACCTCCATGAGCCTCTTTCAAAAGGAGCAAACGAAGAGAAGACTCGGGAATGCATAGTTTGTTAGCTCTCATAAGATAACCATCCTTGATGTAAAATTGTTCCCAAGAAGTATGCATCAAACATGTAGCATAAGGAATAGCAAAAGATGGATCATTAGCATACAAGTCTTTTATTTGCTCAAAGCCAATAACTTTCAACTCAAGTTTAGTGACAAGCCTGCATATGCGTGAAAGTGCATCCGCAACTACATTTTCCTTACCCTTAATGTACTTGATCACATATGGGAAAGATTCAATAAATTCACTCCATTTGGCATGACGCTTGTTCAAGTTAGTTTGACCTTTTAAGTACTTAAGCGTTTCATGATCGGTATATATGATGAATTCATGAGGTCTAAGGTAATGCTTCCGAGCTACCTTCTCCGGCAAGAGCACATTGGCATCGACACCATCACCAACAAGAACGTGAAGGTCAAGAGCTCAACACCAACTACCGCTCAATGACTTCACCATCTCCCTTGGCATCTTTGCCAAGCGACTTCAAGCCATCTTCGCCTACGGACATACGGCATCTTCGCCAACAAGCACCCCAAGACTACGCTCAAGAGAAGCTCCCCAAGCTCAAGTCCGTGACTTCCACGAGCTACTATGACCTCGACACCGACCCTTTCTATGGGACTCAAGAACCTGAGGAGTATCTCGAGTGGGAGCGCTTGATGGACGACTACCTCAAGCTACATCAAGTTCGTCCCGAAGATCAAGTGAAGTGAACCACAAGAAACTTCCACGACTACGCCTCGACATGGTGGCTTCACACACCTTCAGAGAGCAACGAGATGAGTTGGCCCAAGACGAAGAGAGCTTTGCGGTGAGAGTTCATGCCTCCAACCTACACGGAACAACTTCGACGCCAATTGGAGAACACCATCCAAGGATCCAAGTCCATCGACAAGTACTTCAAGGAGGTGAAGAATGCCTTGCGACGAGCCGGCATGGACGACCCCATTTCAATGAAGTTCCACTTCATGATGGGATTGAACAACGATATCTCCAAGACTATCTTCCTCGAGAACTACAAGTCCCTCGACGACTACTACATTGGTGCTCTCAAGGCGGAACAAGAACTCATGAAGGGCGAGGCTTCTCCACCCCAAGCACACTTCGCAGCGACCAAGCTCTACGACAAGCATGAGGCTAGTACCACCATGATGTCTAAGCCCGACGAGCTCCAAGACGATGCTCCCAATTTCGACTTCACCGCCATCTCTCTTTGTGGCATTGATGATGTCGCTACTTCGACTCTTTTTCAAGACGGTGCGGCGACGAGTACGACTACGGAGACCCTCAAGGACCAAGCTTTGGAGGCGAGCAACAAGGTGGCGAGCAAGGATGATGTTTCCATCTATGGATGCGAGAGTGATGATGTGCCATCTTGGGCCTTCATCCACGGAGATGATGACGAGATGATCGAGCATGGGATTTTCCCTTAGGTCATGGAGAAGAGTGATGATGTGCCATCTTCGGCCTTCATCCATGGTGATGGCGACGAGATGATTGAGCATGGGATTCTCCCTTCGACCACGGCGACTTATGATGACTTGAGTGACCTTTTCCACCATATTGAGAGTGAGAGTGTGATGATGACATCAATACCATTGTTACACCCACAACCCCTACTGCTACATATACTGGACCAATTACTAGAGCTCGCGCATGCCAATTAAATTATCAGGTACTTTCATTTCTTGGTAATGATTCTAATATTCATGAAAATATGATGCTGCCTGAATTGGATATATATGTTTTGCTTACAAATGAAGGGCCTAGCTTGTAGAAGGATGCACATTGGAGCAAGAACAAACATGGAGATGATGGCATGCGAAACAGGAACAAGAACGGAGTTACAAGTGATGATTTCAGGACTTTGAAGCCACCATAATGGGTGCATGAAGCCTTGGACGAAATATACAAGATGCCACTTCATAAATTTCTTCTCGAGACTATTCTAGGTGCTGCGTCACCTTATTATTGGGCCAGGCCCATGTAATTTCAAAATACATAAGTATAGGCTATTTTTAGAGTCCGTATGTGTGGGGAAACAAGAGATAGGGTTGATTTCGGACCCCTCCACCAAGGGCCACGAAATTCCCCCTCTTCCTCCATATATACAACCCTTAGGGCACCGTTTAGACTTTGGGTATTGTTTAGATTAAAAGTTCGCCATAGTTGCAACTTTGCGTACTTCGTTTGTGTTCAACGACCAGACAAAGGCGTCAGAGAACCCCACCTTCATTAATAAACTTTCCTCTGTTATTCGCAATATCCAGATTGCAATCTTAGTTTCTTGCTTGTTCTTTGTTTTCTTGCAGGAAATAGACCTTCGTGGTCAGGTTGATCGTGCTTCGGCGTGGTCAATAACCTCACGGAGTTGGTTTAGCGATTGCTAAGGCATGACGTCCTCGCACGTTCGTAGACGGATCGTCAAAGTCGACTTCCCCCAAAACGATAGCCACCATCTCATCAAAAGACAGGACACCTTTGCCTCTATCAAGTGGTATCATATTTCCAAGTTGCTCGGTGAGATTTTACAGATTTTCGTAGTTTAGATCGAGTCTGTTCTTCATACCTATAGTCCACGAAAAATCCACAAACAAAAATTAGGGTTAGTTCATCATATCCGAACCAGTCTGAGCCATTGCATAATCTTTTCTATATTTGCGTTGTTGAATTTGTGGTTGCATCGTCGTGTCTAGTTGCTGGTCTTAGTGTCTAGTCCTTTAGAGTTTCGAGTTCTGTTCACAAGTTGTCACGCCGCCGCCGCATCATCATCATCACCGCTGCCATATACCACCATCGTCATCACGCAGCCATATACCACATATCCACTGCCATCACGATAATCCGAGTCCACCTCCATCACAGATTCACCACCAGTCCGTGTTCCACCGCCCTACATATCTCCGCCACCAGTCTGAGTTTCCACCAGATTCATATCCGTCATCAGTTATAGTCCGAGTCTAGTATTTGTTGCTTTGTTTTCGACTTCCATATCACACCATACTCCGAGTCGTGATAGAGAAGGACTCCTGAACTTTCGTGTTACCCGCAGTAGAAAAATAGCTCCAGTATCAAAAAAAACTAAGTCTGGAAAATTCTGGCTAGGCAGTTTCTAGACCATTTGTAGATTTTTTCAAAAAAAATTGTTGCGGAGCAAAAAAATTCAGAGGAAAAAATTGCAAAAAAAAGAGAAAAAAATTCAGAGTATGCTCCTCCCTTGTTTACGTGCAGCGCTGTGATTTTGTTAGTGTTCTAGGCTCGCGTTTCTAGCACGGTCTAGCCTAGGACCAGCACAGTACCATCATTGAGCGTTTATTCAACTTTGCATCTCTGAATTGATTATTGCTGACCCTTTTTTCTACCATATTATAAGCCTTCCCAGCTCCACATACATCTACGTCGTGCGTTTGACTCTACCTGGTAATCGCTCTATCCAAGCTTTGAGAGATTTGACTACAACGGTTGCCGATCACCACCTACTACTGGTAAGAACTGGTAAGAATTTGAGATTTGCTTGAAGGATTTGTGACACACAACCACCACCACCGCTTCCTAGTAGTCTGTAGGGTCATATTCTTTTGTGTTTCTATTGCTGTTAACCATGGCAGGATCACAAGCCGACGAGATTGATTGCGAGAACATGACGAACAAGGACTTCATGATAAGTTCCAACAAATGTTGGGTCAACAGGTGGAAGACGTGATGGCCAGCTTTGGAAAGGCATTAGAGAGGATGGATGACATTGAGAAGACAATTGACACCAAGTTGGACACCAAGTTCGATGAATTACTCAAATGTCTCCCACAACCAGTTCTACGCCGCGATACAGTAGGGCGAGCACAGCGTGTTCCTATTGAGCCAGGACAAAATTCTGGTGCCGCTGCTACTGCTGGTGGTGTTTCTGTAGCTCCTCCTGCTACTGCAGAGGTGGTGGACTATTACGAGGATGAGGTTGATCAAAATCAGAACTACGTGCAGCCACCAGCACCACCACCAGCAGGTCGACCTCAGGTATATATTCGCAATGGTAGGCCTGCACCACCACCCCAGGTACGAGATAATGACCATATTCCTAAACTGAAATTGAATATTCCACCATTTGAGGGTAGATATGTTCCTGATATATATATTATTTGGGAGTTAGAAACTGAACAATGTTTTACATGTTTACAATATCCCAAGGAGAGACGGGTTGCTGTTGTTGTTTGTGCTTTCACTAGTTTTGCATGTGTATGGTGGTCTGAACGTTGTAGATTATATCCTATTCCAACTACTTGGGCTGCTTTGGAAACTGCTATGCGTACTCGTTAGGTTCCACCATATTATCAACGTGAATTGCTTCAAAAATTGCAGCGTTTAAGACAGGGGAAAAATTATGTAGAAGAATATTATCAGGAATTACAAACTGGCATGATTAGATGTGGTATTGTTGAGGAGAATGAAGCTATGATTGCACGTTTTATGGGTGGATTAAATAGAGAGATTCAGGCCATTCTAGAGTATAAGGAGTATACTAATATCACTCGTTTATTTCATCTTGCTTGTAAAGTTGAACGTGAAGTGCAGGTTCGACAAGCATTGCGCGAACTAACTTTTCTGCAGGTCGACCTTCATCATGGACTCCGTGTGCATCTTCTACTTCCACTGCACCAGCACCTCCATTAGGTGCCACCTCCAGCTGTGATACAAGAAAGCAGGCACAACCACCAGTATCTGCCAAGAGCGCACCTGCCGGGCCTGCACAGAGCTCTTCTTCTTCCATGGCATTAACTGGGGACACAAGTGATATTATTTGTCGTCGTTGTAAGGGAAGAGGTCATTATGCGAGAGAATGCAAATTTCAGGGTGTGATGATAGCTACTGAGGATGGTGGGTATGAGTCCGCTAGTGACTATGATGAGGAGACTTTGGCAATTATTACACGTGAAGAACACGATGGAGATGATTCTGATCATGAGACGCAATACATGGCTCCTGAAGATGCTGACAGGTATTAATTTTTAGTTGCTAAACGTGTTTTGAGTGTGCAGGTCACACAGGCTGAGCAAAATCAGAGGCATAATTTGTTCCATACAAAGGGAGTTGTGAAGGAACATTCTATGCGCGTCATCATAGACGGAGGGAGCTGCAACAACTTGGCTAGCATGGAGATGGTGGAGAAGCTCTCTCTCACCACAACACCACATCTACATCCTTACTACATCCAATGGTTCAACAACAGCGGCAAGGTTAAGGTAACACATACTATTCATGTGCATTTTAGTATCTCTACGTATGCTGATTATGTTGATTGTGATGTGGTACCTATGCAAGCATGTTCCTTATTACTTGGTAGACCATGGCAATTTGATAAAAATTCTGTACACCATGGTAGAAACAATCAGTATACTCTTGTTCATAAGGATAAAAATATTAATTTGCTTCCTATGACTCCCGATTCCATTTTGAAAGATGATACTAATAGAGCTAATAAAGCAAAATAGGAGCAGAATACGAGTGAAAATCAGATTGTGGCAAAAGAATTTGAGCAACAAATGAAGCCTAATAATAAACCATCTAGTGTTGCTTCTGAAATTAAATTGAAAAGTGCATGTTTGATGTTGAGCATCCCTCGCTCATCCCCATGGACGTACCTAAATCTCCCTCAACACCACTTGGACCAATGACAAGAGCTCGAGCTAAGGCTATTGAGGATAAGGTGAACTCTCTCCTCTCCGAACTCCCTCTTCCTACTCACGAGACATGGCTACTACCTCAGACGGAAACTCTGCATGTGATCAGGTACAACGCTCAAGCCACGGAGCCAGGAGCTGAAGAAGAAGCGACATGCGTCAACTCTCTCGACAGCCCGGAACTTCCGGCCAGAGCCCGGAACTTCCGGCCCTCGGAACGTCCGGCCAACCCGGAACTTCTGGCCTCCTTAGACTTCAACCAGCTCGGGCGTGCCAACTCTCTAGTTAGCCCAGAACCTGCCCAGAACCTAGCCCTGACCTTCCGGCCCCCGGAACTTCCGGCCTGCCCGGACCCTCCGGCCCCCGGACACCAGCCCAGCTCCACCCGCGCCAACTCTCGGCTTAGGCCGGACCTTGCCCGGAACCTCCGGCGCCCGGAACTTCCGGCCCTACCTGTGTGCAACCACTTGGGCCGAGGCCCGTGTACCCTTTCGCCCCGTAAACTATAAATACTCTTCTCCTACCTACGTTTTAGGGTTAGCATTGTGATAGCTCATCTTGAGATAGAGCATAGCTCATCCGTGCCGGATCTACTCCACGTGATGGACCGTGCCTCCTCAAAGAAGATCCATTCGGATTCAAGGCCTCCATCCAGAGAAGACAATCAAGACCTCCTCACGGAGAAGAACTATTAATCTTGTATCTTCCTTTGTTGATTTTGAATCTTGTGCTACCTTTTGTGTTCGGCGATCTAGCCCTTGTGTGATCAATTACTTGTCGGATGAGTGATTCACTTGTTTCTTCCCGTGTTTTCCCTTGTGTTCTTCCGCATGTTCCTCGTGTTTCTCCGAAGGATCCTCTCCAAACGTGAAAGATCGTCTCCATAGGGTTCCACCCTACATTATCTTGGTAGCATGAGCCACATTGATCACGTTTTTGGAGCCCCTACCCCGTGTTTTCTAGCCTGATTTTGTTGTTTTCGTCCTAAATCCGAAAATCCCCACCAAAAATGGCCCCAATTTTTTTTGTGATTTGTTGGTGTGATGAAGTTTTGTGGGATCTGATCCATGGATATGCTCTGCTTCGAGTGGATCTAGCTTCCCTACCCTTCCTTCCCCCTAATTTCTTTTTTTCTCCCTCGGATTTGGGGTTTTTCCCCAAGTTTTTCCTCCCAAATCCGCGATCCCGAAGTCTCTATTCTTGGCAGATTCCCGACCACTGGAACTTCCGGCCTTGCCCAGAACTTCCGGCCCACGGACCTTCCGGCCATCCCCGGACCTTCCGTCTTGCCCGGAACTTCCGGCCTAGACAGAGAGGTTGCGCATCTTCGACGACTTTCGCTACTTCGGCAACACCGACCACGATGCAGCGGCATCTTCGCCAATGTACTGAAGACCGTGCACTACATCACCATCTACTTTCGCATCCGTTTGGAACCTTCAACCGTAAGCAAGGACGGTAATCTCGATGACATCTTGGTCCAAAACTTGCCATTGCATTGATAAACACCATAGCCCATCTTTTGCGTTGCTTACCCATCGAGACTAGCCATTGAGTATTGCAGGAAACGTGACTTGTGCACATTAGTGATCATACTCCATAGCATACATACCATAATAAAGTGGTGCATATCTTGTCATGAACTTGTGTGATGAGGACATCAATACCATTGTTACACCCACAACCCCTACTGCTACATATACTAGACCAATTACTAGAGCTCGCGCACGCCAATTAAATTATCAGGTACTTTCGTTTCTTGGTAATGATTCTAATGTTCATGAGAATATGATGCTGCCTAAATTGGACACATTTGTTTTGCTTACAAATGAAGGGCCTAGCTTGGAGAAGGATGAACATTGGAGCAAGAACAAGCATGGAGATGACGGCATGCGCAAGGGGAACAAGAACGGAGTTACAAGTGATGATTTCAGGACTTTGAAGCCACCATAATGGGTGCATGAAGCCTTGGACGAAATATACAAGATGCCACTTCATAAATTTTGTCCCGAGGCTATTCTAGGTGCTGCGTCACCTTATTATTGGGCCAGGGCCATGTAATTTCGAAATACATAAGTATAGGCTATTTTTAGAGTCTGTATCTATGGGGAAACAAGAGATAGGGTTGATTTCGGACCCCTCCACCAAGGGCCACGAAATTCCCCCCCTCTTCCTTCATATATACAGCCCTTAGGGCACCGTTTAGACTTTGGGTTTTGTTTAGATTAAAGTTCGCCATAGCTGCAACTTCGTGTACTTCGTTTGTGTTCAACGACCAGACAAAGGCGCCACAAAACCGCACCTTGATCAATAAAGCTTTCCTCTTATATTCGCAATATCCAGATTGCAATCTTAGTTTCTTGCTTGTTCTTCGTTTGCCTACAGGAAACAGACCTTTGTGGTCAGGTTGATCGTGCTCCGGTGTGGTCAATAACCTCTCAGAGTTGGTTTAGCGATTGCTAAGGCGCAACATCCTCGCATGTTCCTAGTCGGATCGTCAAAGTCGACTTCCACCAAAATGATAGCCACCATCTCATCAAAAGACGGGACACCTTTGCCTCTATCAAGTGGTATCATATTTTCAGGTTGCTCGATGAGATTTTACAGTTTTTTGTAGTTTAAGATCGAGTCTGTTCTTCATACCTACAGTCCATGAAAAAGCCACACAAAAAAATTAGGGTTAGTTCATCATATCCGAACCAGTCTGAGCCATTGCATAGTCTTTTTAGTATTTTGCTTTGTTGAATTTTCGGTTGCATTGTCGTGTCTAGTTGCTGGTCTTAGTGTCTAGTCTTTTAGAGTTTCGAGTTCTGTTCATGGGTCTTCACGCCGCCGCCACACCATCATCATCTGCTGCCATATACCACCACCACACCAGATACATCGTTCCTGCCATCTACCGTCACTGCTTATCCGCCACCGCTCCGAGTCCATATACCAACACCGATCCGAGTCAATATACCACCATCGACCCACATCCATATACTACCAGCACTCCGAGTCCATCTCATATTAGGTTAACTTTCAAGATCCATCTATTTCCCGATTTGTGTTTTCCTTGTCTGAGTAGATTTCGGATTCCAGCAATATTTTGCCGTCCGTAGAAGTGGTTGGAAACCACCCTCCGTTTAGGCCCAAAATTTTCCCAAAAACGCACTTGGCAAACAAATTTCTGGCTATCCTATTTTTAGGTGTTTCTAAGCGTATTGAGACAGTCGCCATTATAAAAAAGTTTTTTTTGACCCGTTTCTAGTTTTTGGGTCCGGGCAGTCAAAAAAATTGATCGAAAAAATTTCGTGCCTATCCTGTTATCTTGACTTGGGAAGAGTTTTGAGACACTCGCCATTATAGTGATTTTCGGCAAAAAAAAGGAGCGCCAAAAAAAAGAGCACAAAAAAAAGAGTGAAAAAAAATTCAGAGTGTGCTTCCCCCTTGTTTCCGTGCAGCGTCGTGATTTTATTAGTGTTCTAGGCTCGCGTCTCTAGCACAGTCTAGCCTAGGACCAGCACAATACTGTCGTTGAGCGTTTATTCAACTTTGCATCTCTGAATTGATTATTGCTGGCCCTTTTTGCTACCATATTATAAGCCTTACCAGCTCCACATACATCTACGTCATGCGTTTGACCTTCCCTGGTAATCGCTCTATCCAAGCTTTGAGAGTTTTGACAACAACGGTTGCCGATCACCACCTGCTGCTGAGTAAGAAAAGGTAAGAATTTGAGATTCGCTTGACGGATTTGTGACACCCCACCACCACCATATTCCAGTAGTCTGTAGGATCATATTCTTGTCTGTTTCTATTGCTGCTAACTATGGCAGGAACACAAGCCGATGAGATTCACTGGGAGAACATGATGAACAAGGACCTTCATGATAAGTTTCATCAAATGTTGGGTCAACATGTGGAAGACGTGATGGCCAGCTTTGGAAAGGCATTGGAGAGGATGGATGACATTGAGAAGACAATTGACACCAAGTTGGACGCCAAGTTCGATGAATTACTCAAACGTCTCCACAACCAGTTCTACGCCGCGATACAGTAGGGCGAGCACATCGTGCTCCTATTGAGCCAGGACAAAATTTTGGTGCCGCTGCTACTGCTGTTGGTGCTTCTGTAGCTCATGTTGCTACTGTAGAGGTGGAGAACTATTACGAGGATGAGGTTGATCAAAATCAGAACTACGTGCAGCCACCAGCACCACCACCAGCAGGTCGACCTCAGGTATTTATTCGCAATGGTAGGCCTACACCACCACCTCAGGTACGAGATAATGACCATATTCCTAAACTGAAATTGAATGTTCCACCATTTTAGGGTAGATATGTTCCTGATATATATCTTACTTGGGAGTTAGAAACTGAACAATGTTTTACATGTTTACAATATCCCGAGGAGAGACGGGTTGTTGCTGCTGTTTGTGCTTTCACTAGTTTTGCATGTGTATGGTGGTCTGAACATTGTAGATTATATCCTATTCCCACTACTTGGGCTGCTTTGAAAACTACTATGTGTACTCATTGGGTTCCACCATATTATCAATGTGAATTGCTTCAAAAATTGCAGCGCTTAAGACAAGGAAAAAATTCTGTACAAGAATATTATCAGGAATTACAAACCGACATGATCAGATGTGGTATTGTTGAGGAGAATGAAGCTATGCTTGCACGTTTTATGGGTGGATTAAATAGAGTGATTTAGACCATTCTAGAGTATAAGGAGTATACTAATATCACTCGTTTATTCCATCTTGCTTGTAAAGCTGAATGTGAAGTGCAGGATCGACAAGCATTGGCGCGCACTAACTTTTCTGCAGGTCGACCTTCCTCATGGACACCGCGTGCATCTTCTACTTCCACTGCACCAGCACCTCCATCAGGTGCCACCTCCAGCCGTGATACAAGAAAGCAGGCACAACCACCACTATCTACCAAGAGCGCACCTGCCGGGCCTGCACAGAGCCCTTCTTCTTCCATGGCATCAACATGGCACACAAGTGATATTAGTTGTCGTCGTTGTAAGGGAAGAGGTCATTATGCGCGAGAATGCAAATCTCAGCGTGTGATGATTGCTACTAAGGATGGTGGGTATGAGTCCGCTAGTGACTATGATGAGGAGACTTTGGCCCTTATTACACGTGAAGAACATGATGGATATGATTCTGATCATGAGACGCAATACATGGCTGCTGAATACGCTGACAGATATGAATGTTTAGTTGCTCAACGTATTTTGAGTGTGCAGGTCACACAAGTTTAGCAAAATCAGAGGCATAATTTGTTCCATACAAAGGGAGTTGTGAAGGAACGTTCTGTGCGCGTCATCATAGACGGAGGGAGCTTCAACAACTTGGCTAGTATGGAGATGGTGGAGAAGCTATCTCTCACCACAAGACCACATCCACATCCTTACTACATCCAATGGTTCAACAACAGCGGCAAGGTTAAGGTAACACATCCTGTTCGTGTGCATTTTAGTATCTCTATATATGCTGATTATGTTGATTGTGATGTGGTACCTATGCAAGAATGTTCCTTATTAGTTGGTAGACCATGGCAATTTGATAAAAATTCTGTACACCATGGTAGAAACAATTAGTATACTCTTGTCCATAAGGATAAAATATTACTTTGCTTCCTGTGACTCCTGATTCCATTTTGAAATATGATATTAATAGAGCTAATAAAGCAAAACAGGAGAAGAATAAGAGTGAAAATCAGATTGTGGCAAAAGAATTTGAGCAACAAATGAGGCCTAGTAATAAACCATCTAGTGTTGCTTCTGAAATTAAATTGAAAAGTGCATGTTTATTTGCCACCAAATCTGATATTGATGAGCTAGATTTCAGCAAATTTGTTTGCTATGCTTTTGTGTGCAAAGAGGCATTATTTTCATTCGAGGACGTGCCTTCCTCTTTGCCTCCTATTGTCACTAACATTTTGCAGGAGTTCGCTGACGTCTTTTGGTGCGGAGCATCCTTCGGTCATCCCCATGGACCTTCCAGCGTCTCACCAAGCACCAAGAGGACCCATGACTAGTGCACGAGCTAGAGCTCTCGAGATCGAGGTGACTTCTCTCCTTAGTGATATATCACGTAATCCTCTCGAGACATGGCTACTACCTCAACCCGGAATGGTGTGCATGATTAGGTACCAAGAGGACCCTCCCGAGGATGCACATGAAGATGGCCAAGACCCCAAGTCCATGGAAGAAGAGAAACAATGGGAGAAGGCAAGAACACCCTCCAGGCACCGGACATCCCGCCAGGACCCCGGACGTCCGGCCCCTGGAGATCTACACGGCCAGCCCTCTGCAGAAGAAACGACGGCGACCGTACATCCGGCGTCCAGCCCGGACATCCGTCCCACCACCGGAAATCCGGCCTCCCACCTGGATATCCGGACAAGGCGTTCTGAATGCACAGAACCTGGTCCTGATAGCCCGGACATCCGGCCTCCCCACCGGACATCCGGCCCATCCGGAAGCACCGGACATCTGGACCCTCCGAGCGGACATCCGGCGCCTCACGAGACATCGGACATCCGGCCCATCGCCCGGACATCCGGCGCCCCCCTGCCTGCGCGCAGCTCCTTCGGGCTGTGACCCATGTATCCCTTCGCCCCTTTGACTATATATACCCCCTCATCCCGTATGTTTTAGGGTTAGCATTGGTTTAGCTCATACTTTGTGTGAGCGCCTTGCTCATCCACTTGGTTACTTCTCCTCGGAGCTCATGACCTCTTCGGAGAAGATCCCCCAAGCGGATTCAAGACCCCTTTAAGGGAAGACCCCCAAGACCTCCTCACGGAGAAGATCGGTTCCCTTTGTATCCTTACTTTTGTTGATTTTGGATCATGTGTTACCCTTTGCTTTCGGTATCTAGCACTCGTGTGATCGATTCCTTATCGGTTTAGTGATTCTCTCATTTTCCCCGTGTTTCCCCTTTGTGTTGCCCGCACGTTCCTCGTGTTCCCCCGTAGGATCCACTCCAAACGTGAAAGATCGTCCACATAGGGTTCCTCCCTACATCATCTTGGTATCATGAGCCACGTTGATCACGTTTTTGGAGCCCCTACCCCGTGTTTTCTAGCTTGATTTTGTTGATTTCGTCCTAAATCCGAAAATCCCCACCAAAAATAGCCCAATTTTTTTTTTGTGATTTGTTGGTTTGATGAAGTTTGTTGGATTTGATCCATGGATTTGCTTTGCATCGAGTTGATCTAGCTTTTCCCCATCTCTCCCATGATTTCTATCCACCAATTTGTCCGAATTTTGCCCCGGAGTTGTGATTTTTCCTGCGGAGTTCATCGTGTTCGTCCCCGATCTAGGAGCTCGGACATCCGCCAGAATCCACCGGACATCCGGCGCACCGGACATCCGGCGCACCGGACATCCGGCAGTTGGCCCAGACATCCGGCCCCTGGCAGCAGCAACTCCAACCTCCCGAGCCATTTCCGCATACTTTCGCCCAATTTTGCCCCGGTGCCCACGCCTCCTTCCGCATACCCACACCACTTTCCACAAGCACCACCACCGCTCACCGCTACCTCCTATGTAGATTTTGACACATTTTGGTCTTTGAGATTTTGGGTTGTGATTCCCGTGTCCTATTGTGTTTCGGCTATATATGTACGGTTCAACAACAACATCACCACCGCTCGTCTCCATCGACTAATCATCATCACCAAGGACGGTAACTTTGACGACACCTTTGTCATACCTTGCAATTGCACTAAAGCCCCACATGTCCCTACTTTTGCGTAGCTTACCCATCGAGACTTGCTATTGAGTATTGCCGGCAACGTGAATTGTGCACATTAGTGATCATACTCCATAGCATACATACCATACCATAGTGGTGCATATCTTGGGATCCACTTGTGTGTCACAAAGTTGTCATAGCATACACAATTGGTATCTTGGTTCGTGAAGTTTTGCATGAGAAAAGAGATCAAAAGTGAAAGAGCCACCCAAGCTTGTAAGCAAAGAGGAAAGATAAGCAAAGAGCATATGAACAAGAACCATAGCATCACACTACATTAAGATTGTCATATTGGATCATCTTGGATCATCGCACTGAAATACCATACATATAGAATACTTGGGATAGAGATCGTTGCATTTTTGCTTAGTAGGTTGTGCACAAGTTTCGTATCCGCCTATTGTGCAATCGTGCTAGCGTCTGATAACCCACAAGTGTAGGGCATTCCAACAACTTTCGAGGGTGAAGTACAACCCAAATTTATTGATTCGACACAAGGGGAGCCAAAGAATATTCTTGAGTATTAGCAGTTGAGTTGTCAATTCAACCACACCTGGATAACTTAGTATCTGCAGCAAAGTGTTTAGTAGCAAAAGTGGTATGATAATAATGGTAACAGTAGCAACAGTAAAGATAAATGTTTTTGGGTTTTTGTAGTAGTTGTAACAGTAGCAACGGAAAAGTAAATAAGCGAAGAACAATATATGAAAAGCTCATAGACAATGGATCAGTGATGGATAATTATGCCAGATGCAATTCCTCATGTAATAGCTATAACATAGGGTGACACAGAACTAGCTCCAGTTCATCAATGTAATGTAGACATGTATTCCGTAAATAGGCATACGTGCTTATGGAAAAGAACTTGCATGACATCTTTTGTCCTACCCTCCTGTGGCAGCGGGGTCCTAGTGGAAACTAAGGGATATTAAGGCCTACTTTTAATAGAGAACCAGACCAAAGCATTAACACATAGTGAATACATGAACTCCTCAAATTACGGTCATCACCGAGAAGTATCCCTATTATTGTCACTTCGGGGTTGTCGGATTATAACACATAGTAGGTGACTATAGACTTGCAAGATAGGATGAAGAACACATATATATTCATGAAAACATAATAGGTTCAGATCTGAAATCATGGCACTCGGGCCCTAGTGACAAGCATTAAGCATAGCAAAGTCATAGCAACATCAATCTCAGAACATAGAGGATACTAGGGATCAAACCCTAACAAAACTAACTTGATTACATGGTAAATCTCATCGAAACCATCACCGTCTAGCAAGCCTATGATGGAATTACTCACGCACGGCGGTGAGCATCATGATATTGGTGATGGAGGATGGTTGATGATGATGACGGCGACGAATCCCCCTCTCTGGAGCCCCGAACGGACTCCAGATGAGCCCTCCCGAGAGATATTTGGGCTTGGCGGCGGCTCCGTGTCATAAAACGCGATGAAACTTTCTCTCGATTTTTTTCTCCCCGAGACGGAATATATGGAGTTGGAGTTGAGGTCGGTGGAGGTCCAGGGGGCCCACGAGATAGGGGGGCACGCCCTACAGGGGGGGCGGTCTCGTGGACAAGCCTTGGGCCCCCTGGTGTATTTCTTTCGCCCAGAAATTCTTATTAATTCCAAAAAGTGCCTCCGTGGATTTTCAGGACATTCCGAGAACTTTTCTTTTCTACACATAAAACAAAATCATGGCAGTTCTGCTGAAAACAGCGTCAGTCTGGGTTAGTTTCATTCAAATCATGCAAATTAGAGTTCAAAACAAGGGCAAAAGTGTTTGGAAAAGTAGATACGTTGGAGACGTATCAACTCCCCCAAGCTTAAACCTTTGCTTGTCCTCAAGCAATTCAGTTGATAAACTGAAAGTGATAAAGAAAAGCTTTTACAAACTCTGTTTGCTCTTGTTGTTGTAAACATGAAAAGCCATCATTCAAGTTCAACAAATACTATGAACTAACCATACTAACAATAACACCTAGGTCTCACAATTACTCATATCAATAGCATAATCAGCTAGTGAGCCATAATAATAAAACTCGGATGACAACACTTTCTCAAAATAATTATAACATGATATAACAAAATGGTATCTCACTAGCCCTTTCTGAGACCGCAAAACATAAATGTAAAGCACCTTTAAAGATCAAGGACTAACTAAACATTGTAATTCATGGTAAAAGAGATCCAATCAAGTCATACCCAATATAAACCAATAGTAATGAATGCAGATGACAGTGTGCTCTCCAGCAGGTGCTTTTTAATAAGAAGGGTGATGACTCAACATAAAAGTAAATAGATAGGCCCTTCGCAGAGGGAAGCAGAGATTTGTAGAGGTGCCAGAGCTCGATTTTAAAATAGAGATTGAATAACATTTTGGGCGGCATACTTTCACTGTCAACGCAACATCTATGAGATGGTTGTATCCTCCATACTACATGCATTATAGGCAGTACCCAAACAAAATGGTAAAGGTTTATACTCCCCCAACCACCAATAAGCATCAATCCATGGCTTGCTCGAAACAACGAGTGCCTCCAACTAACAACAGCCCTGGGGGAGTTTTGTTCAATTATTTTGATTTGCTTTGATCTTTTTGGATCATGGGACTAGGCATCCAAGTTACCGGCCCTTTCTCGTGAATGAGGAGCGGAGTCCACTCCTCGTGAGAATAACCCACCTAGCATGGAATATATAGGCAGCCCTAGTTGTAACATGAGCTGCTCGAGCATACAAAACAGAATTTCATTTGAAGGTTTTGAGTTTGGCACATACAAATTTACTTAGAACGGCAGGTAAATATCGCATATAGGAAGGTATAGTGGACTCATATGGAACAACTTTGGGGTTTAAGGAGTTTGGATGCACAAGCAGTATTCCCGCTTAGTACATGTGAAGGCTAGCAAAAGACTGGGAAGCAACCATCTGAGAGAGCGACAACAGTCATAAACATGCATTAAAATTAATTCACACCAAATACAAGCATGAGTAGGATATAATCCACCATGAACATAAATATTGTGAAGGCTATGTTGATTTGTTTCAACTACATGCGTGAACATGTGCCAAGTCGAGTCACTCAGTTCATTTAAAGGAGGATACCATCCCATCATACCACATCATAATCATTCTAATAGCATGTTGGCACGCAAGGTAAACCATTATAACTCATAGCTAATCAAGCATGACACAAGCAACTATAATCTCTAAATGTCATTGCAAATATGTTTACTTCATAATAGTTGACTCAGAAACGATGAACTCATCATATTTACAAAAAAAAGAGAGGTCGAGTTCATACCAGATTTTCTCATCCCAATAAGTCCATCATATATCGTCATTATTGCCTTTCACTTCCACGACCGAACGATGTGTATAATAATAAGAGTGCATGTGCATTGGACTAAGCTGGAATCTACAAGCATTCAACTCAAAAGAGAAGACAAGTAATATGGGCTCTAAGTTAAATAAACCATCATGCATATGAGAGCCACTAAGCATTTTCAATATGGTCTTCTCGACCCCCAAAGGAAAGAAAAGAAAATAAAACTATTTACACGGGAAAGCTCCCAACAAGTAAGAAGAAGAACTAGAAATCTTTTTGGGTTTTCATTTTAATTTCTACTACAAGCATGGAATTAAACTAACTATTTTTTTTGGTTTTTGTCAAGGTTTATCAAACACACAAGAAGAAAATTAGAAAAAGAAATTTAAACTAGCATGGATAATACAATGAAAGAGTATGAGCACCAACGACTAGTGTGTGAACATGAAAGTAAAGTCGGTGAGAAATACGTACTCCCCCAAGCTTAGGCTTTTGGCCTAAGTTGGTCTAATACCAAGGACCGCCGCTACTCTCACCGGTGTAATGAGAGGGGTAATCAGGATACCATTGGATGGTCATCTCCGGATCCCACTGGACAGATGATGCACGATAAGGGTCCAGTTCAGGTTCCGGCTCAGGTTCAGGTTCTGGAGTAAAAGCTTGGGCTCGATGATTGTTTACCGCTTCCGGTGTGACGAGAAGATTTTTGATCGATTCGGTTGTTGATGAAACCGGTGAGGCCTGCAGTCTCGATTAAAGCATAAAAGTCTTCATGAATTCTAGCTTCTTTCAAGAAATCCTAGCATGGCCATTCGCACGACCGTACTTCCGCTAAGCGAGGAAGATTATACTTGGCTTTTTCCTTCTCTTTGGCTTGTTTTTCCTGAGAGCTTTGGCTCGAAGAGCCCCTCAAAAGTTTCCTTAACGTTTTCTGAAAATTTCTGAAATTTTAGTAACTTCGAAATAAAAGTGAATAAAACTAAACAAGATTGGTAGCAACTACTCCTACAAGTGCCTAGAGCCTATATCATGCATTAGAATTGTTTGGGACCTCATAAATTTAACATGCAAGCTCAAGAACATGGTCACCTATGCAGCAAAAATTTGCAATGAATAAAACACTAGAACAAAAACTAATTGGACCAATGGAGGAGTCACGTACCAAGCAACAATCTCCCAAAGCAGTTTTGTGAATGGAGCTTTGAGCAAGGAGATCGAAAATCGCAGCAAAATGAGGTAGAACTCGTGCTTGAGCTTGATGGGGATTTTTTTGGGTAGAAGATGAAGTGTGTGGGTGCTGGCATAAGTGGAGGGGGGCCACCAGGGGCCCACGAGATAGGGGGCGCGCCCTATAGGGGGCGCGCCCTATAGGGGGTGCCCTGCACTCTCGTGGCCTGGTGCTTGCCCCTCCTTTGGTGATTTCAGTGCCTAAAATCCTCAAATATTCCAGAAAAAATCATACTAAATTTGCAGGGCATTTGGAGCACTTTTATTTTTGGACTATTTTTTTAATGCACGGATAATTCAGAAAACAGACGGATAATACTATTTTTGCTTTATTTAATCTAAATAACAGAAAGTAAAAAGAGGGTACAGAAGGTTGTGCCTTCTAGTTTCATCCATCTCATGATCATCAAAATGAATCCACTAACAAGGTTGATCAAGGCTTGTTAACAAACTCATTCCGAATAACACGGAACTGGAGAAATTTCGAATAACACTAAGTTACCTCAACGGGGATATGAAAATCCCCAACTATAACAATATCATACTTTTTCTTGACAGTAGGGAGAGGAAATTCAAAACCTCCAAAAATAATAGTTGGAACTTTTTCAATAGAATTGATGCTATGAACTTGAGATTCTTTCCTCGGAAAGTGTACCGTATGCTCATTAACATTAACATGAAAAGTAACATTGCCTTTGTTGCAATCAATAACAGCCTCTGCAGTGTTAAGAAAAGGTCTACCAAGGATAATAGACATACTATCGTCCTCTGGAATATCAAGAATAACAAAGTCCGTTAAGATAGTGACATTTGCAACTACAACAAGCACATCCTCACAAATACCGACAGGTATAGCAGTTGATTTATCAGCCATTTGCAAAGATATTTCAGTAGGTGTCAACTTATGCAATTCAAGTCTATGATATAAAGAGAGAGGCATAACACTAACACCGGCTCCAAGAACACATAAAGCAGTTCTAACATAATTTCTTTTAATGTAGCATGGTATAGTTGGGACACCCGGATCTCCAAGTTTCTTTGGTATTCCACCCTTAAAAGTGTAATTAGCAAGCATGGTGGAAATTTCAGCTTCCGGTATCTTTCTTTTGTTTGTAATGATATCCTTCATATATTTAGCATAAGGATTTACTTTGAGCATATCAGTTAAGCGCATACGTAAGAAAATAGGTCTAATCATTTCAGCAAAGCGCTCAAAATCCTCATCATCCTTTGACTTGGATGGTTTAGGAAGAAAGGGCATGGGTTTCTGAACCCATGGTTCTCTTTCTTTACCGTGCTTCCTAGCAACAAAATCTATCTTATCATAACGTTGATTCTTTGATAGTGGGTTATCAAGATCAACAGCAGGTTCAACTTCTACTTCATTGTTTTTGCTAGGTTGAGCATCAACATGAACATTATCATTAACTATCACTAGGTGCATGCTCATCACCTAATTGAGTTTCAGCATCAGAGATAGAAATATCATTGGGATTATCAGGTGTGTCTACAGTAGGTTCACTAGAAGCATGCAAAGTCCTATCATTTTTCTTCTTCTTCTTTTTAGAAGAACGAGGTGCCTCTAAATTATTTCTTTGAGAATCTTGCTCGATTCTCTTAGGGTGGCCTTCAGGACGCAAAGGTTCATGAGTCATTCTACCAGTTCTAGTAGCCACTCTAACAGCAAAGTCATTTCTATTATTTAATTCCTCAAGCAAATCATTTTGAGCTTTGAGTACTTGCTCAGCTTGAGTAGCAACCATAGAAGCATATTTGCTAACGCGATGAAGTTCATCTTTAACTCTAGCCATATTATCACTTACACGTCCTATCTCGAAAGCATTATTATTTAACTCTCTACCAACATAAGCATTAAAGCTTTCTTGTCTAGCCATAAAGTCATGAAATTCATCTAAGCATGGGCTATGAAATTTAGTAGAGGGGATTTCAACTTTATCATATCTATAGAGAGAATTTACCTTTACTACCTGTGTCGGGTTATCAAGACAATATGGTTCTTCAACAGGCGGTATATTAAGACCATGTATTTCTTCAATAGGAGGTAAATTCTTAACATCTTCAGCTTTAATAACTTTTTCTTTCATTGATTTCTTTGCCTCTTGCATATCTTCAGGACTGAGAAATAAAACACCTCTCTTCTCCAGAGTGGGTTTAGGAATAGGCTCAGAAGTTGGCTCAATTGGTTCAGGAATTGCCTCAGGAATTGGCTCAGGAAGAGTCCAATTATTTTCATTAGTCAACATATTATTCAATAATATTTCAGCTTCGTCGACTGTTCTTTCCCTGAAAACACAACCAGCACAACTATCCAAGTAGTCCTTGGAAGTATCGGTTAGTCCATTATAAAAGATATCAAGTATTTCATTTTTCTTAAGCGGATGATCAGGCAAAGCATTAAGTAACCGGAGAAGCCTCCCCCAAGCTTCTGGGAGACTCTCTTCTTTGATTTGCACAAAATTATATATTTCCTGTAAGGCAGCTTGTTTCTTATGAGCAGGGAAATATTTAGCAGAGAAGTAATAAATCATATCCTGGGGACTACGCACACAACCAGGAGCAAGAGAATTGTACCAAGTCTTAGCATCACCCTTTAATGAGAACGGAAATATCTTAAGGATATAAAAATAGTGGGATCTTTCATCATGAGTAAATAGGGTAGCTATATCATTCAACTTGGTAAGATGTGCCACAACACTTTCAAATTCAAGGCCATAAAAAGGATCAGATTCAACTAGAGTAATAATCTCAGGATCAACAGAGAATTCATAATCCTTATCAGTAACACAAATAGGTGAAGTAACAAAAGCATGGTCAGGTTTCATTCTAGCATTAAGAGACTGTTGCTTCCATTTAGCTAATAATTTCTTAAGATCAGATCTATCATTGCAAGCAAAGATTTCCCTAGTAGCTTATTCATTCATAACATAACCATTAGGAACAACAGGCAATACATAATCATTGGAGGAACATTCATCATCACTATCATCAATATCATCTTCAATATTTTCATTCCCCCTAACTCTAGCAAGTTGTTCATCAAGAAATTCACCTAATGGCAAAGTAGTATCATGCACAGAAGTAGTTTCATCATGCATAGCAGAAGTGGCATCATCAATAACATGCGACATATCAGAATTCATAGCAGTAGCAGGTTCAGGTGTCGCAAACTTACTCATAACAGAAGGAGAATCTAGTGCAGAGCTAGATGGTAGTTCCTTACCTCCCCTCATAGTTGAGGGATAGATCTGGATTTTAGCGTCTTTCAAGTTCTTCATAGTGATCAATAGATATAAATCCCAAGTGAATCAGAGAATAGAGCTATGCTCCCCGGCAACGGCGCCATAAATTAGTCTTGATAACCCACAAGTGTAGGGGATCGCAACAGCTTTCGAGGGTGAAGTACAACCCAAATTTATCTATTCGACACAAGGGGAGCCAAAGAATATTCTTGGGTATTAGTAGTTGAGTTGTCAATTCAACCACACCTGGATAACTTAGTATCTGCAGCAAAGTGTTTAGTAGCAAAAGTGGTATGATAATAATGGTAACAGTAGCAACAGTAAAGATAAATGTTTTTGGGTTTTTGTAGTAGTTGTAACAGTAGCAACGGAAAAGTAAATAAGCGAAGAACAATATATGAAAAGCTCGTAGGCAATGGATCAGTGATGGATAATTATGCTGGATGCGATTCCTCGTGTAATAGCTATAACATAGGGTGACACGGAACTAGCTCCAGTTCATTAATGTAATGTAGGCATGTATTCCGTAAATAGTCATACGTGCTTATGGAAACGAACTTGCATGACATCTTTTGTCCTACCCTCCCGTGGCAACGGGGTCCTAGTGGAAACTAAGGGATATTAAGGCCTCATTTTAATAGAGAACCGGACCAAAGCATTAACACATAGTGAATACATGAACTCCTCAAACTACGGTCATCACCGAGAAGTATCCCGATTATTGTCACTTCGGGGTTGTCGGATCATAACACATAATAGGTGACTATAGACTTGCAAGATAGGATCAAGAAGACACATATGTTCATGAAAACATAATAGGTTCAGATCTGAAATCATGGCACTCGGGCCCTAGTGACAAGCATTAAGCATAGCAAAGTCATAGCAACATCAATCTCAGAACATAGTGGATACTAGGGATCAAACCCTAACAAAACTAACTTGATTACATGGTAAATCTCATCCAACCCATCACCGTCTAGCAAGCCTATGATGGAATTACTCACGCACGACGGTGAGCATCATGATATTGGTGATGGAGGATGGTTGATGATGACGACAGCGATGAATCCCCCTCTCCGGAGCCCCGAACAGACTCCAGATCAGCCCTCCCGAGAGAGATTAGAGCTTGGCGGCGGCTCCGTGTCGTAAAACGCGATGAAACTTTTTCTCTGGTTTTTTTTCTCCCCGAGACGGAATATATGGAGTTGGAGTTGAGGTCGGCGGAGGTCCAGGGGGCCCACGAGATAGGGGGCGTGCACTACAGGGGGCGCCCCTGTCTCGTGGACAGGCCCTGGCCCCCCTGGTGTATTTCTTTTGCTTAGAAATTCTTATTAATTCCAAAAAGTGCCTCCGTGGATTTTCAGGACATTCTGAGAACTTTTCTTTTCTACACATAAAACAACATCATGGCAGTTCTACTGAAAACAGCGTCAGTCCGGGTTAGTTTCATTCAAATCATGCAAATTAGAGTCCAAAACAAGGGCAAAAGTGTTTGGAAAAGTAGATACGTTGGAGACGTATCAGCGTCTCTCTAGTATTGTGCAACAAGAGCATTTTCCTGGATTCCACATTTTGGCTCACTTTTGGTTTGCACAATCCCATTTATCTATTTGCGTGTGTGTTTCCGTGTACCCGTTCTTGCTTGGTCTACTTGTTGCATTTGTGAATTTTTGAATATTTTCCAACATTATTGAAGCTCACTTACAATTGCATCAGATTTTGTGCCACCATCCTAACCAAGCTCCTCCATAAGCTTTTACGTGTGTATGTGTGAGAACCGACAAGAATTAGTACCAACAGTGCTATTTCATTGTCCGCATTTGAGTGAACTTGATTCATCTTCAACTTCGGTCAAGGTACATTTGGTACACGTTCTTTTCCGTCTACCACTTACATTTTGTTTGGAATGATGGATAGGCCAAGTTCTTCTACCAATCCACCTCTCATCGAGAATGGCGACAACATGTCATCATTAATCACAAAGAGCCACCTCTTTGGTGCTTAAAGGGCGTTACACCAAGAGCAACAAGAAATGAGCGACCGCATCGACAACCTCGCCACCGACTTGCGACTCTCCGAGCAACGTACAAGAGACTACTTTGATAACAAGTTCGACTCTCACAAGCAAGAGAATGATGCAAGAATGGACGAGATCCCCTCCTTGATAAGGAACCGACATCCTTCCACTTCTTCAACCTCAAGACAGAGCCGCTCGAGTCGGCACTCTGATGACACCCTCTCCGACTCAAGTACACCGACATCGAACACTCTTTGACGAGCCGCGCGTCAAGACCGTAATGCATCTCGCAACCCGCTACATGACAAGCATTCACAAGAGCAAGTCGATGAGCAAGATCCTCGTCCTCAATCAAACCAAGTCGCTTTTGTGCAAGCTCAAGAACGACAATGACTACAGCGCCAAGAGGAAGAACGAGCGCGTCTACACCAAGAGGAACAAGACACCGATGCTAAATGTCTTCAACAACAACAACGTGAAGCGCAAGCTCTTGAGGTGCAACGTGCCCTTCAAGAATCAAGTCAAGCCATCGCCAACCGCAATCACAAACAGCGCAATCAAGAGTAATCCCTTTGAGAAGAAATCCAAGAGAGGAACTACCAACCGCGTGTGCGACGTCAAGCTCCACAAGCTCCTCCACAAGCTCATCAAGCTCTACCTCAACTTCAAGTTCAACAAGAACAAGTTGATCATGGACTTCCTCTACGCCAAGAGAACACGAGGATGATTACCCTCCACGTCAAGGGCGTCATCATCAACATCGCCAACAACACAATGAAGAGCAATGCTATGGAAAGCACAAATTCACAATGCCCAAGTTCAATGGAAGCAATGATCCCGAAGAATACCTCTCATGGGCATTGAAGGTCGACAAAATCTTTCGTTTGCACAACTATAAGGAAGAGAAGAAGATCGCTATGGCATCACTTGATTTCCAAGACTATGTCCTCATATGGTGGGAACAAGTCCTTGAGCGCCGTGAAGCAAGAGGTCAAGCACCTATCACCACTTGGGCTCAAATGAAGGAAGTCATGCGAGCACGTTTTGTGCCAACCTACTACAACCGCGATCTCTTCAAGAACCTACAACTCCTCAAGCAAGGAACAAAGAGCGTTGAAGGATGATGAGCATGATTCGAGCCAATGTCACGGAGGATGATGAGCAAACAATGGCATGATTCTTGAATGGACTCAATCATCCCATCAAGAAGATTGCCGACTTCCAACCCTACTCCAACCTCATTGAGATCATGCATCAAGCTACAAAGGCGGAATGTCAAGTGCAAGATGACTTCGAGTACGCCAAGTACTCATCCAAGACCTACGGCTTCTCCAACATCCAAGCTTCAACGACTCCTCCAACATCTACATCAACCAAGCCTTCTACAAGCAACGACGACAAGTCAAGTTACAAGAAAACTTCGGCAAGTTCAAGTCGTCTTCCTCCTACTACAAGCAACTTCAAGCCCCGTGCTTCTTCATCTACTCTGACCGATGAGACCATCAAGACAAGCTCCTTCAAGTGTTTCACTTGCGGCGGCCGAGGCCACAAGTCTTATCAATGCACAAACAAGCGCACCATGATCCCCAACGACGACGGCACATATGACTCCATGAGTTATGAGGAGATGGAAGCTCTTGAGAAAGTGGCCATGCACTGGAGCGTGAACGAGGATGAAGATGATCATGTCTTTTGTGATGAGGACTCGAGACCCGCTCTCGTTGCCTCCAAGGTCTTGATTCTTCAACATCAACAAGACGAAGACCAACAATGCCACATCTTCCACACTAAGACCGGCATCAATGGAAGGTCCGTCAAGGTCATCATCGATGGAGGTAGTTGTCACAACTTGGCAAGTGAAGAACTATGCTCCAAGCTTCAATTGGTCAAGAGGAAGCACCCGCACCCCTACAAGGTTCAATGGCTGAGTGACACCAGCACTATACGAGTCGAGCATACGGTCCAAGTCTCCTTCAAAATTGGTGCATATGAGGAAACCTTGGAGTGTGATGTGGTCCCAATGACCGTTTGCCACCTCCTTCTTGGTCGGCCATGGCAATTCGACCGTGGTGTCATGCACAAAGGGCGCACCAATCACTATAGCTTCAAGATGAAAAGGAAGGAATATGTGCTATGACCTATGTCTCCTAGTCAAGTAATAGACGACAAGCAAGCCACCCATCATGGAGAGAAGAGTGAGAAAGTGATCCACCCAAAAGTGAGTGAGAGCCACAAGCCAAACTTGAGCGCCTCTTCGCGTAGAGAGAAAAACCTCATCCTATTTGCCACCAAAAGTGAGATGAGAGAAGTGTGTGAGAACCCATCGAGTGTGATGCACTTTGTCCTTGTGTGCAAGGATGGAGAGCCAACAACTAACACCTCTCACGAGCTACCTTTAGTGTTTCAATCTCTTTTGCGGGAATTCCAAGATGTTTTCCCCGATGAGCTACCTTCGGTCTACCCCCTCTTCGAGGCGTTGAGCATCGAATCGACCTCATCCCCGGAGCGCCTCTCCCAAACAAAGGTCCATACCGAGTCAATCCCGAAGAAACCAAGGAGATTCAACGGCAAGTACAACAACTCATCGACAACGGTCATGTACGTGAAAGCCTAAGCCCTTTTGTCGTTCCCGTTATACTTGTGCCTAAGCCTGATGGAAGTTTTCGTTTGTGTTCCGATTGTAGACCTATAAATGCTATTACCGTTCGCTATAGGCATCCCATTCCTGGCTTAGATGATATGCTTGATGAACTTAGTGGAGCCAACTTTTTCTCAAAAGTTGATCTTAAAAGTGGCTATTATCAAATCTGCATTCAAGAGGGTGATGAATGGAAAACTGCTTTCA
Source organism: Triticum dicoccoides (assembly GCF_002162155.2). Classification (NCBI taxonomy): domain Eukaryota; kingdom Viridiplantae; phylum Streptophyta; class Magnoliopsida; order Poales; family Poaceae; genus Triticum; species Triticum dicoccoides. The sequence goes on along the minus strand of NC_041393.1, from coordinate 303,208,493 downwards.
AAACCAAATTTGGCTTACATGAGTGGTTAGTGATGCCTATGGGTTTATCGGAGGCTCCCGGTACTTTCGTGCGTCTTATGCATTATGTGCTTCGCCCTTATATTGGAGTATTTGTTGTGGTTTACTTCGATGATATTCTTGTGTTTAGCAAAACCATGACAGAGCATATTAATCATGTTAGGGCTGTTTTGCAAACCCTTCACAAGGAACGTCTTTATGCAAACTTGAAAAAATGCACGTTCAGTGTTGACAAAGTGGTTTTCTTGGGTTTTGTTGTCTCTTCCAAGGGTGTCCATGTTGATGAATCCAAGATTGAGGCAATTAAAACTTGGCCCCAACACACCAATTTGCAACAAGTGCGTAGTTTTCTTGGTCTCGCGGGATTTTATCGATGCTTTGTGAAAGACTTTAGCACTATTGCCGCCCCTTTGCATGCTTTGAGTAGGAAGAATGCTCCTTTTGTTTGGGGATCTTTGCAATCACCCGCTTTTGATGAGCTCAAGTCTTTGCTTACTCATGCTCCGATTCTTGCTTTGCCCAACTTCGAGAAAATTTTTGAGGTTCATTATGATGCAAGTGGTACCGGAATTGGTGGAGTTTTGATGTAAGAAAAACGAGCCATTGCTTATTTTAGTGAAAAACTCTCCGGTGCTCAACTTAACTATCCCATCTATGACAAAGAATTGTATGCTTTAGTATGTGTGCTACATGTTTGGGAACATTACCTTAGACCTCATGAGTTTGTCATCCATACAGATCATGAAACACTTAAGTACTTAAAAGGTCAAACTAAGTTGAACAAGCGTCATGCCAAATGGAGTGAATTTATTGAATCTTTCCCATATGTGATCAAGCACATTAAGGGTAAGGAAAATGTTGTTGCAGATGCACTCTCACGCATATGCACGCTTGTCACTAAACTTGAGTTGAATGTTATTGCCTTTGAGCACATAAAAGACTTGTATGCTAATGATCCATCTTTTGCTATTCCCTATGCTAAGTGTTTGATGCATACTTCTTGGTAACAATATTATATCAAGGATGCAATATCTTATGAGAGCTAACAAACTATGCATTCCCGAGTCTTCTCTTCGTTTGCTCCTTTTTCAAGAGGCTCATGGAGGAGGACTCATGGGACACTTTGGACGCGACAAGACTTTCGCCACGCTCTCCAAGAACTACTTTTGGCCCAAGATGTTTCGCGACGTCTCACGCTTCACCAACCGTTGCTCAACATGTCGCAAAGCTAAGTCTAGAGCTCAATCTCATGGTCTTTACATGCCTCTTCCTATTCCTTATCAACCTTGGGAAGACATTAGCATGGATTTTATACTTGGTTTGCCTAGAACTCAAAATGGAAAGGATTCCGTGTTTGTTGTTGTGGATAGATTTTCTAAGATGGCACATTTCATTCCTTGCAACAAGATAGATGATGCTTCACACGTTGCAAATCTCTTTTGTAGGGAAATCTTGGGTCTCCATGGAGTACCAAAGACAATCGTCTCCGACTGCGACGTCAAGTTCTTGAGTTACTTTTGGAAGACCCTATGCGCCAAGCTCAGAATCAAGATATTGTTCTCTTCGGCATACCATCCTCAAACCGACGGCCAAACGGAGGTGACGAACCGTACACTCTCCACTCTACTTTGCGTGTTGATCAAGAAGAACATCAAGGAGTGGGAGGAGTGTCTACCCATCGCCGAGTATGCCTACAACCGTGCAAGACATTCGACGACCGGCAAGTCCCCCTTCGAGGTCATCTACGGCTTCAACCCGTTGTTGCCATTGGACATTCTACCTCTTCCTCTACAAGAGCGCACCAACCTCGACGCAAGTGCCTGTGCAAGCTACATCAAGAAGATGCATGGAGATACAAGGCACACCATCGAGAGCCAAGTACAATGACTCGCGACTAAGGTCAACGTCAACAAGCATCCCATGATATTCAACATTGGAGACCTCGTGTGGCTACACCTTCACAAGGACCGCTTCCCCAACGAACGCAAGTCCAAGCTTCTCCCTCGAGCCGATGGACCCTTCAAGGTGCTAGCGCGCTACAACAACAACGCTTACAAGATCGACCTCCCGCGCGACAAGTACAATGTGAGCTACATCTTCAACGTCTCCGATCACTCCCCGTACCATGGTGATGAGGATTTCAATCCGAGGTCAGATCTTTCCCAGGGGGGGGGGAGATGATGCGGAGCATCCTTCGGTCATCCCCAAGGACCTTCCAGCGTCTCACCAAGCACCAAGAGGACCCATTACTAGAGCATGAGCTAGAGCTCTCAAGACCGAGGTGACTTCTCTCCTTAGTGATATATCATGTGATCCTCTCGAGACCTGGCTACTACCTCAACCCGGAATGTTGTGCATGATTAGGTACCAAGAGGACCCTCCCGAGGATGGACATGAAGATGGGCAAGACCCCAAGTCCATGGAAGAAGAGAAACAATGGGAGAAGGCAAGAACACCCTCCAGGCACCAGACATCCGGCCAGGACCCTGGACATCCGGCCCCTGGAGATCTACACGGCCAGCCCTCTGTAGAAGAAACGACATCGACCGGACATCCGGCCTCCCCACCGGACATCCGGCCCATCCGGAAGCACCGGACATCCGGCGCCTCACGAGACACCGGACATCCGACGCCCCCTGCCTACGCGCAGCTCCTTCGGGTCATGACCCATGTATCCCTTCGCCCCTTTGACTATATATACTCCCTCATCTCGTACGTTCTATGGTTAGCATTGGTTTAGCTCATATTTTGTGTGAGAGCCTTGCTCATCCACTTGGTTACTTCTCCTTAGAGCTCACGACCTCTTCGGAGAAGATCCCCCAAGCGGATTCAAGACCCCTTTAAGGGAAGACCCCCAAGACCTCCTCACGGAGAAGATCGGTTCCCTTTGTATCCTTACCTTTGTTGATTTTGGATCATGTGTTACCCTATGCTTTCGGTGATCTAGCACTCATGTGATTGATTCCTTGTCGGTTTAGTGATTCTCTCGTTTTCCCCGTGTTTCCCCTTTGTGTTGCCCGCGTGTTCCTCGTGTTCCCCCGTAGCATCCACTCCAAACGTGAAAGATCGTCCACATAGGGTTCCGCCCTACATCATCTTTCCACAAGACGTGCCACCGGGATTACCGCCTATTTGAGGGATTGAGCATCAGATTGACTTAATTCCCGGTGCTTCACTGCCAAACCGTGCGCCATACCTTACCAATCCAGAGGAGACATAGGAGATTATGAGTCAAGTACAGGAGATGCTCGACAAAGGTTATATATGCGAATCCCTTAGTCCTTGTGCTGTTCCTATTATTCTAGTGCCGAAAAAGGATGGTACATCACGTATGTGTGTTGATTGTATAGGCATTAATAATATTACTATTCGTTATCGTCATCCTATTCCTAGGCTAGATGATATGCTTGATGAATTGAGTGGCTCTATAATATTCTCCAAAGTTGATTTGCGTTGTGGATACCATCAAATTCGTATGAAATTGGGAGATGAATGGAAAACAGCATTTAAAACTAAGTTTGGATTATATGAGTGGTTAGTCATGCCTTTTCGGTTAACTAATGCACCTAGTACTTTCATGAGATTAATGAACGAAGTTTTACGTGCTTTCATTGGATGATTTGTGGTAGTTTACTTTGATGACATATTGATTTATAGTAGATCTTTGGAAGAACATTTGGAACTGTAAGTGCATCTAGTGCCACCCCTAGTTGGTTTTGGAGTATTGACGACAACGTTGGTTGAGGGACTAATGCGTTTGTGAGAATTGCAGGATAACGCAGGTAGTGTCCCTCATTGATTCGGTTTACCTCCCGGAGATGACCCCTAAAAATGTATGAAGACATTGAAGACAATGGTGGTATGTGAAGATAGTCACATTGAAGACTATGACATGAGAAGACATTGAGCGAAGACTATGAAGCGCGAAGACTATGTTGTTTCGTTGTTTCCTTTTCTTCTTTGTTGAGTCATAGGAACCACCGTACTCTTAAGTGGGGTCCAAGTGAACAAAGTCAGAGTGACTGAAGTGATGCTCAACCCAAATCCTATGTCTTCGAGCAAAGACAATGAGAGCAAATCTTATCCAGAGCTGGATGAGTGAGCTTTGCTTGTAGCCCAGGTAAAGTTGCCGTGTGTGTTTGAAATCTGACCATTGGAACACGTGTCAGTTCCTTAGTGACCCAGGGTCATTTCAGACATATCAGGCCGGGTTGCCTTGTGGCTATAAATAGCCCACCCCCTACACCATAAATTGGTGGCTGCTCAGAGTTAATTTGCGGCTTTTGTCGTTTTGAGAGCAACCCACCTCAAAGCCTTTGAGAGAGAAATCCTTGCGAGGACAAAGCCCAAACACCCAGAGCCAAAGAGTGTTAGGCATCACTGAAGTCTTTCTATCTGTGTGACCTGAAGACTTATTACACTTGAGGACTGTGTATCCTCCAGCCGGTTAGGCGTCGTGTTCTGAGCATCCAAGAGTCATTGTGGATCGCCGGTGAACGAAGTCTGTGAAGGTTCGGAAGTCTACCTTGAAGACTTACCAGAGTGATTGGGAGAGGACTGTGTGTCCTTAGCTCAAGGGGAATAAGGTGAAGACGCGGTCTTCTGAGTTGAATCTCAGCCTCCCTAACCAGACGTACAGTTGTCACAGCAACTGGAACGGGTCCAACAAATCATGTGTCTCCATCAAGTGATTAGTTCTATCCCTTCCCTCATTTACTTTGAGTTTGTCTTCATGAAGTCATTGCTTATTTGTCTTATCTGTTTGACTTCATTGCTTGACTACTGTCGTTGATTGGCTTCATACTATCTTCCATCCTGATCCTTACTACCTAGCTGCTATTAGTCTTTGTACGTTCACATTATTGCATACTTGACTATGGCTCGCTTGTTGTAGTTTATCTTCCGCTGCATATCAATTAGGTCATTTCTATTGTTTGTCTTCGAAACTTCCAAGTTTTGAAGACTTGGATAAAAATTGCCTATTCACCCCCCCTCTAGTCGATAACTAGCACTTTCAATTGGTATCAGAGCAAGGTACTCCCTTGTTCTGTGTGATTCGGTTTAACCACCTGGAGTTTAGCTATGTCGACTGCAGGATTGAGGAATGTATCTTGCCCCACCTTTGACGGTCATGAGTATCCTCGGTGGAAGGCCATGATGAAGAAGCGACTCATGGCTATGGATAGCGAACTGTGGACCGTCACTGAGATTGGTCTTACCGATCTATGCAAGATGGTGGGGGCTGATGACATTCGCAAGTACACTCTACTAAACCTCACAACGAAGGATGTCATCTGCTCCTGTTTGTCCTGAAATCAGCTCAGGAATGTCATGCACCTCAATCACGCGAAGCTAATCTGGGACCGGCTTTCTGAGGTCTATGAAGGTCCTCTTAATCGTCATGATCCTTGGCTTGATGACTACAAGGAGTCCCTTAAAGAGATGACCTTTCCACCTGAATCATCTTCATTTTCACCATGCCTCATGGCAGGGGGTGCTAAGGTAACTAAATGCTACCTCTTTGAAACTAGTGATGATGAATCAGGCGATGAATTTGGCCCCAGCTACGTCAAACTTGCTTCCCTTGCCACTAAACAACAAAGAGCTTTGGAAAAGGTTCAAAACATGCTTAGTAAGAGCGATGATATGTTGGGCAAAGAAATGGATCAGTCAAAAGCTTTGGCTGAGAGTCTTCAGAGACTAGATTCCAAGTTTGATGCCCTTCAAGATCAACATAATGCTCTCTTGTCTGATCATGAGAAACTATCTTCTGAATGTCTTCAAAGAAAGCAAGATCTTGAAAAGATAAGAGTGGATTATGGAGATTTTCTGAAGGAGCGCGATTCATTACTTACTCAACAAATCAGCGTTACACAGAATGGTTTTGAACCACCATGTCTAAATGCATTGAGCGTGATAACGCTACTAATGCCGCTGCTGTTGCATTGTCTTCAACTACTGATGTGGAAACTAACCCCTCTACGGAGGATACCACTGCTATAGCTGATGAAAATGCTAGGTTGAAGACATTGCTTGAAACAGGGATGTATAAAAGTCTGAAAGGACATCAGACACTTTGTGATGTCCTCAAAAAGCAGATTCTGAACTGAAACCCTAGGAAAGAGGATGTTGGGTTCGAGAGGAAAATGAATGCTGATGGTTCCTACTGGAAGCCTGAGCAGTATCCCAAAACCACATGGGTTGCTGCAAAGGAACCTTCAGTGGATCCATCCACTTTATCTGGCTTTACCTGTGCTAATCCTATTATCATTGATGAATCCTTTGATGCAAACTATAAACTGTTCAAAAATCATAATGGTGAAGTGTTTGCCAGGTATATTGGTACTAACTGCAGGAATGGACCACCTATGAAGAAGATCTGGGTTCCCAAAAGCTGTCTTGAGAATCTTCCAGTGAATGTCATCATGACACCACCAGGGAAGAAGACAAACCCCAGACCAAAGGCATCATATGGTCCAACGGCTTCATACGAATATAGGACTCACTTGAGTCACCCTAATGCCAATGTTTTGCAGGGAAATCGTGCTCAAACTTATGAATATGAATGTGTGTCCTCAAACCGCCATGTTCATAGGACTAAGAACTTTTCTTCTTATTCATATGAGTATCATTCATCTCCTGCAAGGCTATTTGCTAGGGCTTCAAAGCCGAAATTCTCAGATGCTGCACTTAGACTCATTGCTTCTAAGCCACCCCTGAAGATGTGGGTGGTGAAGAAGAATTAACTCTCTTTTGCAGAATATGGTCTCCAGCCAGCAATCAAAGGCGTCCGATACTATTGCTGGGGACCTAAAACACATTAAGGGACGCTCGATAAAATGACTTACTATGTATTCCACATACGAATCGTTTACCTGTCATACTGTGTGTTCTAACCTTGATCTAAGCTGTGATAATCCTAGTGTGCGTCAAATGCTTATGCTTCACAACATACCTTGTGAAGCCTATCCTCCTAACTGCACTGTAGGGTATGACACCTCGTGCTTCAGAATGGATTATCGACAGTGGATGCACTAATCATATGACTGGTGATCGAAATCTTCTCATGGATTCAACCTTACGTCCATCCGACAAGAGTCGAATCACCTTTGCTGACACTGGTAAAAGCAAGGTATTGGGTCTAGGTAGAGTTGCAATCTCGAAGGATCAACACATGGATAAAGTGATGCTTGTTGAATCCCTTGGGTTCAACTTAATGTCTATCTCAATGCTTTGTGATTTAAACATGATTGTGCTATTTGGAAAATATCGTTGCATTGTACTAATGGAATCCGACAAGTCTCTAGTCTTTGAAGGGTATAGGAAAGATGATCTATACATGGTAGATTTCTCAGCAGGTCCACAGCTTGCCGTATGTCTTCTTGCAAAAGCTTCAGAATGCTGGCTCTGGCATCGGAGGCTGGGGCATGCTGGCATGAGGAACTTACACACACTCGTCAAGAAGAAGCATGTCATAGGCATCGAAGGTGTCAAGTTCAAGAAAGATCATTTGTGTGGTGCCTATGAAGCTGGAAAGATGACTAGGGCGAAGCACCCCTTGAAGACAATCATGACGACATCTCAACCCTTCGAGCTACTACACATGGACTTATTTGGCCCTACTCACTACTCTACCCTCACAACAACAACTTGTCTCTATGGCTTCATCATTGTTGATGACTACTCAAGATACACATGGGTGCACATAATTCTCTACAAGACTGAAGTACAAGATGTCTTCAGACGATTTGCCAATCGAGCCATGAACAATTATGGCATCAAGATCAAGCATATCAGAAGTGATAACGGCACTAAATTCAAGAATATCGGACTTGATCTTTATCTAGATACAATGGGAATCACTCATGAGTTTTCTGCTCCATACACACCGCAGCAAAATGGCATTGTAGAGCGCAAGAACAGAATCCTCATTGAGATGGCTCGAACAATGCTCGACGAGTACAAGACACCAAGAAAGTTCTAGCCTGAAGCTATTGATACAGCATGTCACATCATCAACCATGTCTACATCCACAAGCTTCTGGGCAAAACATCCTATGAGCTCCTTACTGGCAAGAAGCCAAATGTCAGCTACTTCAGAGTCTTTGGTGCTAGGTGCTGGATCAAGGATCCCCATCACAAGTCAAAATTTGCACCTAAAGCTCATGAAGGCTTCATGCTCGGTTATGGAAAGGACTCGCACTCTTACAGAGTCTTCAACCTCTTTCACTACAAAATCGTTGAAACTGTGGACGTGCGATTTGATGAAACCAATGGTTCACAACGAGAGCTCCTGCCAAGCACATTAGATGAAGCTCCTCCCAGCGAATCTATCAAGCTGATGGGAACTGGTGAAATCATGCCTTCTGAAGCACATCCTGAAGAGGAACTTATCATTTCTGCACCAAACCAACCTGAAGACAATGCTCAGGCCGAAGACAATCCTCCCAATGATGACAATGATCAGCATGAGCAAGGTCCTCGTCCAGTTCATCCTCGTGTTGCAAATGAAGTACAGATTGAGAAGATAATTGATAGCATCAATGCACCTGGTCCACTTACTCGCTCAAGAGCAACACAATTAGCAAATTTCTATGGGAATTTTTCATTTGTATCAATATCAGAACCCAAGAAAGTTGTTGAAGCCTTTATGGAACCTGAATGGATTCAAGCCATGCAAGAAGAACTTCAATAGTTCAAGCTGAATAATGTTTGGGAACTTGTCAAGCGCCCTGGCCCTCACAAGCATAACATTATTGGCACTAAATGGATATATCGAAACAAGCAAGATGAGCATGGTCAAGTCGTCAGAAACAAAGCACGTCTTGTGGCTCAAGGATATACTCAAGTTGAAGGAATTGACTTCGATGAAACATTTGCTCCTGTAGCAAGGCTTGAAGCTATTCGCATACTGCTAGCCTATGATAATCACCACAACATCTTGTTATATCAAATGGATGTGAAGAGTGCATTCCTCGACGGCAAGATTGAAGAAGAAGTGTACGTTGCTCAACCACCTGGCTTTGAAAATCCAAAACATCCTGATATGGTGTACAAACTAAACAAAGCATTGTATGGCCTCAAACAAGCTCCTCGCGCTTGGTATGATACGATCAAAGACTTCCTGAAGAGCAAAGGCTTCAAACCTGGATCCCTCGATCCCACACTATTCAAGAAGACATATGATGGTGAACTGTTTGTGTGCCAAATATATGTGGATAACATTATCTTCGGCTGCACCAACCAGAAGTATAGTGATGAGTTTGATTACATGATGCAAGAGCAATATCAGATGTCCATGATGGGTGAGCTGAAGTTCTTCCTTGGTCTTCAAATTCGTCAGCAAAGGAATGGCGTCTTCATATCTCAAGAAAAATATCTCAAAGACTGTCTGAAGAAGTTTGGAATGCAAGATTGCAAAGGGTACACGACACCAATGCCAACCAAACACCATCTTGGTCCAGACGACAATGGTAAAGAGTTCGATCAAAAGGTATACCGCTCCATGATTGGTTCTTTACTTTACCTATGTGCATCTAGGCCAGATATTATGCTTAGTGTTTGCATGTGTGCTCGATTCCAAGAGGCACCAAAGGAATCGCATCACTTAGCTGTGAAGCGAATTCTTAGATATTTGGCTTACACCCCAACACTCGGATTATGGTATCCAAAGGGCTCAAGATTTGATCTGGTTGGATTCTCGGATGCTGATTATGCTGGTGACAAGGTCGATCGCAAGTCTACATCAGACACATGTCACTTTCTGGGACGATCACTTGTCTGTTGGTCTTCAAAGAAGCAAAACTGTGTATCACTCTCAACTGCTGAATCTGAATACATTGCTGCTGGATCTTGCTGCGCTCAACTTCTATGGGTGAAGCAAACTCTCAAGGACTATGGCATCAATCTGAAGCAAGTCCATCTCTTCTGCAACAACGAAAGCGCCATCAAGATTGCCAACAATCTAGTCCAGCACTTGAAGACAAAGCACATTGAAATTTGTCATCATTTTCTCAGGGATCATGTCATGAAGAAAGATACTGACATCATTCACGTCAACACTGAAGAGCAACTGGCAGATATCTTCACAAAGCCCTTGGATGAGAAAAGGTTTTGCAAGTTACGGTGTGAGCTAAATATCTTGGAATCCTCAAATGTCCTGTGATCAGGCACACATCCTAACACTTATGCATGTTGATGACTTAGATGTGCAACACACAAAGTAAAGTATATCTTCAATCATTGAAGACTTACATTCGGAGTGTGAATACATTAACATGGAATTTGACTTCGGAGCGCCACGATAATTGTGCGCTGTGTCTGGGTCTAATACTTCCTATACGATGGGTAACGCCACCACCAAATTTCTTGGTTTGAAGTGTTTCACTCATGGCGTTATTGTTGAAAATCTTCGCATTTGGTTTGTCTTCAACTTTCAACTTATCTTCATGATTTACTTCACTATGTGAGTTGATTGCTTACACACACACACACACACACACACACACACACACATATATATATATATATATATATATATATATATACGAGTATTCTGTCCTCTACAGCATTCACTTATAGCTATGTCTTCATTTGTGAATCTTTTGAACTAAGTGAATGTGATCGGACCCTAATCTCTCTATGCTTTCTATCTCAAACTCTATCTGTCCAAATCATATGCATTCTATTGAAACTGTCAAATGTCTTCTCTGCATCCTTGTCAGCAGAAGACACAGAGACAAGCATTAAGTCCTTTTAAATGATTCATCTTTATTGTTGAAATCCAGAGAAGCCAGAACAGCCATCTGACAAACTTGGCGGGTGTGGGAACGTGGGACAACTCTGAGTATGTTGCATGCTTGCCACGTGTCCTACGGATGTGAACAGGCAGGGGCACTTGCGTAATTGCACTATGCCACACACCTACTTATAAATATGTGTCCCCTGCGGTCAAGAAAACCTTCTTCCACCTCTCCACCTCGTCAAAACCCTAGCGCCACCGCTAGCTCTCGACGACGCCGGCGACGAAGCGCTTAGCTACCGCGACTTCTCCGACGCCGTCCTCACGTTGGCCGCGGGCATCGTCCTCTCCGCCACCGCCGTAGGTGTCCTCCGTCGCCAAGTTAGGGCACGATGGATTGAACTGCTCGGTCTCCTATTCATCCCGTCTAGCAGTTGTTCGTGTGGTAAATATAACTCTATTTTTACCATCCTTTTGATCCGCAATGATTCATCCTATTTACCAAAATTGGTTTCTGTCTACACAATGTTAGATCTATTCTGTCTGCATCTCATACTGCCTATCATATTCACTTAAGCTTCATACATAGTTAGATTTCTCACTTGTACGTATTCACGGATTCGTACAAATCTGGAACCAACTCTCAACACATAAGTGAATGTCTTCGCAACATGAGGTCAATGTCTTCAAATTGATTTATCTTCAAAATCTTCTGAGAATGCATATGACCTCTTCCCCTTCCCTCACATCTCTAATGCTGTCACAGGTACATGTCCGTGGGAAATCCCTTGGTTCTCATAGTCTGCATTCGTTTGCAGAATTCTTACAGCTACACATTAACACTCCTGAAGCTAGTTCCTGTTTGACCAGCAAGCGAAAGCCCTTGAAGCCTTTGAACATATTGAAGCCATTCAGTTTGAAGTTCATGGCTGCAGAGAAATTAGTAAGGAAGGGTCGCAGACAGCGTCGAGGGGGAACATCAAAAGATTTGCCTGATGACCTTGTAGAAATCTACAAGACAGATCCTGAAGAGGATTATAATTAGCGCAAGACCCGAATCGAATGGATTCGATGCTATTGGGCTGAACAATGGTTCAAGTACAAGTTCGTGACCCAAGAGTACGCTGAGAAAAATGCAATCAAGAGTCCTTGGGGTGATATTCTCTATCGAGGCCTTCCCCCCAAGAACAAAGCTGAAGCTATTGCACAAGAATTCTATCCCTGTATGGTCCGTGGACCACAGCCTGAAAATGCCGATCCATCATCATTGCTATGGTGTCGTGACGATAATCTCTTCAAGCGCAACTTCCAGTATGCAAAGGCATCGGCAAAGGAAAACAAGAAGTCATGGGGATTAGACTTCAATCCTGGTCCCTCTGCTCCCTGTGATGACGGCACACGTGAAGCTGAAGAAAATGAGATTGGCCCCTTCACGAACCTTGATGGCCTCATCTCATACATCTTGGTACAAGGTGCCAAAGTGGATCATTCTGATAATGATGCTGATACTGATGAAGCCCCTGCTCCTCCTCCAAGGCCGCAGAAGCCCAAGAAAACTAAGGCTTCAACATCAGCTGCACCTTCAAAAGCTTCTCGTGTGAAGCCACTGGCCACTGCACCTCCTGAAGACAGTGTGCAGTCTGAAGATCTTTCTCGCATCTCCAAGAAGATGGAGAAGAAAAAGAAAATCATCAAGAGTACTGATCAGACATTGACTCCTGCTGCCATTCTGCATGAAGAGCACATTGATCTGTCCAGCAATGACGATCTTGCAGATGATGCTCTTGAGCAATTGATCAAGAGCAAGGAAGAAGCAGAGATCTTCAATAACTTGCCTCTCTTTGACGTGGCAATCATCCATAACTTCATTGATGAGTGGTTTGACACACCAAATCTCAGCTTTGATGACTTGCAACTTCCCATTGGCCTCAGCATCTCCTTCAATGGCGCTATTGCTTCTGAGATAGCTATTGCTCAGCGCATCGTCGAATTGAAGCACAAGATTGACTATGAAAAGGCTCAGTTCAAAAAGCATGTGGCCATGCTCAACAAGATGTCAAAAATTTCAAGATCATGCTGCACGAGCTCAAAGAAGCCTTTCACAAGAAGCGTGAAGAAGCTCGAGGCTCTAGAGAGCGCATGAAGAATCTGGCTGACAAGTGTGTGCTTGCCTACAATGAGGCTGAAAAGCGCAAGGCTCTTGGTCGTCCTGGCATCGACCCCAGGATGGCTGCAAAGAAGAAGAAGCTATCATCTGTCCAACCTGCACCTTCAAGGCAGGATGAACCATGCATAGTCTTCCCAAGCAGCATGACTGGCTCGAAGCCAAAGGCCATGTCAACCAATTCAGAACAGAAGAAGACGAGGGCTGCAGAGGCTGAAACCAGGAAACGGAAACCCTTAGAAGCCTCTGAGGCTGCTCCCTCCAAGAAGAAGTGCAAGACCAAGAAGAATCGGGCTGCTCCCACAGAGCCCCTTGTTGTTGAACCTATCTCAGTGGTTCGCCCTGCATCTGCAAATCAAGAACTACGAATGATTGTTCATGAGCCTGCTTCCACGGAGGCTCATGAAGCTGAAGACATTCCAACAGCTGATCCCATCGCTGCTGAAGACAATGGTCACCATGACAATGTTGAAGATGATGAAGTTCTTCCTCAGATTGAACACAACGTGGTATCATCGCCTGTTCTCACGAACAGTGAAATCATTAGCATTGGTCGTCCTCTGACGCCAATTGCTCAGGATGCATCATGGGCTGATCGCCCGCAACAACAAGACTCCCCCGGTACTCCCCAATAACAACAAGTCACATCATCTGTGCAAGTTGAAGAGGATGAGGGCCTTCCTACTCCATCTCCAAAGGCGTTGCCTGTATTACAAAGGCTTCGCAAAGGACCAAGGCCTCAAGTCCCTCTTCCGAGCGTTCCAGAAGGAGAAGTGCACCACCAGCCTGATGCACGTCAAGTATTTTCAGAAGCCACTCCAACTGTGAATGTCTCCGCGTCTGAAGCCCAAGCTGCTGAAGACAATCCGGCTGCATTAGCCGATGGCGAACATCAAGAAGATCGTGTCTCTACTCCCCTCATTCCTGAAGAAGTTGTTCCAGAAGTGAACGTGCCCGTACCAGACCCTCCATCTCAACAAGTGGAGGTTGAAAACATTGAGGCTGCCACCACTATCACGAATGAAGCCAATGGTGTAGTCATGGCTGAAGCTAATGTGGAGCCTGCACCAAGCAACATGCCAGAAGTCAATGCTGCAACTGCTCCTGAAGCTTCTGTTGTGCAGCCTGAAGCCACTTTTGTTGCCACTGCTCCTGTTCCACCACCAAGGCCCTATACAATTGAGCAAGCGTACAACCATGGCGAGCTAATCATAGTAAGATGGCCCATTCTGGTCCCTCCGCCTAATGTCTCTGGTCCTCAGTTTGATTATCACATTGAGCATAGGCCTCAGGTCCAGAAACCAAAGCCAAGACTGCCAAGGTTTCAAGGTACTGCCACATCTGTCGGGTCCTTCAATGCAAATGGCTTCAAAAGCCACAACACCTTCTTTGACAGCTCAAAGAACCCCTACTCAAGGCCAAGAATATCATCTGATCATTTCTGGAGTCATCAGCAGAGAAGCTATTACTCCTGTGTTCTGTATGATCAAGGGCACATTTTCCCTCATATGCGCCTCGACACTGAAGCCATTGCTGGACTGCCATGCTTAGAAGAAGCAGTTGACTGCTTTCATGATGCTGGTCTGCTCAGCTTTGTGACAGACAAAGAACATTGGAATGAAGAACTTTTGCTTCAATTCTATGCTACCCTCCACATTCGCGGCTACAACAGGGATACAAAAACATGGATTCTTGAGTGGATGACCGGAAATGTTCATCATGAAGCCAAAGCTGTTGACATCATTGAGCTCACAGGCCTATCCACTCCTGGAGAGCTATACAAACTTGGTTGTCAAAACCACCGCAATGCACTGGAGAGCATATTCCATAAGCCTAAACCCAACATGAGCCAGATGTTGAGCATGATGAAGCCATTGCCACATGACGTTGAATACCCAAAGGAGTTCTTTGTTGATGACCTTCAGTATCTGTCGCGCACCATATATCACATCATCAGGCGGACTCTATGGCCTATCAAAGGACATTCATCAGCTGCAAAACTTGAAGGAGCCATGAAGACATTGGTCTTTTACATTCTTAATGGCATCAGCTTTAATGCCCACGATTTCTTCCTCAGGCAACTGGCTGCATCTGGATCTGACCTTTTTGGCCTGAAATTCTATGCTCCATGGGTCATGCGCCTCATCAAGCAACACTCCGCTGTCAACTATCAGCCCTCTGCTCGCAATCATGTGATCTTTCTACCAGACGTTGATATGTTGGTTGAAGCCATATACCCTGAGCCTGCGAAGAAGCCTCTTTGTCTTCAAAATGCTGAACATCAAAGCTTCACTCAGCCTATGGAAGGAGTCCAAGCTGTCACGCGTGTCTATCCGATGGCTGGAAACACTCGTCTGCCTCATCGTGCGCCAACTGAAGCTACTGAGAGCACAATTGCTCAAAGGCCAAAGAAGCGCTCTCGGGTCCTAAATGACCGAGAACTTCTTGTGGCTCTACATCAGAAACGGGATAAGCATCATTTTTGGCTCAAGCGTCAGATGCAAAGTCTCTTGGTGGATGTAAATCGCATTCGAAATCTTGCCACCAAGAATGCATTTGTCACTCACGAAACCTGTCGGCGATCATGGAAGAGTTTGACCCTGCTCAGTGCTGAAGCAGATCTTCAAGATGATGGCTTCACTGAACGATTCAAGTTTGACTCCACTCCTCCACAGAATGCTGTCCTACGACGAACTCCATCCCTTGAAGACTCTGACTATTCTTCCTCCACGGCAACTGTGACTGCCAACGTGATCGATGATGAAGACGATGCTACTTCACCATCCCCTACTTCTGCACGCATCGACACTGCACCAAGTTCGTCTGCACCGCCAGACGACAACGACAACCCTGCTGCTTCAACTACTCCTCATGAGGACGAGTAGATGCTCTATGTCTTCAAACCTTTTTGGTCATTACTGACAAAAGGGGGAGAAGCGTATGAGTTTGGTAGTCTTCAAGCGGGTTCATATGGGCGGTTGCTTTATATTTTGCCTAGTGGTTACAACTCTTGCTTTTGATACATTTTGTTCGTTGAGTTGTAACACTTAAACTCGATGGTCGTCTGCTACTTATTTGCTCTTTCATGTGCGATGATAACTTCCACACTTAGATCATTCTGCAGACATCCATTTTCCATTATGCATGCCATTCTTTAAGTTATATCATTTCGTGCATAATGAATTATCTTCATAAGTTGAAGAGGATCTCCACAAGTACAACCTGCCATGTGCATTTGCATTTCAAAAGCAAATTACTTATATGCACATCTTCAGGGGGAGCCCTTGCCTCTTATGAAGACAATACCCTATCCTTTACAATTTCACATACTTTATTCCCGTTGAAAACTTCAACCAGTTTGTCATCAATCACCAAAAAGGGGGAGATTGTAAGTGCATCTAGTACCACCCCTAGTTGGTTTTGGAGTATTGACGACAAAGTTGGTTGAGGGACTAATGCATTTGTGAGAATTGCAGGATAACGCAGGTAGTGTCCCTCATTGATTCGGTTTACCTACCGGAGATGACCCCTAAAAATGTATGAAGACATTGAAGACAATGGTGGTATGTGAAGATAGTCACATTGAAGACTATGACATGAGAAGACATTGAGCGAAGACTATGAAGCGTGAAGACTGTGTTGCTTCATTGTTTCCTTTTCTTCTTTGTTGAGTCATAAGAACCACCATACTATTAAGTGGGGTCCAAGTGAACAAAGTCAGAGTGACTGAAGTGATGCTCAACCCAAATCCTATGTCTTCGAGCGAAGACAATGAGAGCAAATCTTATCCAGAGCTGGATGAGTCAGCTTTGCTTGTAGCCCAAGTAAACTTGCCGTGTGTGTTTGAAATCTGACCGTTGGAACACGTGTCAGTTCCTTAGTGACCCAGGGTCATTCCGGACATATCAGGTCGGGTTGCCTTGTGGCTATAAATAGCCCACCCCCTACACCATAAATTGGTGGCTGCTCAGAGTTAGTTTACGGCTTTTGTCGTTTTGAGAGCAACCCACCTCGAAGCCTTTGAGAGAGAAATCCTTGCGAGGACAAAGCCCAAACACCCAGAGCCAAAGAGTGTTAGGCATCACTGAAGTCTTTCTGCCTGTGTGACCCGAAGACTTATTACACTTGAGGACCGTGTATCCTCTAGCCGGTTAGGCGTCGCGTTCTGAGCATCCAAGAGTCATTGTGGATCGCCGGTGAACGAAGTCTGTGAAGGTTCGGAAGTCTACCTTGAAGACTTACCAGAGTGATTGGGCGAGGACTGTGTGTCCTTAGCTCAAGGGGAATAAGGTGAAGACACGGTCTTCTGAGTTGAATCTCAGCCTCCCTAACCAGACGTACAGTTGTCACAGCAACTGGAACTGGTCCAATAAATCATGTGTCTTCATCAAGTGACTGGTCTATCCCTTCCCTCATTTACTTTGAGTTTGTCTTCGTGAAGTCATTGCTTATTTGTCTTATCTGTTTGACTTCATTGGTTGACTACTGTCGTTGATTGGCTTCATACTATCTTCCATCCTGATCCTTACTACCTAGCTGCTATTAGTCTTTCTACGTTCACATTATTGCATACTTGACTATGGCTTGCTTGTTGTAGTTTATCTTCCGCTGCATATCAATTAGGTCATTTCTATTGTTTGTCTTCGAAACTTCCAAGTTTTGAAGACTTTGATAAAAATCGCCTATTCACCCCCCTCTAGTCGATAACTAGCACTTTCAGGAACATTTACGTGCTGTTTTTATTGCTCTACGTGATGCACGTTTATTTGCTAACCTTGGGAAGTGCACCTTTTGCACCGGAGCAGTATCTTTTCTTGGCTATGTTGTTACTCCACAGGGAATTGAAGTTGACAAAGCCAAGATTGAAGCTATTGAGAGTTGGCCGCAGCCCAAAACAGTCACACAAGTGAGGAGTTTTCTTGCCCTCGCTGGATTCTATAGGCGTTTTGTGAGAGATTTCAGCACCATTGCTGCACCTCTCAATGAGCTTACAAAGAAAGATGTGCCTTTTGTTTGGGGTACCGCACAGGAAGAAGCCTTCACGGTATTGAAAGATAAGGTGACACATGCTCCTTTACTCCAACTTCCTGATTTTAATAAGACTTTTGAGCATGAATGTGATGCTAGTGGAATTGGATTAGGAGGTGTGTTATTACAAGGTGGCAAACCTGTTGCATACTTTTCTGAAAAATTGAGTAGGCCTAGTCTGAATTATTCTACTTATGATAAAGAATTATATGCTCTTGTTCGGACTTTAGAAACATGGCAACATTATTTATGGCCCAAAGAATTTGTTGTACACTCTGATCATGAATCTTTGAAACATATTGAAAGTCAAGCTAAACTGAATCGTAGACATGCAAAATGGGTTGAATTCAATGAGACTTTCCCTTATGTCATTAAACACAAGAAGGGAAAAGAAAATGTTATTGCTGATGCATTGTCTCGTCTCTATACTATGCTTTCACAACTTGACTTCAAAAAATTTGGTTTGGAGACCATCAAAGATCAATATGTGCATGATGCTGATTTTAAAGATGTAATGCAGAATTGTAAAGAAGGAAGAATGTGGAACAAGTTCGTCGTTAATGATGGATTTGTGTTCCGTGCTAACAAGCTATGCATTCCAGCTAGCTCCGTTCGTCTTTTTTTGTTGCAGGAGGCGCATGGAGGAGGATTAATGGGACACTTTGGCGTGAAGAAGATGGAGGACGTACTTAATACACATTTCTTTTGGCCAAAGATGAGATGGGATGTTGAGCGTTTTATTGCTCGCTGCACTACATGTCAAAAAGCTAAGTCACGACTCAATCCTCATGGTTTATATATGCCTTTGCCTATACCTATTGTTCCTTGGGAGGATATATCTATGGACTTTGTTTTAGGTTTACCTTGAACAAAGAACGGGAGGGATAGCATATTTGTTGTCGTGGGTAGATTCTCAAAAATGGCACACTTTATACCATGTCATAAAAGCGATGGTGCTGTTAATGTTGCTGATTTGTTCTTTCGTGAAATTATTCACTTGCATGGTGTGCCAAATACTATTGTTTCAGATCGTGATACTAAATTTCTTAGCCACTTTTGGAGATGTTTATGGGCTAAGTTGGGGACTAAACTGCTTCTTAGTACTATTTGTCACCCCCAAACTGATGGACAAACTAAAGTAGTCAATAGAACATTGTCTACTATGCTTAGGGCTATTTTGAAGAATAATAAGAAAATGTCAGAGGAATGCTTGCCTCATATTGAATTTGCTTATAATCGTTCATTGCATTCTACTACTAAGATGTGCCCTTTTGAAGTTGTGTATGGTTTCCTACCTCGTGCACCTATTGATTTGTTGCCTCTTCCAACTTTGGATAAGGTTAATTTTGATGCTAAACAACGTCCTGAATTGATTTTAAAAATGCATGAGTTAAATAAGGAAAACATTGAGCGTATGAATGCTAAATAGAAACTTGCTGGAGATAAGGGTAGAAAACATGTTGTATTTGCACGTGGAGATCTTGTTTGGTTACATTTGCGTAAGGATAGATTTCCTGATTTGCGCAAATCAAAGCTAATGCCTCAAGCTGATGGTCCTTTTAAGGTGTTGGAGAAAATAGATGATAATGCATATAAACTTGAGCTGCCTGCAGATTTTGGGGTTAGTCCCACTTTTAACATTGCAGATTTGAAGCCTTATTTGGGTGAGGAAGATGACCTTCCATCGAGGACAACTTCATTTCAAGAAGGGGAGGATGATGAGGACATCAATACCATTGTTACACCCACACCCCTACTGCTACATATACTGGACCAATTACTAGAGCTCGCGCACGCCAATTAAATTATCAGGTACTTTCGTTTCTTGGTAATGATTCTAATGTTCATGAGAATATGATGCTGCCTAAATTGGATGCATTTGTTTTGCTTACAAATGAAGGGCCTAGCTTGGAGAAGGATGAACATTGGAGCAAGAACAAGCATGGAGATGACGACATGCGCAAGGGGAACAAGAACGGTGTTACAAGTGATGATTTCAGGACTTTGAGGCCAGCATAATGGGTGCACAAAGCCTTGGACGAAATATACAAGATCCCACTTCATAAATTTTGTCCCGAGGCTATTCTAAGTGATGCGTCACCTTATTATTGGGCCAGGCCCATGTAATTTCGAAATACATAAGTATAGGCTATTTTTAGAGTCCGTATGTGTGGGGAAACAAGAGATAGGGTTGATTTCGTACCCCTCCACCAAGGGCCACGAAATCCCCCCCTCTTCCTCCATATATATAGCCCTTAGGGCACCGTTTAGACTTTGGGTTTTGTTTAGATTAAAGTTCGCCATAGCTACAACTTCGCGTACTTCGTTTGTGTTCAACGACCAGACAAAGGCGTCACAGAACCCTACCTTGATCAATAAAGCTTTCCTCTTATATTCGCAATATCCAGATTTCAATCTGAATTTCTTGCTAGTTCTTCGTTTGCCTGCAGAAAACAAACCTTCGTGGTCAGGTTGATCATGCTCTGGCGTGGTCAATAACCTCACGGAATTGGTTTAGCGATTGCTAAGGCGCAATGTCCTCGCACGTTCGTAGTCGGATCGTCAAAGTCGACTTCCACCAAAACGATAGCCACCATCTCATTGAAAGACGGGACACATTTGCCTCTATCATTGTGTGTCACAAATTTGTTATCGCATACACAATTGCTATCTTGGTTCATGAAGTTTTTCATAAGAAAAGAGCTCAAAAGTGAAAGAGCCACCCAAGCTTTTAAGTAAAGAGGAAAGATAAGCAAAGACCTTATGAGCAAGAACCATATCATCATACTACATTAAGATTGTCATACTCGATCATCTTGGATCACAGCACCGAAATACCATACACATAGCATACTTGGGATAGAGATCGTTGCGTTTTTGCCTAGTAGGTTGTGCACAAGTTACGTATCTGCCTATTGTGCAATCGTGCTAGCGTCTATCTAGTATTGTGCAACAAGAGCATTTTTGTGGATTCCACATTTTGGCTCACTTTTGGTTTGCACAATCCCATTTATCTATTTGCGTGTGTGTTTCCGTGTACCTACTTGCTTGGTCTACTTGTTGCATTTGCAAATTTGTGAATCTTTTCCAACATTATTGAAGCTCACTTACAATTACATCAAATTTTGTGCCACCATCCTAACCAAGCCCCACCATAAGATTTTACTTGTGTAGGTGTGAGAACCGACAAGGATTGGTACCAATAGTGACATTTCATTGTCCGCATTTGAGTGAACTTGATTCATCATCAACATCGGTCAAGGTACATTGGTATAAGTTCTTCTCTTTCTACCACTCACATTTTGCTTGGAATGACGGATAGGCCGAGTATTTCTACCAACCCACTCTTCATCTAGCAAGACGACGACATGTCACCATACATCACCAAGAGCCACCTCTTTGGTGCACAACGAGCGTTGCATCAAGAGCAACAAGCTATGAATGAACGCATCGAAAACCTCTCCACCGACTTGCGACTCTCCGAGCAATGTACCAAGGACTTCTTTGACAACAAGCTCGACGCGCACAAGCAAGAGAACGACGCAAGGATGGACGAGATCCACGCCTTGTTGGTGAACTGTCCTCCTTCTACTACCTCATCGACAAGACGGAGCCGCTCAAGTCGACACTCCGACGACACCTTCTCCATCTCAAGTACACTGACATCGAACACTTTTCGACGAGCCGCGCGTCAAGACCGTCGTGCATCTCGCAATCCGCTGCATGACAAGCATTCACAAGAGCAAATCAATGAGAAAGAACTTCGTCCTCCACCACATCAAGTTGCATTTGCTCAAGCTCAAGTAAGACAACGACTACGGCGCCAAGAGGAAGAACAAGCGCGTCTACACCAAGAGGAGCAAGATGCCGAGGCTCAACGTCTTCAACAACAACAACGAGAAACGCAAGCTCTTGAGGCGCAACGTGCCCTTCAAGAATCAAGTCGAGCCATCGCCTACCGCAATCGCGAACGGTGCAATCAAGAGGAAGCCCTTCGAGAAGAAATCCAAGAGAGGAACTATCAACCATGTGTGCAACGTCAAGTTCCTCAAGCTCCTTCACAAGATCATCAAGCTCCACTTCAACCTCAAGTTCAACATGAGCAAGTTGATCATGGACTTCCTCCATGCCAAGAGCAACATGAGGATGACTACCCTCCACATCATGGGCGTCATCATCACCATCACCAACAACACAATGAAGAGCAACACTATGGCAAGCTCAAATTCACAATGCCGAAGTTCAATGGAAGCAATGATCCTGAAGAATACCTCTCATGGGCATTGAAGGTCAACAAAATCTTTCGTTTGCACAACTATGAGGAAGAGAAGAAGATCGCTATGGCATCACTTGAGTTCCAAGACTATGTGCTCATATGGTGGGAACAAGTCCTTGAGCACCGACAACCACGAGGTGAACCTCCAATCACCACTTGGGCTCAAATGAAGGAACTCATGCGTGCACGTTTTGTGCCAACCTACTACAACCGCGATCTCTTCAAGAAGCTCCAACTCCTGAAGCAAGGAACAAAGACTATTGAAGAATACTACAAGGAAATGGAGAAAGCCATGATTCGAGCCAATGTACGGAAGATGAGGAGCAAACAATGGCACGTTTCTTGAATTGACTCAATCATCCCATCAAGAAGATCACCGACTTCCAACCCTACTCCAATCTCATTGAGCTAGTGCATCAAGCTACAAACGCGGAACATCAAGTGCAAGATGACTTCAAGTATGCCAAGTACTCATCCAAGACCGACGTCTTCTCCAACAACCACTCTTCAACAACTCCTCCAACATCTACATCAACCAAGCCTTCTACAAGCAACGACGACAAGTAAAGTTACGAGAAAACTTCGCCAAGCTCAAGTCATCCTCCTACTACTACAAGCCACTTCAAGCCGCGTGCTTCATCATCTACTCCGACCGATGAGACCATCAAGACAAGCTCCTTCAAGTGTTTCACTTGCGGAGGCCGAGGCCACAAGTCCTATCAATGCACAAATAAACGCACCATGATCCTCAACGACGATGGCACCTATGACTCCATGAGTGTTGAGGAGATGGAAGCTCTTGAGCAAGTGGCCATGCACCGGCTCGTGATTGAGGATGAAGATGATCAAGTCTTTTGCGATGAGGATTCGGGCCCCTCTCTCGTTGTCTCCAAGGTCTTGACTCTTCAACATCAACAAGAAGAAGACCAAAGATGGCACATCTTCCACACAAAGGCCGGCATCAATGGAAGGTCTGTCAAGGTCATCATCGATGGAGGTAGTTGCCACAACTTGGCAAGTGAAGAACTATGCTCCAAGTTTCAATTGGTAATGAGGAAGCACCCGCACCCCTACAAGGTTCAATGGCTAAGTGACTCCGGCACTATACGAGTTGAGCATATGGTCCAAGTCTCCTTCAAAATTGGTGCATATGAGGACACTTTGGAGTGTGATGTGGTCCCAATGACCGTTTTCCACCTCCTTCTTGCTCGACCATGGCAATTCAACCATGGTGTCATCCACAATGGGCGCACCAATCACTATAGATTCAAGATGAAAGGGAAGGAATATGTGTTACGACCTATATCTCCTAGTCAAGTGATAGCCGAAAGCAAGCCACCCATCATGGACAGAAGAGTGAGAAAGTTGTCTACCCAAAAGTGAGTGAAAACCACAAGCCAAGCTTGAGCGCCTCTTCACTTAGAGAGAAAAACCTCATACTATTTGCCAGAAAAAGTGAGATGAGAGAAGTGTGCGAGAACCCATCGAGTGTGATGCACTTTGTCCTTGTGTGCAAGGATGGAGAGCCAAAAACTAACGCCTCTCACGAGCTACCTTTAGTGTTTCAATCTCTTTTGCATGAATTCCAACATGTTTCCCCGACAAGCTACCTCCAGGTCTACCTCCTCTTCGAGGCATTGAGCATTGAATCGACCTCATCCCTGGAGCGCCTCTCCCAAACCGCGTCAACCCCGAAGAAACAATGGAGATTCAATGGCAAGTACAACAACTCATCGACAATGGTCATGTACGTGAAAGCCTAAGTCCTTGTGTCGTTCCTGTTATACTTGTGCCTAAGAAAGATGGAAGTTTCCGCTTGTGTTCCGATTGTAGACCTATAAATGCTATTACCATTCGCAGGCATCCCATTCCTCGCTTAGATGATATGCTTGATGAACTTAGTGGAGCCAACTTTTTCTCAAAAAATGATCTTAAAAGTGGCTATTATCAAATCCGCATACAAGAGGGTGATGAATGGAAAACTGCTTTCGAAACCAAATTTGGCTTATATGAGTGGTTAGTTATGCCTATGGGTTTATCGAAGGCTCACGGTACTTTCGTGCGTCTTATGCATTATGTGCTTCGACCTTACATTGGAGTTTTTGTTGTGGTTTACTTTGATGACATTCTTAATTTTAGCTAATCCATGAAAGAGCATATTAATCATCTTAGGACTGTTTTGCAAACCCTTCACAAGGAACGTCTTTATGCAAACTTGAAAAAATGCACGTTTGGCGTTGAGAAAGTGGTTTTATTGGGTTTTGTTGTCTCTTCCAAGGGTGTCCATGTTGATGAATCCAAGATTGAGGCAATTAAAACTTGGCCCCAACCCACCAATTTTCAACAACTGCGTAGCTTTCTTGGTCTTGCAGGATTTTATCATTGCTTTGTGAAAGACTTTAGCACTATTGCCGCTCCTTTGAATGCTTTGAGTAAGAAGAATGCTCCTTTTGTTTGGGGATCTTTGCAATCTACCGCTTTTGATGAGCTCAAATATTTGCTTACTCATGCTCCGATTCTTGCTTTGCCCAACTTTGAGAACACTTTTGAGGTTCATTGTGATGCTAGTGGTACCGGAATTGGCGGAGTTTTGATGCAAGAAAAACTAGCAATTGCTAATTTTAGTGAAAAACTCTCCGGTGCTCAACTTAACTATCCCATCTATGACAAAGCATTGTATGCTTTATTGCGTGTGCTACATGTTTGGGAACATTACCTTAGACCTCATGAGTTTGTCATCCATACCGATCATGAAATGCTTAAGTACTTAAAAGGCCAAACTAAGTTAAACAAGCATCATGCCAAATGGAGTGAATTTATTGAATCTTTCCCATATGTGATCAAGTACATTAGGGGTAAGGAAAATGTAGTTGCGGATGCACTTTCATGCATATGCACGCTTGTCACTAAACTTGAGTTGAATGTTACTGGTTTTGACCACATCAAAGATTTGTATGCTAATGATCCATCTTTTGCTATTCCCTATGCTCAATGTTTGACGCGTACTTCTTGGGAAAAATATTACATCAAGGATGCTTATCTTATGAGAGCTAACAAACTATGCATTACCGAGTCTTCTCTTCGTTTGCTCCTTTTGCAAGAGGCTCATGGAGGCGGACTCATGGGACATTTTGGACGCGACAAGACATTCACCACGCTCTCCAAGAACTACTTTTGGCCCAAGATGTTCCGTGACGTATCACGTTTCACCAACCGATGGTCTACATGTCGCAAAGCTAAGTCTAAAGATCAGTCCCATGGTCTTTACATGCCCCTTCCTATTCCTTATCAACCTTGGGAAGACATTAGCATGGATTTCGTACTTGGTTTGCCTAGAACTCAAAATGGAAAGAATTCCATGTTTGTTGTTGTGGACCGATTTTCTAAGATGGCACATTTCATTCCTTGAAACAAGATAGACGATGCTTCACACATTGGAAATCTCTTTTGTAGGGAAATCTTGCGACTCCATGGAGTACCAAAGACAATCGTCTCCGATCATAACGTCAAGTTCTTGAGTTACTTTTGGAAGACACTATGCGCCAAGCTCGCAATCAAGCTCTTGTTCTCATCCGCATACCATCCTCAAACCGACGGCCAAACGGAGGTGACGAACCGGACTCTCTCCTCTCTACTTCGCGTGTTGATCAAGAAGAACATCAAGGAGTGGGAAGCATGTCTACCCATCGCCGAGTACGCCTACAACCGTGCAAGACATTCGACTACCGGCAAGTCCCCTTTCGAGGTCGTCTACGGCTTCAACCCGTTGTCACCATTGGACATTCTACCTCTTCCTCTACAAGAGAGCACCAACATGGATGCGAGTGCACGGGCAACCTACATCAAGAAGATGCATGAGGGTACAAGGCATACCATGGAGCGCCAAGGACAACGACTAGCGACCAAGCTCAATGTCAACAAGCAACCCATGATCTTCAACATTGGTGATCTCGTGTGGCTACACCTTCGCAAGGACCGCTTCCCCAACGAACGCAAGCCCAAGCTTCTCCCTCGAGCAGATGGACCCTTCAAGGTGCTAGCACGGTACAAGGACAACGCCTACAAGATCGACCTACCATGATGCAAGTACAATGTGAGCGACATCTTCAACATCAAGGACCTCGCGCCATACCATGGAGATGAAACTTTTGATCTGAGGTCGGATCTTTCCCAAGGGGGGGAGATGATGCGGAGCATCCCTCACTCATCCCCATGGACGTACCTAAGTCTCCCTCAACACCACTTGGACCAATGACAAGAGCTCGAGCTAAGGCTATTGAGGATAAGGTGAACTCACTCCTCTTCGAACTCCCTCTTCCTACTCACGAGACATGGCTACTACCTCAGACGGAAACTCTGCATGTGATTAGGTACAACGCTCAAGCCATGGAGCCAGGAGATGAAGAAGAAGCGACAAGCGTCAACTCTCTGGACAGCCCGAAACTTCCGGCCAGAGCCCGAAACTTCCGGCCCCCGAAACGTCGTGTCAACCCGGAACTTCCGGCCTCCTTCGACTTCAACCAGCCCGGGTGTGCCAACTCTCTGGTTAGCCCGGAACCTGCCTGGAACCTGGCCCGGACCTTCCGGCCTGCTCGGACCCTCCGGCCCTCGGACACAAGCCAGCTTCACCCGCGCCAACTCTCGGCTTAGGCCGAACCTTGCCCGGAACCTCTGGCGCCCAAAACTTCCGGCCTAGCCCGGAACTTCCGGCACTACCTGCGTGCAGCCACTTGGGCCAAGGCCCATGTACCCTTTCGCCCTGTAAACTATAAATACTCTTCTCCTACCTACGTTTTAGGGTTAGCGTTGTGATAGCTCATCTTGAGATAGAGCATAGCCCATCCATACCAGATCTACTCCACGTGAGGGACCATGCCTCCTCGGAGAAGATCCATTCGGATTCAAGGCCACCATCCGAATAAGACAATCAAAACCTCCTCACAGAGAAGAACGGTTACTCTTGTATCTTCCTTTGTTGATTTTGAATCGTGTTCTACCTTTTGTGTTCGGCGATCTAGCCCTTGTGATGTAGGGCGGAACCCTAAGTGGATGATCTTTCACGTTTGGAGTGGATCCTACGGGGGAACACGAGGAACACGCGAAAAACACAAAGGGAAAACACGGGGGAAACGAGAGAATCACTAAACCGACAAGGAATCAATCACACGAGTGCTAGATCACCAAAAGCAAAAGGTAACACATGATCCAAAATCAACAAAGGTAAGGATACAAAGGGAACGTTCTTCTCCGTAAGGAGGTCTTGATTGTGTTGCCTTGAAGGGGTCTTGAATCCGATTGGGGGATCTTCTCCGAAGAGGTCGTGAACTCCGAGGAGAAGTAACCAAGTGGATGAGCAAGGCTCTCATACAAAATATGAGCTAAACCAATGCTAAACCTAGCTAGGAGGTGGCAGACACCTATTTATAGTCGTAGTGCAAATGGAACTCAAAGTGAAGGGGTACAAGGGCTTCAGCCCGTGGGCGTGGTCACTCAGGTGCCGGACGTCCGGAAGACGTCGGACGTCCAGAGGCTCGGGACGGTCCAGACATCCGGCAGGGCTCGGACGTCCATAGATTCGGCTCTGTCATGGGTGCGTGGACGTCCGGAGAGGGCCGGTCGTCCGGAGCTTCAGGACGATCTAGACGTCCGATGACCGTCGGTCTTCCATAGGTTCGGCTCGGTTGCTTGTCAACCGGTCATCCGGTCCGCCTCGGGCATCCATAGATTTGGCTCGGGTGGTGAAGTACCGAACGTCCGGAAAGCTCGGTCGTCCGTGACCTGGGAATCGTCAGACGTCTGGACTTGGTCAGTCGTCCGACGCCTGTAGCTTCCAAAGAAGCTCTTCTTCTTGTCCATCACGCTTGGGATCCTCGCCATCTTGGCTCTTGCAAGTAGTTGTTCCGTGGCTCTTCTCCAAGCACCTGATCACACAAAGAGTTTCTGAATGAGGTAGTAGCCATGGCTCGTGAGTAGGAAGAGGGAGTTCGGAGAGGAGCGAGTTCACCTTATCTTCAATAGCCTTAGCTCGAGCTTGTGTCATGGGTCCAAGTGGTGTTAGGGAGATGTAGGTGCGTCCATGGGGATGAGAGAGGGATGCTCCGCATAATCTCCCCCCCCCCTTGGGAGAGATCCGACCTCGGATCAAAAGCTTCATCTCCATGGTATGGCGCGAGGTCTTTGACGTTGAAGATGTCGCTCACATTGTACTTGCCTCGTGGTAGGTCGATCTTGTAGGTGTTGTCGTTGTAGCGTGCTAGCACCTTGAAGGGTCCATCGGCTCGAGGGAGAAGCTTGGACTTGCGTTCATTGGGGAAGCGGTCCTTGCGAAGGTGTAGCCACACGAGATCACCAATGTTGAAGACCATGGGTTGCTTGTTGACGTTGACCTTGGTTGTTAGTCGTTGTACTTGGCGCTCGATGGTGTGCCTTGTATCTTCGTGCATCTTCTTGATGTAGCTTGCACGGGCACTTGCGTCGAGGTTGGTTCGCTCTTGTAGAGGAAGAGGTAGAATGTCCAATGGGGACAACGGGTTGAAGCCGTAGACGACCTCGAAGGGGGACTTGCCGGTCGTCGAATGTCTTGCACGGTTGTAGGCGTACTCGGGGATGGGTAGACACTCCTCCCACTCCTTGATGTTCTTCTTGATCAACACGCAAAGTAGAGTGGAGAGTGTATGGTTCGTCACCTCCGTTTGGCCGTCTGTTTGAGGATGGTATGCGGATGAGAACAAGAGCTTGATTCCGAGCTTGGAGCATAGGGTTTTCCAAAAGTAACTCAAGAACCTGACGTCGCGGTCAGAGAAGATTGTCTTTGGTACTCCATGGAGACGCAAGATTTCCCTCCAAAAGAGATTTGCAACGTGTGAAGCATCGTCTATCTTGTTGCAAGGAATGAAATGTTCCATCTTAGAAAATCGGTCCACAACAACGAACACGGAATCCTTTCCATTTTGTGTTCTAGGCAAACCAAGTATAAAATCCATGCTAATGTCTTCCCAAGGTTGATAAGGAATAGGAAATGGCATGTAAAGACCATGGGATTGAGCTTTAGACTTAGCTTTGCGACATGTAGAGCAACGGTTGGTGAAGCGTAAGACGTCGCGGAACATCTTGGGCCAAAAGTAGTTCTTGGAGAGCGTGGCGAAAGTCTTGTCTTGTACGAAGTGTCCCATGAGTCCTCCTCCATGAGCCTCTTGCAAAAGGAGCAAAAGAAGAGAAGAATCGGGAATGCATAGTTTGTTAGCTCTCATAAGATATGCATCCTTGATATAATATTGTTCCCAAGAAGTATGCATCAAACACTTAGCATAGGGAATAGCAAAAGATGGATCATTAGCATACAAATCTTTGATGTGGTCAAAACCAGTAACATTCAACTCAAGTTTAGTGACAAGCGTGCATATGCATGAAAGTGCATCCGCAACTACATTTTCCTTACCCCTAATGTACTTGATCACATATGGGAAAGATTCAATAAATTCACTCCATTTGGCATGACGCTTGTTCAACTTAGTTTGACCTTTTAAGTACTTAAGCGTTTCATGATTGGTATGGATGACAAACTCATGAGGTCTAAGGTAATGTTCCCAAACATGTAGCACACGCACTTAAGCATATAATTCTTTGTCATAGATGGGATAGTTAAGTTGAGCACCGGAGAGTTTTTCACTAAAATAAGCAATGGCTCATTTTTCTTGCATCAAAACTCCGCCAATTCCGGTACCACTTGCATCACAATGAACCTCAAAAGTTTTCTCAAAGTTGGGCAAAGCAAGAATCGGAGCATGAGTAAGCAAAGACTCGAGCTCATCAAAAGCGGTGGATTGCTAAGATCCCCAAACAAAAGGAGCATTCTTCTTACTCAAAGCATGCAAAGGAGCGACAATTGTGCTAAAGTCTTTCACAAAGCATCGATAAAATCCTGCGAGACCAAGAAAACTACGCACTTGTTGCAAATTGGTGGGTTGGGGCCAAGTTTTAATTGCCTTAATCTTGGATTCATCAACATGGACACCCTTGGAAGAGACAACAAACCCCAAGAAAACCACTTTGTCAACACCAAACGTGCATTTTTTCAAGTTTGCATAAAGGCGTTCCTTGCGAAGGGTTTGCAAAACAGCCCTAACATGATTAATATGCTCTTTCATGGTTTTGCTAAACACAAGAATATCAACGAAGTAAACCACAACAAAGACTCCAATATAAGGGCTAAGCAGATAATGCATAAGACGCACGAAAATACCGGGTGCCTCCGATAAACCCATAGGCATCCCTAACCACTCATATAAGCCAAATTTGGTTTTGAAAGCAGTTTTCCATTCATCACCCTCTTGAATGCGGATTTGATAATAGCCACTTTTAAGATCAATTTTTGAGAAAAAGTTAGCTCCACTAAGTTCATCAAGCATATCATCTAAGCGAGGAATGGGATGCCTATAGCGAACGGTAATAGCATTTATAGGTCTAGAATCGGAACACAAGCGGAAACTTCCATCGGGTTTAGGCACATGTATAACGGGAACGGCACAAGGGCTTAGGCTTTCACGTACATGACCGTTGTCGATGAGTTGTTGTACTTGCCGTTGAATCTCCTTGGTTTCTTCGGGATTGACTTGGTATGGAGCTTTGTATGGGAGAGGCGCTTCAGGGATGAGGTCTATTCAATGCTCAATGCCTCGAAGAGGAGGTAGACCCAGAGGTAGCTCATCGGGGAAAACATCTGGGAATTCCTGCAAAAGAGATTGAAACACTAAAGGTAGCTCGTGAGAAGTGTTAGTTGTTGGCTCTCCATCCATGCACACAAGGACAAAGTGCATCACACTCGATGGGTTCTCACACACTTCTCTCATCTCACTTTTGGTGGCAAATAGGATGACGTTTTTATCTCTAGGCGAAGAGGCGCTCAAGTTTGGCTTGTGGCTCTCACTCACTTTTGGATGGATCACTTTCTCACTCTTCTCTCCATGATGGGTGGCTTACTTGTCGGCTATCACTTGACTAGGAGACATAGGTCGTAGCACATATTCCTTCCCTTTCATCTTGAAGCTATAGTGATTGGTTCGCCCATTGTGGATGACACCACGGTCGAATTTCCATGGTCGACCAAGAAGGAGGTGGCAGACGGTCATTGGGACCACATCACACTCCAAAGTGTCCTCGTATGCACCAATTTTGAAGGAGACTTGGACCGTATGCTCGACTCATATAGTGCCGGAGTCACTTAGCCATTGAACCTTGTAGGGGTGCGGGTGCTTCCTCTTGACCAATTGAAGCTTGGAGCATAGTTCTTCACTTGCCAAGTTGTGGCAACTACCTCCATCGATGATGACCTTGAGGGACCTTACATTGATGACGGCCTTAGTGTGGAAGATGTGGCATCATTGGTCTTTGTCTTGTTGATGTTGAAGAGTCAAGACCTTGGAGACAACGAGAGCGGGGCTCGAATCCTCATCACAAAAGACTTGATCATCTTCATCCTTGTTCACGTGCCGGTGCATGGCCATCTCCTCATAACTCATGGAGTCATATGTGCCGTCGTCGTTGAGGATCATGGTGCGCTTGTTTGTGCATTGATAAGACGTGTGGCCTCGGCTGCCGCAAGTGAAACACTTGAAGGAGCTTGTCTTGATGGTCTCATCGGTCGGAGTAGATGAAGAAGCACGCAGCTTGATGTTGTTTGTAGTAGGAGGAAGATGACTTGAACTTGCCGGAGTTTTCTTGTAACTTGACGTGTCGTCGTTGCTTGTAGAAGGATTGGTTGATGTAGATGTTGGAGGAGTCGTTGAAGCTTGGATGTTGGAGAGGCCGTAGGTCTTGGATGAGTACTTGGTGTACTTGAAGTCATCTTGCACTTGACGTTCCGCCTTTGTAGCTTGATGCACGAGCTCAATGAGGTTGGAGTAGGGTTGAAAGTCGGCGATCTTCTTGATGGGATGATTGAGTCCATTCAAGATTCGTGCCATTGTTTGCTCATCATCCTCCGTGACATTGGCTCGAATCATGGCTATCTCCATTTCCTTGTAGTATTCTTCAACACTCTTTGTTCCTTGCTTGAGGAGTTGTATCTTCTTGAAGAGATCGCGGTTGTAGTAGGTTGGCACAAAACGTGCTCGCATGACTTCCTTCATTTGAGCCCAAGTGGTGATAGGTGGTTCACCTCTTGCTTCACGGCGCTCAAGGACTTGTTCCCACCATATGAGGACATAGTCTTGGAACTCAAGTGATGCCATAACGATCTTCTTCTCTTGCAAGTGTCACTCCAAGGCTTACGGAGGACACCACGCTGGAGATAGAACTGCACATATGGTATTGCAAGTCAGTTTTTATTGGCCTACTCTCTTCAAAGATGCTCGTAAGTTTGTCTTGTCTTGTGATGAATGCCAAAGAATTGCTAATATTAGTATACATCAAGAAATGCCAATGAATTATTCACTTGTTATTGAACCATTTGATGTTTGGGGCTTTGATTATATGGGACCTTTTCATTCCTCTAATGGGTATACACATATTCTAGTTGTTGTTTGTTATGTTACTAAGTGGGTAGAAGCTATTCCAACTAGTAGTGCTGATCATAACACTTCTATTAAGATGCTTAAAGAAGTTATTATTCCGAGGTTTGGAGTCCCAAGATATTTAATGACTGATGATGGTTCACATTTCATTCATGGTGCTTTTTGTAAAATGCTTGCTAAGTATGATGTTAACCATAGAATTGCATCTCCATATCATACTCACTCTAGTGGTCAAGTAGAATTGAGAAATAGAGAGATTAAATTAATTTTGCAAAAGACTGTTAATGGATCTAGAAAGAATTGGTCCAAGAAACTTGATGATGCATTATGGGCTTATAGAACTGCTTATAAAAATCCTATGGGTATGTCTCCGTATAAAATGGTTTATGGAAAGGCTTGTCACTTACCTCTTGAACTAGAACATAAGGCATATTGGGCTATTAAGGAGCTCAACTATGATTTCAAACTTGTCGGTGAGAAGAGGTTATTTGACATTAGCTCGCTTGATGAATGGAGAACCGAGGCCTATGAGAATGCCAAGTTGTTTAAAGAAAAAGTTAAAAGATGGCATGACAAAAGGATACAAAAGCGAGAGTTTAATGTAGGTGATCATGCTTTGCTATACAACTCTCGTTTAAGATTTTTTGCAGGAAACTTCTCTCTAAATGGGAAGGTCCTTACATTATCGAGGAGGTCCATCATTCCAGTGCCATAAAAATCAACAACGCCAAAGGCACAAATCCGAAGGTGGTAAACGGTCAAAGAATCAAACATTATATCTCAAGTAATCCCATAAATGTTGAAACCAATATAATTCACACCGTAACACCGGAGGAGTACATAAGGGACACTTTCCATAACGTTTCAGACTCTGAAAAGGAATAGGTATGTGGTACGGCAAGTAAACTGACTCCAAAACTGTTCTAATAGCAATTTTTCTCCGTTTTGGAATATTTAAAAAATTAGGAAAATTATAAGTAGTCTGAAAGAGACACAAGGAGACCACAAGGGTGGAGGGCGCGCCCTACCCCCTGGGCGCACCCCCTACCTTGTGGCCACAATGTGTGCCCTCCGGACTCCGTTTTCTTGCATGATACTTATTTTCGTCGATAAAAATTCATTATATAATCTCCTGAAAGTTTTGACCGCCGTACCACGGCAAAATCCACAATTTTTGTTTTGAGTTGTTTCTGCAACAGATTTAGAGCAATATGTCATCCCAGGATTCGGAGGGAGAAAGCTATGAGGATTTGGAGCATTATGGTTGGACCACGGAGGAATAAGAAGACTATGATCCTAACGTGAAGATGAAGTCCCACTACCTCAACCTGGGGACATGCACGTGGAGTTCAAAAAGTCAAGTCTCCCTAATAAGGCAAAGAAACCTAAGATCGAGTTTATCCCTTTTCGTCTCTTGCAGGAAAACAAATAGGAATTATGTAAAAAGATATTAAATCTTGAGCAGGAGATCGATAACTTAAGGGAGCAAAATTCTATCCTCAAGCGCAAGCTAAGGAAGAAACCTACATCATTGACAACTCCATCATCGCCACCTCTGAAGAAAGAGTCATAAATACATGGGTATGGGCAGTCCCCTTGGCAACTGCCAAACTTGGGGGAGGTGCCCCGGTATTGTATCACCATTACACCTCTATGTTTACCCTTTTTCTTAGTTCAATCCTTTTGATTATATCTTGATCTAGTATAATAAAGTTTTAGTGTGATCTAGCTTTGAGTTTTGCTTTGACCTCTATCTATGTAATCGAGTCCATGAGTTATATATAATAAAGAGTAGTTTTGAGTTGAGGGCTTTGCTATCTTGCTATGATCTTGAGGGAATTAAAGAAAGAATAAAAAGAAATAAAAAGATCATACGTTAATCTTATGGAGAGTAACGACTTCACATATAAAGAGTATGATGAATAAAAGTTGTTGAGAGTTGACAAACATAGTTTTGGTCATTGCTCCAATTAATAAGAGGTAATAAAGAAAGAGAGGTTTTACATATAAATATACTATCTTGGAAATGTTTTGTGATTGTGAGCACTCATTAAAATATGACACGCTAAAAAGTTGATGTTGGACAAGGAAGACAACATAATGGGTTATGTTTTCCTATACCTGAACAGAAGTTATATTGTCATTGATCATCCAACATGTTGAGCTTGCCTTTCCCTCTCATGCTGGCCAAATTCTTTGCACCAAGTAGAGATACCACTTGTGCTTCCAAACATCCCTAAACTCAGTTTTGCCATGAGAGTCCACCATACCTACCTATGGATTGAGTAAGATCCTTCAAGTACGTTGTCATTGATGCAAGCAATAAAAATTTCTCTCTAAATATGTATGATCTTTTAGTGTGAAGAAAATAAGCTTTATATGAATTTGTGATATGGAAGAAATAAAAGCGACGGACTTCATAATAAAAGTCTTTATCACAAGAAGCAATAAAGTGACGTTCTTTTGCATTAAGATTTTGTGCATCCAACCATAAAAGCGCATGACAACCTCTGCTTCCCTCCGCGAAGGGACTATCTTTTATTTTTACCTTCTACCCTCATACAAGAGTCATGGTGATCTTCACCTTTCATTTTTACACTTTATCCTTTGTCAAGCACTATGTGTTGGAGAGATCCGATATATATATATATATATATATATATATATATATCCATTCGGATGTAGGTTTTTCATAAAGTATTATTGTTGACATTACCCTTGAGGTAAAAGGTTGGGAGGCGAAACTATAAGCCCCTATCTTTCTCTGTATCTGATAGAAACTTTGTATCCATAAGTATCACGTGAGTGTTAGCAATTGTGAAAGACTAAATGATAGTTGAGTATGTGGACTTCCTGAAAAGCTCTTATATTGACTCTTTTCGATGTTATGATAAATTGCAATTGCTTCAATGACTGAGATCATAGTTTGTTAGTTTTCAATGAAGTTTCCAATTCATACTTTACCTTGTGAAAGAATTGTTACTTTAGCATAAGAAACCATATAACAATATATGTGATGTTCTAAGGATGATCATGACGCCCTCATGTCCGTATTTTATTTTATCGACACCTCTATCTCTAAACATGTGGACATATTTTTCGACATCGTCTTTCGCTTGAGGACAAGCGAGCTCTAAGCTTATGGGAGTTGATACGTCCATTTTGCATCATGCTTTTATATTGATATTTATTGCATTATGGGATGTTATTACATGTTATATCACAATACTTATGCCTTTTCTCTCTTATTTTGTAAGGTTTACATGAAGAGGGAGAATGCCAGCAACTGGAATTCTGGGCTGGAAAAGGAGCAAACATTAGAGACCTATTCTGCACAACTCCAAAAGTCCTGAAACTTCACGAAGATCAGTTTTGGAATAAATAAAAAATATTGGGCGAAGAATGCACCAGAGGGGGGACACCAGCCAGCCACAAGGCTGGAAGGCGCGCCCTACCCCCATGGCCGCCCCCTACCTTGTGGGGCCCCTGGCAGGCCCCCGACGCCCATCTTCTGCTATATGGTGTCTTTTGCCCTGAAAAAAGAGAGAGAATCTTTCAGGACGAAGCGTCGCCGTCTCGAGGCGGAACCTGGGCAGAACCAATCTAGGGCTTCGATGGAGCTGTTCTGCCAGGGAAACAACCCTCCGGGAGGGGGAAATCATCGCCATAGTCATCATCATCGATCCTCCCATCGAGAGGGGGTCAATCTCCATCAACATCTTCACGAGCACCATCTCCTCTCAAACCCTAGTTCATCTCTTGTATCCGATCTATATCTCAAAACCTCAGATTCATACCTATGGGTTGCTAGTAGTGTTGATTACTCCTTGTAGTTGATGCTAGTTGGTTTATCCGGTGGAAGATTATATTTTCAGATCCTTAATGATAATGTTGGAGATATGCCCTAGTGGCAATGATGTATGATGATATTTCCTATGTGTTTATGAATAAAGATAGTCCTTGGACATTATCAATGATGTGTATTAGCAAGTACATGACTTGTTTGTGGGACTATGCATTGTATGTTGACTATCCTAAAAGGTCCCTAGTCGAAAGGGTTGTGTGGACGCGCAGCCAACTAGACTAGCATATCACGTGGTCGATGGCTTGGTCTCACTAGCCATGGAGCATTGGATGCTAACCGGATAATATGGACTTGGAAAGGTCTGGTCGGATTCGACGTAGTCGGATCCTAGTCGAGATAAGGTCCGAGTCGGACAGACCCAACTATGAGACGCAGCGATATGTCATCTGTGAGTTTCTAGTACAACATATGTTCTATGTCCTAAGATCTGAGCCGACGCATGTACTCGGGATGGTGACAGACTTGCTTTGGGCCGACCAAACGCTACTCCGTGACTGGGTAGTTACAAAGGTAGGTTTCGGGTTTGTCCAGTCCCATGTTGCGAGACATGGTCAAGCAAGATAGGATTTGCCCCTCCGATCAGGAGAGATATACTCTGGGCCCCTCATGTGATCCGACCAGGATAAGCATGGCCATGCGACAAGGATTATGAGATAATCCGGATGGTGGTTGGCATCACTCGAAACAAGAAAGAGGTCGGGCTAGCACAAGGATGACAGTCTCGCCTTGAGCCCGACAACATATATCGTGAAGCAAAGGGAACAGAAGTGTGACATGTTGTATAGGTTCGCCTGACCAGCTTCATAGTCTACTTGGTGGTCGGCACGCCTTGCTAGAGGCCGCTACCAACCGTGCAGGTCGGAGGTGATCCGAACTGTGACCAAGCCGACTTGAACCTAAGGGGTCACGTCCTTAAGGGAAGGAACCTACGAGCTCGGTTTGGAGGACACTGGTCGGATGTGATCCGAGCTGGACTTGGAACGCGACCGAGTAGACTTTGGGCTTTAGGGTCCGTCCAAGGCCCAAGTGTTGAGCCCGCGACGGATGCCTATAAATAGTGGAGGTGCGACACACTTATTGAGTTGATCGCTTCGGTGCTGTCACTAGGGTTTGCATGTGTTGCGAATAGCCACCTCCACTCACTACCGACTATGTGATCGGACCTAGCAGTCTGCCGCACGGTGTTCCTCCTGCACGCGCGGATACCGTTAGAGGCAGTGCACTTGAGCCGCTCAGGCAAACTTGTACGTGGGATCGGACGGCCGGCTATTCGAGGGAGATCGAACGAGGAAGAGACGATCCACGCAGACGCGCTGCCCCAACTTTTCTTCCGCTGCACGGCACTGCGCGTCTAGTGGTAACAAACTGTGATCTATCTCCCGTAGCATGTTCATGTTGTTCTGCGCGTAGGAAAATTTTAATTTGTAGTCGACGCTCCCTACCATAGAACCCAACAGATAATTAATACTCCTCTGATTATGAACATGAATATGCTTTGTGAGTAGTTACGTTTGTTCCCGAGGACATGGGAGAAGTCTTGTTATATGTAATCATGTGAATTTGGTATTCGTTCGATATTTTGATGAGATGTATGTTGTCTTTCCTCTAGTGGTGTTATGTGAACGTCGACTACATGACACTTCACCATGATTTGGGCCTAGGGGAAGGCATTGGGAAGTAAAAATAGATGATGGGTTGCTAGAGTGACAGAAGCTTAAACCCTAGTTTATGTGTTGCTTCGTAAGGGGCTGATTTGTATCCATATGTTTCACGCTATGGTTAGGTTTACCTTAATTCTTCTTTAGTAGTTGCAGATGCTTTTGAGAGGGGTTAATCATAAGTGGTAGGCTTGTCCAAGGAAGGGCAGCACCCAAGCACCGCTCCACCCACATATCAAACTATCAAAGTAACGAACGCGAATCATATGAGCATGATGAAAACTAGCTTGACAATAATTCCCATGTGTCCTCGGGAGCGCTTTGCTTTATATAAGAGTTTGTCCGGGCTTGTCCTTTGATACAAAAGGATTGGGCCACCTTGCTGCACCATGTTTACTTTTGTTACTTGTTACCCGTTAAAAATTATCTTATCACACAACTATTTGTTACCGATAATTTCAGTGCTTGCAGAGAATACCTTGGTGAAAACCGCTTGTCATTTCCTTCTGCTCCTCGTTGGGTTCGACACTCTTAATTATTAAAAGGACTACGATAGATCCCCTATACTTGTGGATCATCACGATACCATGATCATCAAGAAATTTATCAATGTGAGTATTTTTAACTCAGTTCTGTTGTCACTTCTGACATGCTTAATTCGCACATCATATTCATTCTAGGCCTTCTTAGCGAAGCTTTTGAGGATGTCTTGAGTACAAGTCTAGTCTTCGAGGAAGAATACCCAAGTGTATCGATAGAAATCATCAACAATAACCAAACCATAATGACTACCACCAAAGCTTGCATAATTCTGAGGACCGAATAAATCCATATGAAGAATTCCAAGTGGTCTTGTTGTGGTCATAACTGTCTTGGATGAATGATGTTTCTTGGTTAATTTACCAGCTTCACAAGTAGCACAGAGACGATTCTTGTCGAATTTCAATCAGGAATGCCACAAAGATGCTTTTTCTTCACTAGAGTCTGCAAGTTTCTCATACCTGCATGACCAAGTCTACGGTGCCACAGCCATCCTTCGGTTGCTTTTGCAAGCAAACAAGTTTGGACTGAGGGACCCTTAGAGAAATCCACAATATAAAGATCGCCCTTTCTAATTCCCTCAAAGACGAAAGAATGGTCAGAGGCCATCAAGACAATGCCTTTGGATATAGAGAGTAATGCCTAAATCACATAACTTGCCAACTGACATAAGATTGAATCCAAGGAATTGAACAAGTAGCACATCATCAATAGATTTGTCCTTGGAAATAGCAATTTTACCTAAGACAATTACCTTCCCTTTATTGTTGCCGCCAAAAGTGATATACTTCAGAGGAGAAGCAGTTAAGTTGGGGTTGACAAAAACGACTTGTCTCTGGTCATGTGACTAGTGCATCCACTATCCATAATCCATTCAGTGCACCCGGAGACATAGTCCTGCAGAAGAATTAGGCCTTCTTAACCAGCCACATCTTTGCAAGTGGCTTCGAAACAAATGAGTGAGCAGGATATGATTTCTTTCGATAAGCATAGTTGTTGCTCGATGAGGAGCAAGAGTAATTGAAAGAGTAAGCATTGAAATTCTTTCCAGATGAATGAGCATAGTGATTGTATCATGTATGCATATATTCATTATATCTAATTCTTTGTGCCTACATGGTTAGTGAAGTAGAAATAGGCAGGGCATCAATAGTTTTCTTAGGCACCCAAATGTCTTTCTTTGGGGGGGCCATTTCTGTTCTTCGGTCCAACATAGTGAGCAATTGTTTCACCATGTTGATCTTTGAACAACTTGTAGTTGTCCAGGGAATCATCATCTGGATATTCAGGAATGGGAGAGTTATATCCTGAAAGTAATACAGGGTCGAGCGTTTTGCTCTTTCCAGGGACCCACACAGTCTTAGGATATTGATGTGGTTCCCAGTAAGTTCCATTTTCATTCAATTTCCTTTCAAAACCAATGCCTTCCTTTCTGAAATTTTTGTGAATAATAGATTTCTTCAGAACATCGCAAAGGGTTTGGTGCCCTTTGAGAGATTTGAACATTCCTGTCTGAAGTAGATCCTTCAACCTAGCATTTAAACCGATAAGGAGGCTGGGCGACCCGCCCACCCGAGGGCTCCTCCGATTTCACTTCGTTTTGACCCTTCGAACGGGCCTGGTCGCGTCAACGCTCATGTTCTGGTCGTTTGATTTTTACAGATCGTTTTGACCCAAGGTTGTTTTGTGGGTGCACGATGACTGGTGGGCTCGTCTAGGCCTTCTATTGGCTGGGTCAAATTCCCTCGCGTGAGCCAGTCCTGCTGCATCGCGTGTCGCGTCGCGCGCAGGCTGGGTCTTTGCGTCGCCGGGACGTTGCGGAGGGGTTGGCGGACACATATGCACCCGGTTTTTTGCACCCGCATCTGTGCTATACCGATGATCGGTGGGCCAGTGCTTTCCTGGGCTTGCTCGTCGGCTGCGCTGGCTGCCCATACCCCGGTGTGGGTTAGAGTTTCTTCTGGTCAGCCGCTTTTGGCGGGTCTTCCCTCGTTCCCCGCACGCGTGAATTGTGGACAGCGCGTCGTGCGTTGTGGAGGCAGCAACGGAGGGGTCAGCCAGTGCATGTGCACCCGGTTTCTGCACCTGCCTTTGGCCAGTCGCGATGACGAGTGCGCCGCCGCTACTCCTGGTCCCGCTCGTCGGCTGCAGTGGATGCGCGTCTCGTCGGGGTAGCCGTGTCGTCGGTTTGTTTGGTGCTGGAGAGAGTTGTGGGCCTGACTCGTGCGTTGTGCTCTGCCCGACTCCTGCGCCATGCCGCGTCTCGTCTACGACAGCAGGAGCGTGCGCCCTCTCTCATCCTCGCTCCTCCCTTCCTGGTCAACACAGCCGCTGCGCCACCTCCGTCCTCCGGTCCTCCCTTCCCCCCTGCAGCCCCAGCTCACGAGGAAGCCGCGGGAGGAGCAGCTCAACCAGGCGTCGCCGGCCGGAGAAGGAGGAGAGGCGCGGATGCCAGCCAGGGAGGCGGATCGGCTCGCCTCCGCCTCTGCATCCACCTTGCTGCTCATGGCAGCATGTGTGCGGAAGCGGGGACAGGCGACCACGAGCAGATGTCATCGGCGGACGCACGGTGCGCGAAGTCCGGTAAGATGGGCGCGGCCTCCCCGCAGGCGTTTCAAGATGCCGTGCCCGACGGCTCGGAATGCGCGTGCCTGGCACATAGGAGGTATGCCTCAGAGCAAGCTGGCGGCAACGTGCACCGCGAGGCCCCAGAGCAGCCCAACCAGTACATAGCCCCTCCGTACTGGAGGAACCCTGCCGCCGACGCAGCCAGCGACGGCGACGCGTATGAGAGCTCGGCCTTGGTGGCCCGCGAGCCGTACGGGAGGATCACGTCCGCGCTCGAGGGCAGCAACAAGCGCAGCACGAGGAGGTGCGCCTGGTCTGCAACGACGCAAGGTGTACGTGTCTGCATAGCAGCATATGTGCGGCGGCGGGGTCAGGCAACCACACGCAGATTTTGGGGAGCGGCACAACCATCAAGCAACGGCTGATGCCAAGGTGAGCTTCCCTACTGATTTCTCTCTCTCTCGCTGCAGATGAAGATACGCTGCCGGACTCCCTCTTTACTTCGGGTTGCATCTTGCCCGTGAGCTTCTTCTGCCAGCTTGGCCCTTTTCTTGCCATGTTTTTGGGTGTTCCTTCCTATAGCCAGCTTGGCCATTTGCTTTGTAAGGAGTAATTCAACTCTGAAAGAACAAATAATTTGAGATTACTTTTGTCTTTCCTACAATCTGTTCAGGTCGATCTTTTTTTCCCCTGTAGTTTTTCCTGTTTTTGACAGTGTATTTGGGTTATTTCTTTCTCTGGAGCTTGGGCATATAGGTTGTCTTGTTGTCTCTTTTGCCTAGCAGTCTTTCCTTTTCGGTATACGGGAGAGGTTACTAGCTCACATATATAGTTTAGTTATTAAGTTTCTAAATAAGTTCAGCCTCAGAGCACAGTTTTGTATGCTTCAAAATTGGAGTGTGACTTTTGCTTGCTGATTGATTCAGTTATGGTGTGCTTGCCTACTACTCAAAATGATTTTATACCATATCATGAATTCCAGGAACCTTATCACAACAGATCATTGGCATTGCAGCTTTAGGGACATGTATGCTTTATATCCCATCACTGAACAACATTGGATTTTAGTGAATACAAGCCATCCTCCTCGCTGCCCTCCTCAGCTACTCAGGTAGTTCTTCTCATTATCAATGAATAAGTTGGTTACCAAATATGCTTGAAGATTGCAGCACACAGAGATTGCCTGGCAGCCTAAAATTATTAGGAGCTTCCATTCAAGCAATAGTGTTGTCAATATATTAATTATTAGATTATGTTTCTATAGTATTAGAAGAACTTCCTTTATAGGATTCTCTAATATTTGATGCAAAATAT
The DNA here is from genome assembly GCF_002162155.2 of Triticum dicoccoides. Lineage (NCBI taxonomy): Eukaryota > Viridiplantae > Streptophyta > Magnoliopsida > Poales > Poaceae > Triticum > Triticum dicoccoides. The sequence goes on along the minus strand of NC_041393.1, from coordinate 303,165,810 downwards.
TATTGATGGCCAGGTGAATGCAGTGGACTATTCAAGATCGAGGGCACCAACGGCATATGCTGAGGGCGTCCATCAACAACCCGCCCAATGTCCGGATTCACCGAGGAGTACAACCGGAGACACTGTCGGCTGCCTGCAGGTCTGGAAACCAGACAACATCTCTAAAACCAACCATCCCCTAATGCATGAATCACTTTGCTCAGTTTGGCTACAGCTAATTGGCAATCATTTCATCCTATTCCATAATGCAAACATCCTGTTTTTCTCATCGAGAGAAAGAACATTAAGAATTTTTGCACATTCTGTTGTAGCAATAGTATGAATAGCATCAGTGTATTTGGTCATATGTTCTTGTGGCTTCCAAAAAAACTGTAATCTTTGTTCTACTGGTACAACTCTCTTTGGCTAGGACATTTTGGCTTCAAATAACATAAATGAACCTAAAATTTCTTAATATTTTATATCACTTTTTGTATTGATGTTCTTCGTGCATGCTCATCTGCCAAGAGGTCAATCCAATAATGTCATGCGTTCCTCAGCAGGCGCCAAGCCCCCCGACACCGAGCCGTCTGTTCTTCTCTCTGCCCGAAGAAGGATTATGGTTCTCCACCTCTCTGCTACTCATATTAAAATTCCGGTATGTTCTTTCTTTCTTTATTTTCTGTCAACAAAAAGGTGAAACCTGTTCTTAATTTTCCATAATGATTTTGATGGCAATTTGTCAGTGTATTTCTAGCTGGAATTGCACGTATATCTTACAAATTTACATTGCAACAAATTAAGAAGGAGAATAGAAGTATTTGCAGCCATCTAACATATGGTATTTTTCAAAAAGCTCAAGGTTAGAGATGTGGCGCTGTATGAGGCTATCATTACGATGGAAGATAAATTATTGTTAAAATATTGTTTGAATTTCCTTCATTCTGTAAACGGCAATACAAGCTATGTTTGCACCATGATTCTATTCCAATTTTTTTTAACAACTAGCAATTAACGACACATCAAATGTCCTGTATTCAAATGGATCATTTTGTCTGGTTGGGTTTAGTAGGTCATAATGGTTTTATTGTACAGCAGGATTAATTTTGTTTATACTGTAACCAGTTCAAGGATTGATAAGTTTTCTCCCTATGATCTTTGCACACAAAGGTTCGGATGTGTTCTTTTTGAAATATACGTCCGGCAAGTCTCATGTGTCTTGCATTGTTTTCGCTTTCCAAGCTACAGGTTTGGATATTCTTTGAACAAGATTCTTTATATGTTGTTCGATTCCTCTTGACCACAAGGGGAATGCTTACTGTGGCAATACGCACTTCTATGCTTACTGATTGGCATTTTTATTAGCATGGAGAATAACTTTTAGTTCACTAAGATTAGTTTATGTTCACATTGCTCTATATATAAAAAAAGGATTGTTGTGCTGAAAAGGTATATGACATTCTGGCAAAACGTTGTTTAGTAAAAAGGTATGTAGAGGTGAACTTTAGAAGTGAAATGGTGTGGATGTTCTGACAGGGAGATGCTTGGACTAACTTTAGCGTCACACATGACTTTTTGTTTTCCTCCGAATGTATGTTCTACTAATTGTCAGCGCCTGAATTTTTGTTTTCCTCCCAATGTCATGTGATAATTACTGCACTATAAATCACATGCTTGCAAGTCATTGTTGTGTCGTCTCTCTCTCTCTCTAACCGCACCCTCCCCCTTCCCATCATCTTGGCTTGCAGGTTGCTGGCGTGTCTCCCACGAGTCCACGACATAACGTGTAATCTAGGTTGTTGGCAAGTTAACTTAGGATTGGCAACCTATAGTGTATTAGTGTGGCAAGCGCATGGGAAGGTGGGATTACATTCTATACTCTTGAAACTATGTAGAATTTTACATATACATTGTTCACTTCAGCAAAATAGAGATCCCCTAACTAGCAGATCAATGTTGGTTGTGATCAAACTTTTTTACATTGTCATATTTGTAGATATAGTGTGTGATGGAGTATCAACTAGCTGCCTTTGGTCGCACTTAGTATAAAAGTCTCATATATTGCTAGCTCCTTGTATATCTAATTGGATTGTTTGCTGAACAATTTCTCTAATGTACATCTCTAAAATTACTAATATATGGATTTTCTAAACATGATGGTGCATATCCGAGAAAGAAGAAATAGGACCAAGGAAATTAGGTGCTTCTCTACCTCTATCATTCACATTTTATTGTATTTTCTAAAGATGTGTGCCGCTCCTCGCCTGGTGTTAGTTTCTGCATGCTTCTCTCCATGGTCCTCTTTATTTAGTATGTAGAGTTCAACTAAACCATAACGAATGTGGAGGTTTATTTTATTTATGTTTGTTTATTTTGATGGTTTATTGACTGTTAGAATATAGTATGTTGTGTTCAACATGCTCACAAAATTGAATAGAAGCCCTTCTGATGTCGAAATCAGATTAAATTTATGGACTAGATCATTTAGATATTACAGGGGAGAACAACATTTGTTTTCTGGATTCAGTTTTGGTTCTTTCTATAAAAATAGTCGGATAGTGGTCTTAATGAAACATTGCATTTATTTCATACAAGTCGCTGACATAATTTGCATCTAGCAAATAAATTTGTATCACTATCTATTTTATCAGGTAAAACACCATCATGTTGTTTGAGGTGCATGCATCGGTTGTAGCGAAGATGTGCGTATGACGATGTATTGCTGACCATGGAGCACTCAAGGCTTCAAGATATCTACCGCAACTTAGAGGCTTGACACATTGCCACTTGCTCCTACCACCATGCAAATGGTCGATGCTTTAGTGTTGAACTATTTCTTTAATCTATGTGATGGTGCAACTTACCATTAGTACTTGTCATGTGGATTTCAATAGAAATGATGTTTTAGGCATGTTTGATGGTTATAAAACAAATGCCATAGGTGATAGCTATTGCTATTATGGAGTTTGGAACTATTGTTCAAGTGATATTCAATGTTTGATGCTCCTTCATTATTTTTATTATACAAGAGGGTGAAAGCTCCTATCATACATGTTTGCTCAAAACCTAATGCTCCTAACTAATGAGAATATTTTAAAAGCACTCATGATTTTAATGGCACATATATTTTAAAAAAAGGCTATGCATTTTTTGCTTAAACACAGTCTAAGAATACAAATGTTTCAATGTGAACATGATTTCAATTGGGCCTCTGTGAACATGGTAGCATGTATTTTGTGATATCAAATTAAAATGTGTATATACATCTCATTGTAGACAACAATCCATCATGTTTCTTATTAAAGAGGATTAAATCATGGATGTTTTCTTTCATCGCGCGCATGGATTTAGCGCGCCTCTACGCCATTTGGCGCAACGGGGTCCATGATAACCATATTTTCGACTAAAACAATGCTTCCTTAGCTCGTTTGTACATGTTACACAAATATAAGTTTTTTTCAAACTCGGATTTCGCAGCGTGATAACCATATTTTCATGGTTTAAAAAATGAGCTTTCTACTACTAATATTGAATATATCATTGCAAAATGAAACTATTTTCATCGACAACATGGTTTTAGTGGGTCTTTGCGCCATTTGGCGCAACGGGTCAACTAATTTTCATCAGAAACAGAACTATTTTCCTCGATTGAGGGGTTGGCACTTGAGGGAGTCCTGGATAAGGGGGTATCCAGACAGCCGGACTATATACATCGTCCGGACTATAGAAGCGTCAAGATACAAGACTCAAGACTTCGGCTCGTGTCCGGATGGGACTCTCCGTTGTGTGGAAGACAAGCTTGGCGATACGGATATTATGTTTCCTTCCTTGTAACTGACTCCATGTAAACACTAGCTCTCCGGTGTCTATATAAACCGGAGAGCATGGTCCTTAGAAGGCCGATCACAATTACAATCATACGATCATAGGCTAGCTCTTAGGGTTTAGCCTCTACGATCTCGTGGTAGATCTACTCTTGTATTCGACATATCTTCAATATTAATCAAGCAGGAAGTAGGGTTTTACCTCCATCGAGAGGGCTCGAACCTGGGTAAACATTGTGTCCCTTGCTTCCTGTTACCATCAGCCTAAGATGCACAGATCGGGACCCCCTACCCGAGATCCACCGGTTTTGACACCGACATTGGTGCTTTCATTGAGAGTTCCTCTGTGTCGTCGCTTCGAGGCTTGATGGCGTCTTCAATCATCAACAACACGGTCCAGGGTGAGACTTTTCTCCCCGGATAGATCTTTGTGTTTGGCGGCTTCGCACTGCGGGCCAATTCGCTTGGCCAGTTGGAGCAGATCGACAGCTTCGCCCCTTGCCACCAGATCAGGTTCGGAAACTTGAACCACACGGCGGATATCCGCGTAGACTTGATCTTCGACGGATTCGAGCCTGCGCCAGGAGCGCCGGACAGCCACGACGAGCACAGCCTAGACCTGCTATCAGACAATGCCCGGGACATCATCCCCGAAGCAGTCTTCGGCCTGCGCCAGGGCAGGTTGCGTCGCCTATGGACGGAGGGCTAGACCCCGCTCCGTAGGCCGCGCACTTATCGGCGGTGGAGCCGAACACAGGTCCCACCATTGTGGAGGACTGTAATCCCGGACCCCCGGACTCGTATCTGGTTGTTGGTCCTGGTCCGCTCACTCTCGAGCCAGTCGAGCCAGGTTGGGCTCCGGTAATGGAGTTTACCGCTGCGGACACCTTTCAGCACTCACCCTTTGGCGACATGCTGAACTCCTTGAATTCTATCTCTTTGTCAGGAGACTCTGGGCCGAACTATGTCCGGCCCGAGTGGGAAGTAGGCGACGAAGGAATTCGGCACCCACCCACCACCCACTTCATTGCCACGATCGAAGAATTAACCGATGTGCTTGACTCCGAAGATATCGACGGTATGGACGACAATGCAGGAGAGGCTCCAGAATCCCTGTAGCGCGGGACTACTACCTTGTCACACGATATATACATGGTAGATACACCCAATAAGGACGGCAGCCCGGATGATAAAACACCCGGGCAAAAGCCAAAAAGGCCTCGCAGACGCTGCTCAAAGTCCAGCAATGGTAAAAATAGCAACAAGAGCGCAAGAAGTGTTGATATACCCACAAACTCCGAAAGCAATAATGACCACATGGACCCAGCGATGGAGCAGAATGAGCTAGGTCACGCCAAATCAAGTTCAGAGCAAATACCCGATCACAATGATCCGGAGGGACGAGCTCAGGATGCCGCCCCAGAACTGGAAGACAGTCCGGACGATGATGCATTCATCATCCTGGACGAACAAGTGGAACGAGACAACCTCCACAGAAAGCTTATGGCCACCACAAGAAGTCTAGAAAAGCAGAAGCAACGGCTCAAGGCCGCACAGGAAAAGCTAAGTCGCAGATGGAATAAGGCGCTAGACACTGAAGAAAGATATGGCGATGACCGCCATACGAAAAGCTATCCGAAGTGCAAGCTACTACCAGAATTCGACGACACGGCCATTCCACCAAAAGAAAATTCGACCAAGAAACCAGACGTACCGCCTCACAACAATAATAGAGCGGCTGCGGACACTGCGCACGATCCACGCGAGCATCCGGATAAAAAGACGGTGCAGCCAGGTCCATATATGGACCTAGAAGACACACCCGAGCGCAGGACTATGGTCACCCAAACGCTCATAAAAGCCAGATACCAGTTCGGAATCAACCCCGGACACAACAACAGATGACTACATCCCACAATGCGTCCAGATACAGAGGGGCTGATCACCCCCTGTGCTTCACTGAAGAAGTACTGGACCATGAATTCCCACAAGGCTTTAAACCTGTGAACATAGAAGCATACGACGGCACGACAGACCCAGGGGTCTGGATCGAGGATTTTATCCTGCATATTCACATGGCTCGTGGGCATGACCTCCACGCCATCAAATACCTTCCCCTCAAGTTGAACGGACCATCTCGACACTGTTTGAAAAGCCTCCCCGAAAACTTAATTGGGAGTTGGGAGGAACTCGAAGACGCTTTCAGGGCCAATTTCCAAGGGACTTATGTCCGGCCTCCGGATGTTGACGATCTAAGTCACATAATCCAGCAGCCCGGAGAGTCCGCCCGCAAGCTTTGGAATAGATTCCTCACTAAGAAGAATCAAATTGTCGACTGTCCGGACGCCAAAGCCTTAGCGGCTTTCAAACACAGCATCCGTGACGAATGGCTCGCTCGACACCTCGGCCAAGAAAAGCCAAGGACAATGGAAGCCTTAACAAGCCTTATGACCCGCTTTTGCGCGGGCGAGGATAGCTGGTTGGCCCGTAAAGGCACCAGCGACCCCAGCAGATCCGAACTAAGGGATGGCAACGGGAAGCCACGGCGTAATAAAAACAAACGCCAAAACAAGGAGAAAGCCCGGATAACACAACCGTTAACGCCGGATTCAGGGGCTCCCAACCTGATCATAATAAGAAGCCATTCAAAGGCACTAAAGACGGACCGTCCGGTCTGAACAGAGTCCTGGACAGACTATGCCAAATTCATGGCACCCCGGAAAAACCTGCGAACCACACCCATAGAGAGTTCTGGGTCTTCAAGCAGGCCGGCAAATTAAATGCCGAACACAAGGGGAGGGGCACACCAAGCGAAGACGAGGATGAACCTCACCAGCCGAACACTGGGTACAGAAAAAATTCCCGCCAGAGGTTAAAACAGTAAACATGATCCACGCGACTCGCACATCCACGAGAGGGCATAAACGCGTGCTCATAGAAGCGCACGATGTAGAGCCCGTCGTACCCATGTCTCACTATTGGATGTCTCGTCCGATCACTTTCGATCACATGGACGGGCGAACTAGTATTCGGCGCGGAGGATCACATGCCTTGGTGCTTGACCCACTAATTGACGGATACCGTCTCACCCATGTCCTCATGGACGGCGGCAGTGGTCTCAATTTAATATAGGAGGACACTGTCCGCAAAATGGGGACAGACCCATCCAGAATTAAGCACATCAACACCACCTTTGAAGGGGTGATACCATGCGTTGCAGCCTGCGCCAGGGGCTCCATCATGCTGGAAGTAACATTCGGCTCCCCAGGTAACTCCAGAAGCGAAGAGCTGCTCTTCACTATCGCACCCTTCCAAAGCAGCTATCACGCATTGCTAGGAAGGACAGCCTTCGCCCGCTTCAACGCATTGCCGCACTATGGCCACCTTACACTCAAGATGCCCGGTCCCCGTGGTGTCATCACCGTTAGCAAAATCATAAAGCGCCCTTCACACGCAGCGGAATATGCGATGGCCCTGGCGGTCGTACTATAAGCGGCCTCCAGTTCTAGAAAACATGATTGGTCATTAAGACCACAGACACGGTTAGACGAGTCCGGTAGCCCGGATAAATTCAAACAGGGCACTGTATATGTAATCCCATAAGGGAAACCAGGGGCTATCTATATTTAATACAGCCCCACGCTTGGCTCGACCTTATTGGCAGGCCAACAGCTTACACTCTTATTACTGATCGCATACTTACGTTGCACCCTCCTACAAGTTTTTTTTGTAGACAATGATCGCGCGATACCCTTCCAGGATACGGCACAACGGAGACAAAGGCGCAGACGTACAGCAGGGCCCCGTGCAAAAGGTTTCTTTTTAGATTAAGCCCCTGTGTAAACCTTTTCTACTGCCTCTTGTTGTTTAACCATCCCATGGGTTCTATACCCACAGAGGATACTGCCGTTTTTGGCATTTGGCCACGACAGACTAAATTGTACGTACCTAGAAATAAAGGGCTTAAAATAGGCTCTTGTCAGCCTATCTTCTTTTACAAAAGACCGAATACCCTCGGGAGTGTTTGTCGTCACGAGTTTGGCCGTATATGCATTAGCTCTGAATCATGTCTTTGGTCAAAATGTTGGGTTTGCCCGGCTCCTGGGTTTGTCGCCTTACGTTCCGCTATCATCCGGCTAAGGCAAGCCAAAGGAGAACTACTGCGATTGTGCCCTGGTTATTCCGGATGAGCGCCTCAGTAGAGAAAGCCGAAAACTGACCGTCATGATACAGCGAGAGACTGTTCAACCACTCGAAGACTCACCGGAATCCCTAAAGATTCCTCCGCCTTAACGAAGGGCCGTTTCCCGGCCATGTACACACGCGCCCGTATTCGGATGCACGTGGAGGTACCAGGGGCTACATAGTAGCCCCACCATTAGACTCCCATGGCTAAGCGAAAGTGTTACAGTTATATAGTCTGGTTGCCTAGTTCGGCTTGCGATCACCTCCTTAACGGACCAAGACGTTGGATCAAGTGTGATTATGCATATTTTTTCGCCAACACCCCCGCATTGTCTGCGACGGGCTGAAGTCAACGACTGCTATCTTTCAGACTACTTATACATATAAGAATAGCCGCAAAGGGAGGACAATCATACTTTCGGGCAAAAGTATAAACATAGCCTCATAATTAAACTAAACATTGTTTTCTACAATGATTTGACTTATCACTCGAATAAAACACTCTTCGAGCACTGCGCCTCTATCTGGCGGGCACCTTCTGTGACTTGCGCCAAGTAGTGCTCGGCCGGATGTGGGCCTCCCACCGGATCCTGGCTCGCTATTACAGTGGCCTCCATATCCGTCCAGTAGGATTTAACGCGGGCTAGAGCTATCCGCGCACCCTCTATGCATGCCGACCTCCTCATGGCGTCAATTCGAGATACGGCTCCAAGGAATTGCTGCATCAAACCAAAGTAGCTGTCCGGCTTAGGCCCCTTCGGCCAAAGATGGTCTATTACAGACCGCATTGCAAATCCGGACAACCTGTGGAGCTCCACCATAGCAGCCACCTTCTCATTCAGTGGCAGCAGGTGAGTGAGAGCATTGAATTGCGACCAGAAAAGATTCTCCACTTCTGCATCGCCTTGACCCGCGAAGAACTTGACAGCATCAGCTGTGCTATTCGCCAAATCTGCATACGCGTCTGCAGGACTCATGCGACCTGCTAGGGGAGCATACTTCAGATCCAAGAACTTCGTCCGCAGTAAGTACGAGCCCCCAGCCACGATTTTGTCAGCTTGTTGGAGCTCCTCCCACATACTCCGGATCTCGGTCCGCATCTCCTTGGCGGCATTACGTGCCTTGTCCAGCTCGGCCGAACTAGCCTTATTCTCCTTTTCAAGGAGTGCGTACCGGTCGGTGGCATTTTTTAACTCTTCAGCCATTTCGGCTATATTTTCCTCGCTTCGGCGACGAGAAGCCTGTTCAGCTCTCAACTCTTCGGCCGCCTTTAGGGCAGCTGCATAGCTAGCCCGAGCTTGTTCCTTGGCTTGAGCAAGTTCCGCCCTTAGGGCCTCCACGGCAGCAGCACCATCTGCAGTGCCAATACATTGCATTAATATTATGCATCTTTGGCATTTTCCTACACATTATAATAAAAACCAAGCACATACCCTAGGACTCCTCAAGCCGTTTATTCACCAGCATGATATCGGCATTGATGGATCCGATTTGCCTCCTTAGCTCGGCAACTTCAACAGACTGGTCGGCTGCCTGATCCTTGTATACCTGCGCACACGTACGGCGTAGCCATTAGTATATGATCCCCCGTATGCCGCCTATAGCGGGCAACCAGGGTCTCAGGGGCTACTATCTACAGGGAGCAAACCTAGCGCGTGCTTCATAACCAAAAATTTGTGCATTTTTTCACTACATACCTCAAAGCCTTTGAGCAGGCTTATAATGCCTCATTCAAGCCGCTGGTAGCGGATGAAATCTTCGTGAGAACTGTGCTCATTAAAGAGCGGTGCTCCTCCGAGAGTGAGGCTCGCTCCAGACGGCCCGTCAGTACGTCCGGCCGGACACTAAACTGCGCCGGACCCTTCTCATCGCCCCCCGTGGGAGCCAAGTGCTCCGGGCTCAGGGCGGCTGACGTACTAGCCTCCGGCTTCGGTATATCCGGACTCCTCCGTGACGACACCTCCATGTCGCCCGCCTCATGAGGCGGAGAGTGGGGTGGGGTTTCACTCTCCATCATCTCCGGACGAAGGTCCCCCGAAGACGAACTCTGTTGAGAAGAGCTGCTCGCCGGACTACAAAAAACAAAGTCCTGGTTATGGATTTCGCCTTCGAATTAATGAATGACTTACGGCTCGTTGGAGGGCTGGCCCATTGGTGGGCATGGCGTGATGAGGGCGCTCGTCGCGGCAGAGCCCCTTGATGATGTTTTCTTCCCTTGCTTGGGCGTCTCCGCCTCCAAATCTTCGGAGGCGGCCCTCTTCTTCCCCCGTGGGGGGGAGGCTTTGACCTTCCCTGCCCGACTATCCTCCATAGGAGGGTTAGCAATTTCCCCGGTCTGGATGCGCAACGCATGAAGTTTAGCTTCACTGCCCTCTCCTTCGCCTTTCCCTGAAGGGATTTTGCTGAGCGCCCGGTCCAGCATCTTTGCAATGGTGGGACCGGGCGAGCCTTCAGGAAGTGGTGACGGACACCTGATTCTCTTCGCCTTGTCAAGCCATTCCTGGCCGCGGAGGGAATGTTAGAATAATAATCATGATAAATATAAATAAAGTGTCAGGCTTTAAGGTTACTTACTTGGGCATCTAGGTGATTGTAGCTTAGGCCCGCATCCTCGGTGGTGTCCGGACACTTTGCTTGTGGTCCGAAGAATAATTTACACATTCCTTCGAGCGTCAGGCCGAAGAAGTGCTTAATAGTCCGCAGACCCTCCAGATTAAACTCCCACATACGGAGAGGCCGGCGTTTGCATGGCAGTATCCGCCGGACTAGCATTACTTGAATTATGCTGACAAGATTTATGTCCCTCCTAATAAGCTCCCGGATGGGATTCTGCAGTTCTAGTACATCGCCAGCAGGCCCATAACTCCGTCCCACATCGGTCCAAGATGCCAACTGTGATGGAGGGCCTGAGCGGAACTCGGTGGCAGCTACCCATTTTGTGCCTCTGGGAGCGGTGACATAGAACCATCTCCGTTGCCATATGTCGGACACTTCCGGAAAAGAACCCTCTGGCCATGGGGCATCGGCATTCCTGCTTATTATGGCGCCTCCGCACTCTGCATGTCGCCCCTCGATCATCTTCGGCTTCACATTGAAGGTCTTTAGCCATAAGCCTAAGTGTGGGTTGACGTGGAGAAAAGCCTCGCACACGATAATGAAAGACGAGATATGGAGGATGGCGTCTGGAGCCAGATCATAGAAATCTAAGCCATAATAGAACATGAGCCCCCTCACAAAGGGGTTGAGGGTGAGGCCTAGGCCTCGGAGGAAGTGAGGAGTAAACACGATGCTCTCATTGGGCTCCGGCGTGGGGATGACTTGCCCCGGAACAGGAAGCCTGTGCTGGATATCAGCAGTCAGGTATCCAACCTCCCTCAGCTTCGCAATATCCTCCTCCTGAATCGAGAAGGCCACCCACCGGCCTGCTGTGTCGGTTTCGGACATACTGGAGGATCTGGGGTGTTGGAGCTTAGGTTTTGAGCGATGGAGCTCGAGGTGCGAGAGGGAGCAGGAGAGGTGGAAACGAGGCATAGGCCTTGACCCCTTTATAAAAGGGATGAATACCAAGAGTCCTCAGCATGACCGCTTGAGACTTATCTAAAAAGAAACACAGAATTATACCAACAGTCGCTGTGGGGTCGCATATGCCCATATTGATGAAAGATCCCGTATTAAGAGGGACACGATCTCTGCTTTGGCAGGACGTGCCAATAAAACCGCCTCGCAACGTGAGTCGAGGTGAAGCAGGAAACGCTGGTTGATGTTGGACCAGGTCACGATGCAAGGGCACGACATACGAAGATTGCCAACAAAACAGATTTATGCTAAGGATGTGCGAAGATCATCTTGCAGATCCGGACACAACCTACGTGTTCGATAATCACCTTGGAGTATTCGGAGGAGGAACCCGCCTTGCAATGTCGAAGAGAAGACTGCGCGCTGGACTCATCATCATTGAAGCCTGGTTCAGGGGCTACTGAGGGAGTCCTGGATAAGGGGGTATCCGGACAGCCGGACTATATTCATCGTCCGGACTATAGAAGCATCAAGATACAAGACTCAAGACTTCGGCTCGTGTCCGGATGGGACTCTCCTTTGCGTGGAAGACAAGCTTGGCGATCCAGATATTATGTTTCCTTCCTTGTAACCAACTTCATGTAAACCCTAGCTCTCCGGTGTCTATATAAACCGGAGAGCATGGTCCTTAGAAGGCCGACCACAATTACAATCATACCATCATAGGCTAGCTCTTAGGGTTTAGCCTCTATGATCTCGTGGTAGATCTACTCTTGTATTCCACATATCTTCAATATTAATCAAGCAGGAAGTAGGGTTTTACCTCCATCGAGAGGGCCCGAACCTGGGTAAACATTATGTCCCTTGCTCCTTGTTACCATCAGCCTAAGATGCACAGACCGGGACCCCCTACCCGAGATCCGCCGGTTTTGACACCAACATCACTCACAGACGATTCAACATTGGATTTAGCATTGTTCTTTCAAGACATTTTAAACATGGTAGCTCAAACACTTTAGGTTTCTCCTTGAGTTGTTGGGTGAGAAGAGAATTTTCTCTCAACAAGTCTTCATGAGCCTCTCTCAATGCCTTGAGTTCCTGTTTCCTTTTCAGAAAATCATAGGTCAATCTCTCATGGCCTGTTGAGAGGAAATCATGACGAGTTGTGAGTTCATCCATTCGTGACTTGAGAGCAGCATACTCTTCGGTCAATGACTGATTCTTTTCCATCTCCTCAACCAACAACCCTTCAGACTTCCTATGGGTTTTCTCAGTTTTCTCAAGAGAGTTTTGTTGAATGTTGGCAATTTTGATCAACTTAGCACGGTCATCCTCATCAGAAGAATATTGATCACTGGAGTGAATTTTGTGATGTTTGGAGGGTACCTTTTCTTTCGATTCCTTGGCCGTGAAGCAGTAGGCAGGAGTTTCATTGTTGCTTGTAGGGTTCCCAAATAAATTCATCGACGGGGAAGAAGTGCATGCTATGCCAGCCATGCCCGAGTCAGAACCCTCATTAGACTCATTTTCTTCTTCAGAAGTAGCTGATTCTTCTTCTTCAGAATCCATCTCCTTGCCAATGGATGCCTTGGCCGTGCAATAGGTATTCTTGCGGTTGGAGGAGGACTTGGAAGGATTCTTTGAGGAAGATCTAGACGACGATTTTGAGATGGAGATGTCCTTCTTCTTGAAGAACTTCTTAGTTTTCTTCTCATCATCGGAGTTGTAGTTCTTGCTGTTGCCTTTGCTTTGATAGTTGCTCGAATCATATCTCCCACTAGCACGGATTTCAGCTTCCTAGAGAGGGAAATCCGAAATGAAGTGTCCAGGCTTTTTGCATTTCAAACATGTGTATTCTCCGGTAGGTCTTGAAGATTTTGAACCTCCAGAGTTGCTTGAACTTCTTTTCTAGAACTGGCTCTTCTTGTTGAAACATTGGAATGGCTTCATGATTAGTGCGAGATCCTTGCTAAGTCGGTCTGGATCATCAAAATCTTCTTTGGCATTTCCATCGGAGGAGGAATCAGCCACATCTTTGAGAGCATGGTTTTTGCATTGAGTTGAGCCATATCGATCTCTCTTCTCTTCTTCTTGTTCCTCATGAGTGTCCAGTCTTTCCATAACATCATTAGAGTTGAGGCTTTTGAAATTAGGACGCTTTTGAATCATCAGAACAAGCGTGTCAAATGAGGTGTCAAGTGATCGAAGCAGTTTCTTCACTACTTCATGGTCAGTGATATCTTTGGCACCGAGTCCTTGAAATTCATTTTCTATGTCACTGAGGCTATCGAAGGTTTGCTAACAACTTTCGTTTCCAATGTGCTTGAGGCGATTGAACTTTGCCCGAAGAGTATCAATCTGAGCCTCCTTTTGAGTTGACACTCCTTCATGGATCTTCTCGAGGACATCCCACAGTTCTTTTGCAGTTTCACACTATCGGTACCGAAGGAATTGAGCTTGAGATAGATGGCCACCAATTTCATCTTTGGCTTGAGCATCTAGTTGAATGAGCTTCTTTTCTTCATTGGTAGGAGCTTGAGGAATATAAATGGTGAACCCAATGTGCACGACATTCCACATATCATCATCTATAGCTCGAAGACAGATCTCCATCTTCTTCTTCCATAAAGGATAATCCATCCCATCGAATATGGTAATCTTTAGATGCGACTTGTAGTTCACTGAAGACATACTTAAACTCCAAAGTAGTTAGACTAAAATGATCAGAGTCAAGGAGTGCCTTACTCTAATACCAATTGTAAGAAAGAAGTATGTCTACCAGAGGGGGGTGAATGGGAGTTTTAAATTTTCTTCTGAAAACTTAAATCCCTAAGAACCCAGCAGCAGAATAAACAATAAATAGACTAAGAGGAACTGCAATAGATAACCGAAGGGAAACTAAAGCATGCATCAAAGTAAATTACATGAATAGAATGCATTGCTGGTAAACTTGAGTAACAGAGGTGACCAAAGGCGCTCGATGGAGACAAGGTATTTTTTTGTCCAGTTCGTCCTTCTACAGGAGGACCACGTCTGGTTCGAGGGGCTGTGACTTAACACGGAAGACAAACTCTCTTCACCCAATTCTCCTCGACAATCGATTCATCAACCGATGCCCATTACGCGTGGTAGATACTTGAAGGTGATCTCCAAACCTTTACAGACTTCTTCTTCGAGAACCACAATCACTCTTGGTCTCTGAAGAAATTGACACCTAACTGTCTAGAGAGTTTGCAGCTCTCAAGAGTAATAGGTGGAGCGTAATAAACTTAGATTCCAGTGATGCTGAACCACTATCTAATTCTTTGGCTCTAGGGTTTTTCTTTTGGTGGATTTTAAAGTCAAATCGCTCACAGAGGGGGTTTCTCAACAATCTTCTTAGAAATCAAACGGAACAGCCACCGGATAAAGCAGGCGCGGGGTGGCTATCTATGGCCACAGCATTCCTAGATGGGAAATGACCATTTTTGACACGAGGTCCAGCCAATGGCCAATCGACATGTTCACATCGGTCGGATTTTGGTGCAAAGGTAACATTACTTGAGGAACAAGTAATGATAACTCCTCAGTCTAAGGCAAATTTCTCGCAGCGAAGAAGATCATTGTCTATTGCTGGCAAGTATTCGTTCGGAGCACAAAGAGATTTCTCTCACAGCTTTCATAGGTTTGAGTTTAGCATCAGATAATCAAAGCTTCGCAACACTATACCCCTCTTGATAGTACGGTGGTCCTATGACTCAATGAAAGAAGAAGAACAATGAAGTAAATGCTATGTCTTCACTTTGTCTTCATTCTTCCTCAAGCGCAGTCATTTGCTTCGAACAATCACCTAACCAATTGCTTAGACTTCAGCAATTTTTAGGGGTCACTCTTGTTAGTTTTATCTTCGGTGATAACCTTCGCAGCTGCGCAGAGAGATTATCTTTGTCATTTTTAATCAAACTCCTCGATTACTCCAGGGACCTGTTACTTTGTGTGCGCTAGAAAACACATAAGTCCCAAACTCTTTATGTCAAAAAACTCCAAAACTTAAGGGGCCTATCATTGCACCAACAGAAAGGTTTACCTCCTAATTCTATCAACTCATGGGAAGAGTTGAAGGCACGTTTCATCGAAACTTTCAAGGGACATGCAAGCAACCTCTGATGATTGTTGACCTGGATCACTGCGTGTAGCGTGAGGATGAGTTGGCCCACCGTTGGGTTCGGCGGGTTTCCGCTATTATTCACTCGTCGATAGCATTGCAATGGTTAAGGCGGTTCTGATCTTTGAAAAGAACTGTCACTTTGTCCCCCTTAGGCAGAAGCTCAGGCGGCTTAAGTGTTATTGCAATGACATGGGCGAACTCATGGCGGCTCTTATTAAGTATGCAGACTCTGATAACACAAAAGACCATGGATCTGATGATGAGAAATCCAACAAGGGCAAGAAGAACAACATCAGAATGTAGCAGGGCATAATGGAAAAAAGCAAGGTAACGGTGGTAAGCGCAGACACCCTGACGGCGGGTCAGATCTACTGGCTAAGACCAAAACTATATACAAGAACCAGCGCCGCAACGATAATTGTAAGCCGCCTTTTGGCAGAGCAAAGCCTTTTAAACTTGAGGCGGCGCTTAATGACCCGTGCCCGAAGCATAGTCTTCCCAACAGGCCGTCTGCTCATGCCTGGAAGGATTGTTTCATTATGGAGGAGTTCAGAAATCACAGCCTTAACCAACATCATGATAACAGCAATGGGCTGCCAGACGGGTCAGGATCATGCTCTCAAGGGTCCGACTTTGGTTGTGGTGGCTCAAACTCTGGTTATCAGGGTCAAGGTGGTTATAATCAGCAGTCTGGTCAAGGTAACCAGCAACAAAATAATCTTAGGACATCAGAGTAATCCAAAGCATCTTAATGGAGGTCAATACCACGTTTTTACCACAAGTCTTTGCAAATGAGATCAGAAGGTTCATAAGAGCGCAGTCAACGTTGTTGAGCTGGCAGTACCCCAATACCTATGATGGTGAGAGCATCTAATCATATGGAGTCGGGAGGACCACCCACCCTGGGTTGAGAATCTGGGTCATCTCGCATTGGTGGTAGCTCCTCAAGTGGGTGGCTATAAGTTCACAAAAGTTCTCATGGATGGTGGTAGCAGCATCAGCATATTATACTATGATACCTTTCGCCGAATGAATCTAACTGACAAACATCTTAAGCCGTCCTCTACAATTTTCATGGCATGGTGGCTGGTAAGTCGGCTTATCTTGTTGGGAAGAAATCACTGGAAGTGGATTTTGGTGATGGCTATAATTACAGAATAGAAACCTTGTGGTTTGACGTGGTCAAGATCAAGAGTCCATATCATGCTTTGTTTCGACGGCCGGCTATGCATAGCTTATGACTCGCCCTTGTTATGTTTACTTGTAGCTTAATATGTCAGGGCCAAATGGGACTATTACGGTACATGGTGATCAGAAAGTCGCCCTCGAGTGCAAAGAAGGAGATGCAGCTTATGCAGAATCAGCTTGTGCTACCAAGGAGCTCAAGTTTTATAAGGACAATGTTGATCCAGCTGATATGACCCCTCTGAAGAATCCCAATACTAAATAGGACCATCTGTTTAAGTAGAAGTCAGTTGATGATACCAATCAGATAGATTTTATCCCTGGCAACGCATCTGAGCAGCTCACTATGGGGGGTAATAAGGATCCCAAATAGGAAAGCACACTCATTGAGTTCATCCGTAAGAGCCGGGACATCTTTGCATGGAAACCGTCTGACATGCCATGTGTATCGAGAGAATTCGCTGACCACACCCTTAATCTGGATCCCAAATGTAAGCCGGTCAAATAGTTCCTCCGTCGTTTCAATGAAGAGCAACATAAGGCTATTGGAGAAGAGGTAGCCCAGGTCTTAGCGGTTGGGTTTATCGTGGAAGTTTTTCATCCTAAGTGGTTGGCTAAGCCCATGCTAGTACTTAAGAAAAATGGCATGTGGCATATGTGTGTTGATTACACAAATCTCAACAAGGCTTGTCCGGCTGATTCATTTGCTCTCCCCCGTATCAACCAAATTATTGATGCAATAGCGGGTTGTGAGAGCTTATGCTTCCTGGATGCTTATTCTGGTTATCATCATATCAAGATGGCAGTTAAAGACCAAGAGAAGACAACTTTCATCACACCTTTTTGGAGCCTTCTGCTAGGTTTCTATGCCTTTTGGGCTCAAGAGTGCCCAAGCGACTTAACAACGCTGCATTCAGAATTGTTTTCATAACAAAATTGGGTGTGACATTCATGCTTATGTGGATGATATTATGGTCAAGTCTAGGAAGAAGGAGACTCTGCTAGATGATTTGAAAGAAACTTTTGACAATCTCCGGGTCTACAAAATGATGCTTAACCCGGCCAAGTGTGTATTTGGTGTGCCTGCAGGCTAATTGCTAGGTTTCCTGGTCTCAGAACGGGGCATTGAAGCTAACCCGGAGAAGATTAAGGCCATCGCTTCACTTTCTAAGCGGTGTGTGTCAATGATGTTTAGCGTCTCGTGGGTCGTATTGTGGCTTTGAGCCGGTTCATAAGTTGCCTGGGATAGAAGGAAATTCCTCTATACCAAATGATGAAGAAGACATACCACTTTGTCTGGAGTGATGCTGCTGATCAAGCATTTGAGGCCCTCAAGAAATAGTTAGCTGAGTCGTCCATCTTGGCTGCTCCTATAGACAAAGAGCCTTTGCTCTTGTACGTGGCTACTAATAATAAGGCGGTCAGCGTAGAAGTTGTCATGGAGCGCAAGGAGGCAGGGAAAGAGTACCCAGTCCAGCGGCCAACTTACTATGTTAGTGAGGTCTTGACTTAATCCAAGCAAAGATATCCACGTTGGCAGAAGCTGGTGTTTGGGGTGTTCATGACGAGTCGCAAGTTGAAATATTATTTCCTTGGGCATCCCATTACTGTGGTCAGCTCTGCTCCTTTGGGGGATATTATTCAAAATAGAGAAGCCACTGGTCGGGTTGCTAAGTGGGCATTTGAGCTTGGGCCTCATAATCTAAAGTATGTTCCAAGGACAGCCATTAAGTCTCAAGCTTTCGTGGACTTTATAAATGATTGGACGGAGTTGCAAACTCCCGAGGAGAAGCCTGCCAACACATACTGGATAATTGAAAGTGCGTTATATCGACTACAGGGGGTGAATAGGCGATTTTTATAAATTTGTCACTGAGGAAATACTACTTGAGGAATTTGCTAAGTGACGAACTGCAAGCAGCGGAATAAGTACTTAGGTGCATGCATAGTCATCATGATGAAATGAAACATACACAGAGCACGGGTAGTGTGTAAACAAGATAAGCAAGCAGAAGACAAGATGACTGAAGAATTAGGATTGAGCAAATTGACAAAGTCTTCAGTCAAAGTCTTCAAAAAGTAACGATCAATTTCATCAACATGTAAACGAGGAAATGAAAGAGTTGAGGAAATAGAACCAGTAACTCGGTGAAGACAGTGATTTGGTAGACCAGTTCCAATTGTTGTGACAGTTGTACGTCTGGTTGGAGCGGCTTGGTATTTAAACCAAAGGACACACAGTCCTTACCGTATTCTCCTTGAGCTAAGGTCACATAGACCTCGCCCAATCACTCGTGATAAGTCTTCACGTGACTTCCAAACCTTCACAGACCTGATCACTCGGCGATCCACAATTCCTCTTGCATGCTCTAGACTTTGACGCCTAACCGTCTGGAAGATGCACAGTCTTCAAAGGTAACAAGCATCGGTTCCACACAGGAACAACCTCTTTAGTGATGCTCAATCACTTTGGGTTTTAAGTGTTGGGGTTTTGAATTTTTCCTCACTGATGATTTTCTCTCAAAGTCCTCAGATGATGGGATGCTCTTAATGACAAGTGTGAGTTTCTCTCGGA
This sequence comes from Triticum dicoccoides, assembly GCF_002162155.2. Taxonomy (NCBI): domain Eukaryota; kingdom Viridiplantae; phylum Streptophyta; class Magnoliopsida; order Poales; family Poaceae; genus Triticum; species Triticum dicoccoides. The sequence continues at coordinate 303,146,399 of NC_041393.1, read as the reverse complement.
GCAGCCCGACATGATAAGACACAAATGCCCCTAATGATATGACCGTTAGGTGGATAAGATATTCAGGACAGCTAGCGTGTAGCACAATAATGGTCAGAAATTTGAGCTCTCAAAGTCCTCAGGGCTATCATGTTCCTCACTTGTAGGCAATCCGCACTGGCGAATTCCTAACTCCTCAGTTAGAACAAATTCCTTAGAGACCAGAAGATCTTTGTCTCTTTCACTGAAGAAATTGACTGAACTGAATGAGATTTCCAAAGGCTTCACTCGAAGGATTGGGTATGTGTAGGCTGAGATGAGAATCACTTGGATTTCCTTAGTTTTACGTCAACCCCTTAACAGTATGGTGTTTCCTATGACTGAAGAAAGGAAAATGAAACTACCAAAAGAAAAGTCTTCACGCTTCATAATCCTCGTATCAATATCTTCAAACTCACACCAATTTCCTCATTTTCAAAGTCTTCAAGAAAACCAAAGTCTTCAAATGAAGACATTCATTTTTAGGGGTCGACTTTCTTTGGAAATATCAAACGCCTTAGAGACTTATAGAACCTATGTACACTCACAAACACATTAGTCCCTTAACCTATAAGTCTTCAATACACCAAAATCACTAAGGGGCAGTAGATTCACTTACGATCTCCCCCTTTTTGGTGATTGATGACAAATAGGTTAGGTTTTCAACGGGGATAAACATATGAAGTGTAAATACTGATATTGAGGAATTTGATAGCGAGATATAGAAGAACTCCCCCTAGAGATGTGCATATTTGAGGAATTTGCTTTGAATAGAAAATGCACATTGTAGAATAAAATCATGGAGATCTCCCCCTATATCTTGTAATCCATTCACACATTTAACATTTAATATGAAGAATTTGAAATGCATGATGGAAAATGGTGTCTGACAAAATTCAGCATGTGTGCATTAAGGTACTTGAGGAAATAAGCATGCAGAAAGCAGTCCAAAAGTATCAGATCACCATCGGACTTAAGTTTACAACTCATCAAACAAACACTTCAGAAGATCGAGAGTTGTAACTTTACGAAAACCAGCCCATATATGAGACCCTCTTGAAGACTAAATCAAATTTCTCCCCCTTTGTCATCAAATGACCAAAAGGGATGAAACTTGAGGACTTATGCCTATGAATAATATCATCATGATGTCGATGGAGGAGCGCCAGCGTTGTTGGGGTTGTTTGTCGTTGTAGGGCCTGCCATAGTGTCATTGTAACATCCCAATTTTCAATTTGGATGTTATACATAGATCATCATATGCATATCATATTTATTCTTGCATTTTGTTGAGATCCTAGAAATCTTAAGCAACTCAAGGACCCAAGGAGAGAGTTGGAGGTTTCACAAAATTCATATTTGAATTTATTTCAAATTTGAAAGGAGGATCAATTTGATTTTATATTTTTCTCTCCAATTATTTCCAATATTAAAAATAAATGAGAGAAGATAATATGACTTCTTCAACCTAAGAGAAATATTGGAGAAAGATTTTTAAAATCAAATTATTATTTTATTGGCATTTTATTTGCTATTTTATTTGAATTAGAAAAACATTGTATTTTTGAAAACTGCATTTTAGTCTAGAAAAATTTTCGTCTTGTCCTAAATATTAGGTTTAGAAGGTGAAAATTGTTTATGGAATTTTTCAGAATTTTTTTAATATTTACTTAGGATTATTCCTTTGCGGCGATTTTTTTTTAAAAAAACTTCCGAGGGGACCGGGCCGCAGCCCAGCCGGCCCAAAGCGCGCCGCATCCATCCTCCAAGCGGGAGGAGTCTCGCTCGTCGCCGCCGCCACCAAGGGAGTCCGGCTCGGACTCCCGAGGTTCGCCCCCTCGCCCAAGCAGCCACCCCGCCGCCCTCCTTTATATACCCTGCCACCACCGCCTCCTCTTCCCCCAAGCCCGCCGATCCCAAGCGCAGCCACCGTTGCATCTCGCCTCTGCAACCGTGCCGCTGTCCCGCGCTGTTGCTGCTGCTGCTGCACTCCGTCGCCGCGCCGCCGCAACTCGCCGCCCCGCGCTACTGCTGCTGCCGCTGCATCCCGCTGCCGCTCGCTATCGCTGCCGAAGCCCTCGCTGATGCCCGTGCCATCGCTGGTTGCAGAAGACGCCACCGCCGAGCCATCGCCGCCGCCGCCGAGCCGCCGCCGTTGACCGCCGCCATCGAACAGGTAAGAACCGGTCACTTTCAGTTTATTTCCATTTTTTAAGGTTTGGTAGATCAGATCGGTTTTTTAGTTTTTCCTAATTAACGAACGTTCGTTCGTTTAGATTGTTTAACAAACAATTTTCGTCGGATTAGTTCTGTTAGCGAACATTCGCGCCGTAGTCTTTTTCTTTTTAGTTTATTTTCTGCCAGGGACTTATCCGCGAATAGTTTTATCGCAATTTAGCCCCTGATATTAACACTAGAGATTAGATGAAACCAGCGCCTAAATCTTCGTATCGTTCTGTTCTTTCCAGTTAACCAACTTGAACATGTTTTTTCTACTGTAAAATTTGAGTTTAGTTCAGATTAGTAAACGATCTTGTTTCGTTCGTATTTTTGAGTTTTGGTTCTCCGTTTGAGTTGTTTATTTTTGCAAATCGTAGCTAATCACATGTACCTACTGTTAAGATCTAATTCACATGATAATAATGGTGTTAGGTTTTACTTTTGTTAGTCTAAGTTGTTTGCTTGTTTCGTGTTTGATTTGGATCTTTTATCGGTTTTCTCATTATTGCGTTTGAGTGATTGCTTATGTATGCTACTATTTGTCTATGCTAGATTACCTGGAGTGCGAAGCTTGTTACTACGAATCTCTAGAGTTTGCAGATTGTCAGCAAGGCAAGTTACACTTTGATCATACTCTTCTATACCCAGGTTTTACTATGCATTAGTATTGCTCCTCAAAAAGTTGCATGAGTAGGATTCGGGAACATGTGGTTTGGTTGTAGTGCTTGAGGTAGGAATCTTAATACCTTTTGATCACCCCAGGAATATATGTTATGCTTATTATCGCTTAGCCATGCTCATAGATGGGGATTGGATCGTGATTCACACATGGAAGTTTGAGAGTTATTAATCATGGATAACATTAAGGTGGCAACTTTAATATACATCTGGGTGGATTGGTTGAGGCACCTGGGGAACCCAGGGTTGCATATTTAAGGAAATCCCGAAGTACCCTTGTGATTTTTCCTTCGGTTCGCCACCCAGGCTCAAAGGTATCATAAGATTATTCATGCAAGAAACTTCCGTGTGCAGCCACAATCCATTATGGGCTCTGGCATAGTTGAGTAAATTGCGTGAGCTCTTGAAGAGGTGGACTAGCAGATGTAGGGGAAAGTAGGTGTACCGGTCTGGCTGGAGTAGAGAGTTAATGCTTCAGAAAGAGTATGTCTTGATCATGCGATCATGGATGTGGTCGAGTCTTGTGGGGAAAAGTGCGCAAACCTCTACATAGTGTATAAACTAATCATGGTTAGCCGTGTCCCCGGTTATGGACATCTTGAGTATCTCGTACTTGAATTATTGATTTGATCTCATCACTCTTTAATTAATTGAATTGGGTTTAATGATCATATTTTTAATTGGGATTTGAGTTGGGGTTACCTTCACAAATATTGGGCAACGTGGGAGTAGTTAAATAAATGTATTCCTTTGTTGTAGGAAAAAAACTAGCTTTATGCAAAATCATAAACTTACAGCCTCCACCAGCCAAATATTGCATGTAGATATAGTTCTTGCATTTCATTGCATTACAGTGTAACTCTGCCAGCATATTCAATGTGCTGACCTACACGGCTGCAACGTCTCATGTTGCAGACTACTCAGACGACGAATAAGGTGTGATAGGTCATAGTTTTGCAATCAGCTATGCGTTGGAGTTGATGGATTCATTTACCTTCGAAGCTTCCGCAGTTATTTAGTTTAGATGGCCTTCAACCATGATATTTTTGTGTAATCATACTCTTTATGAGGACTCGATGTAATAAGTATGTGATTGAACTCTGTTATAATTCCTCGAGTACTGTGCGTGTCAGCATTACTGATCCATGGATGACACTGATGCATGATACGTCTCCAACGTATCTATAATTTTTGATTGTTCCATGCTATTATATTACCCTTTTTGGATGTTTATGGGCTTTATTTTACACATCTATATCATTTTTGGGACTAACCTACTAACCGGAGGCCCAGCCCGTATTGCTGTTTTTTTGCCTATTTCAGTATTTCAAAGGAAAGGAATATCAAATGGAGTCCAAACGGAATGAAACCTTCGGGAGCGTGATTTTTGGAATGAACGTGATCCGGAGGACTTGGAGTGCAAGCCAAGAAGCAGCCGAGGCGGCCACGAGCTAGGAGGGAGCGGCCCCCTGTCTCATGGGCCCCTCGGGCGGCCACCGACGTACTTCTTCCTCCTATATATACCTACGTACCCCGAAAACATCCAGGAGCACCACGAAGCACAATTTCCACTGTCGTAACCTTCTATATCCGCGAGATCCCATCTTGGAGCCTTCGCTGGCACTCTGCCGGAGGGGGAATCGACCATGGAGGGCCTCTACATCAACATCCTTGCCCCTCCGATGAGTTGTGAGTAGTTTACCACAGACCTACGGGTCCATTGTTATTAGCTAGATGGCTTCTTCTCTCTTTTTGGATCTCAATATAATGTTCTCCCCCTCTCTTGTGGAGAATTATTCGATGTAATCTCTTTTTTCAGTGTGTTTGTCGAAATCTGATGAATTGTGGGTTTACGATCAAGTTTAACTATGAATAATATTTGAATCTTCTCTGAATTATTTTATGTATGATTGAGTTATCTTTGCAAGTCTCTGCGAATTATCGGTTTGGTTTGGCCTACTAGATTGATTTTTCTTGCCATGGGACAAGTGCTTAGCTTTGGGTTCAATCTTGCGGTGTTCTTACCCAGTGACAGAAAGGGTTGCAAGACACATATTGTATTGTTGCCATTTATGATAACAAGATGGGGTTTATATCATATTGCATGAGTTTATCCCTCTACATCATGTCATCTTGCTTAATGCGTTACTCTGTTCTTTGTGAACTCCATACTCTAGATGCAGGCAGGAGTCGGTCGATGTGTGGAGTAATATTAGTAGATGTAGGCAGGAGTCGGTCTACTTGTTTTGGATGTGATGCCTATATACATGATCATGCCTAGATAATCTCATAATTATTCGCTTTTATATCAATTGCTCGACAGTAATTTGTTCACCCCCCGTAATACTTATGCTATCTAGAGAGAAGCCTCTAGTGAAACCTATGGCCCCCAGGTCTATATCTTATCATATTTGCTTCCAATCTACTTTTATTTGCATCTTTACTTTTTGCATCTATATTATAATATACCAAAAATATATTTATCTTATCATACTATCTCTATCAGATCTCACTTTCGCAAGTGGCCGTGAAGGGATTGACAACCCCTTTATTGCGTTGGTTGCGAGTTCTCAGTTTGTTTGTGTAGGTGCGTGGGACTTTTGAGGAGCCTCCTACTGGATTGATACCTTGGTTCTCAAAAACTGAGGGAAATACTTACGCTACACTTGCTGCATCACCCTATCCTCTTTGAGGAAAACCAATGCAAGCTCAAGATGTAGCAAGAAGGATTTCTGGCGCCGTTGCCGGGGAGATCTTCGCTCAAGTCAAGACATACCAAGTACCCATCACAAATCATCTCCCTCACATTTACATTATTTGCCATTTGCCTCTCATTTTCCTCTCCCCCACTTCACCCTTGCCGTTTTATTCGCCCTCTCTTTCCCAATCTCCTCCTCTCTTTTCGCTTGCCTTTTTCTGCTTGCTTGTGTGTTGGATTACTTGTTGCCATGGCGCGAGATAATACCAAATTGTGTGATTTCTCTAACACCAATAATAATTATTTCCTTAGTACTCCGATTGCTCCTCTCAATGATGTTGAGTCTTGTGAAATCAATGCTGCTTTGCTGAATCTTGTTATGAAAGATCAATTTGCCGGCCTTCCTAGTGAAGATGCCGCTACTCATCTAAACAACTTTGTTGATTTGTGTGATATGCAAAAGAAGAAAGATACGGATAACAATATTGTCAAATTTAAGTTATTTCTGTTTTATCTTGGAGATCGTGCTAAAGTTTGGTTTTCGTCTTTGCCTAAAAATAGTATTGATTCTTGGAACAAGTGCAAAGATGCTTTTATCTCTAAGTATTTTCCTCCCGCTAAGATTATCACTCTTAGGAACGATATTATGAATTTTAAACAACTTGATCATGAGCATGTTGCCCAATCTTGGGAAAGAATGAAATTGATGCTTCGCAATTGCCCTACTCATGGCTTGAATTTATGGATGATCATACAAAGTTTTTATGCCAGGTTGAACTTTGCTTCTAGAAATCTCTTAGATTCGGCCGCGGGAGGCACGTTTATGGAAATCACCTTAGGAGATGCTACAAAACTTCTTGATAATATTATGGCTAATTATTCTCAATGGCACACCGAAAGATCTTTTAGTAAAAACGTGCATGCTATAGAAGAAATCAATGTTTTGAGTGGAAACATGGATGAACTTATGAAATTGTTTGCTACTAAAAATACTCCTTTAATCCCAATGATATGCCTTTGTCTTCTTTGATTGAGAATAATAATGAATCTATGGATGTGAATTTTGTTGGTAGGAATAATTTGGGAAACAATGCCTATAGAGGAAATTTTAGTGCTAGACCGTTCCCTAGTAATTCCTCTAATAATTATGGAAATTCCAACAATAATTCTTATGGTAATTTTAATAAGATGTCCTCTGATTTTGAGAATAGTGTGAAAGAATTTATGATTTCTCAAAAGAATTTTAATGCTTTGCTTGAAGAAAAATTGCTCAAAGTTGATGATTTGGCTAGGAACGTTGATAGACTTTCGCTTGATGTTGATTCTCTTAAAATTAGATCTTCTTCTCCTAAGCATGATATCAATGAGTCTCTCAAAGTAATGAGAATTTCCATTGACGAGTGTAAGGAAAGAACCGCTAGATTGCGTGCTAAGAAAGATAGCTTTATAAAAGCGTGTTCTTCTAAGTTCCATGAAAATAATGATGAAGATCTTAAAGTTATTGATGCGTCTCCTATTAGATCTATGTTTTGCAATATGAATTTTGATGATTATGGGACTGATGATGAATCAACTTTGCCTAGAAGGCATTCCAAGAATTCAGAATCTTTAGATCTTGATGCTAAATTTGGTAAAAAGTGAGATTGGAAAGGTCACAACTTCTAATAACATTGAACCTACTATCTAGGATTTCAAGGAATTTGATTATGATAATTGTTCTTTAAAAGGTTGTATTTCCTTGTTGCAATCCGCTATTAATTCTCCTCATGCTTACAGTCAAAACAAAGCTTTTACCAAACACATTGTTGATGCCTTGATGCAATCTTTTGATGAAAAACTTAATTTGGAAGTTTCTATACCTAGAAAACTTAATGATGAGTGGGAACCTCTATAAAGATTAGAATTAAAGATTATGAGTGTTTTGCTTTGTGTGATTTGGGTGCTAGTGTTTCCACGATTCCGAAAACTTTATGTGATATTCTAGATTTCCATGATCTTGATGATTGCTCGTTAAATTTGCACCTTGCGGATTCCACCATTAAAAAACCTATGGGAAGGATCAATGATGTTCTTATTGTTTCAAATAGAAATTTGGTTCCCGTAGATTTTATCATTCTTGGTATAGATTGCAATCTTTCTTGCCCTATTATTCTTGGTAGACCTTTCCTTAGAACGATTGGTGTGATTATTGATATGAAGGAAGGGAATATAAGATTCCAATTTCCCTTAAAGAAAGGCATGGAGCACTTTCCAAGAAAGAAAGTCAAATTACCTTATGAATCTATCATGCGTGCTACTTATGAATCAAGTGCCAAAGATGGCACTCGTTAGATCTATCTTTGCTTTTATGCCTAGCTAGGGGCGTTAAACAATAGCGCTAGTTGGGAGGCAACCCAATTTTTCTTTGTGTTTTTTGATTTTGCTCCTGTTTAGTAATAAATCTTGCATCTACTCTCTGTTTAGATGTGTTTTTATCTTTTAATTAGTGTTTGTGCCAAGTAGAACCTATAGGATAAACTATGATGATAGTTGATTTGATTCTGCTGAAAAACAGAAACTTTGCGCTCACGAGAAAACATTCAATAAATCACAGAAACGTGCTTTGGCATTGATTCTTTTTGCTTATGATCAATAAACAAATTTTCCAGTACGTCCTATTTTCGTAGGATTTTTAAAGTTCCAGAAGTTTGCGTTAGTTACAGATTGCTACAGACTGTTCTATTTTTGACAAATTCTGTTTTTCGTGTGGTGTTTGCTTATTTTGATGCATCTATGGCTAGTAAAATAGTTTATAAACCATAGAGAAGTTGGAATACAGTAGGTTTAACACCAAAATAAATAAATAATGAGTTCATTGCAGTACCTTATGTGGTGGTTTTGTTTTCTTTCACTAACGGAGCTTATAAGATTTCCTGTTGAGTTTTGTGTTGTGAAGTTTTCAAGTTTTGGGTAAAGATTTTATGGACTATGGAATAAAGGGTGGCAAGAGCCTAAGCTTGGGGATGCCCAAGGCACCCCAAGATATTCAAGGATAGCCAAAAGCCTAAGTTTGGGGATGCCCCGGGAAGGCATCCCCTCTTTCGTCTTCGTTCATTGGTAACTTTACTTGGAGCTATATTTTTATTTGCCACATGATATGTGTTTTGCTTGGAGCATCATGTATTATATTAGTCTTTGCTTTTTAGTTTACCACAATCATCCTTGATGTACACACCTTTTGGGAGAATCCTATTTGATTAGAATTTTGTTAGAATACTCTAAGTGCTTCACTTATATCTTTTGAGCTTGATAGTTTTTGCTCTACTGCTTCACTTATATCTTTTAGAGCACGGTGGTGTCTTAATTTTGAAGAAGTTGCTAGTCTCTCATGCTTCACTTATATTATTTTTAGAGTCTTTTAGAACAGCATGGTATTATCTATGGTTACAAAATTGGTCCTAGAATGATGAACATCCAAGTTGGGTAAAATAAAAACTATCAAAGGAAGTGAATTGGATGCTATGATCAATTCGATGCTTGATAATTGTTTTGAGATATGGAGGTAGTGATGTTAAAGTCATGCTAGTTGGGTGATTATGAATTTAAAGAATGCTTGTGTTGAAGTTAGCAAGTCCCGTAGGATGCACGTATGGTTAAAGTTGTGTAACAAATTTGAAACATGAAGTGTACCTGGCTTGTGCATCCTTATGAGTGGCGGTCGGGGACAAGCGATGGTCTTTTCCTACCAATCTATCCCCCTAGGAGCATGCGCGTAGTACTTGATTTTTGATGACTTATAAATTTTTGCAATAAGTATATGAGTTCTTTTGACTAATGTTGAGTCCATGGATTATACGCATTTTTACCTTTCCGCCATTGCTAGCCTCTTCGGTACCGTGCATTGCCCTTTCTCACCTTGAGAGTTGGTGCAAACTTCGCCGGTGCATCCAAACCCCATGAAACGATACGCTCTATCACACATAAACCTCCTTATATCTTCCTCAAAACGGCCACCATACCTACCTATTATGGCATTTTCATAGCCATTCCAAGATATATTGCCATGTAACTTTCCGCCGTTCCGTTTATCATCATCATGACTTACATTACTTTTGTCATATTGCCATTGCATGATCATGTAGTTCACATCGTATTTGTGGCAAAGCCACCATTAATTATTTTTCATACATGTCACTCTTGATTCATTGCACCATCCCGGTACACCGTCGGAGGCATTCATATAGAGTCATATCTTGTTCTAGTTTTGAGTTGTAATTCATATGTTGTAATCAATGAAAGTGTGATGATCATCATTATTAGATCATTGCCCAAAGAAAAAAAAGAAAGGCCAAAAAAAAAGAAAGCCCCCCCCCAAAAGGGCAATGTTACTATCTCTTTTTCCACACTTGTGCTTCAAAGTAGCACCTTGTTCTTCATGTAGTGAGTCTCATATTTTGTGCTTCAAAGTAGCACCATGTTTTTCATATAGTGAGTCTCATAAGTTGTCTTTTTACTAGTGGGGATTTTTCATTATAGAACTTGGTTTGTATATTCCTACGATGGGCTTCCTCAAATTCCCTAGGTCTTCGTGAGCAAGCAAGTTGGATGCACACCCACAAGTTTTCTTTCGTTGAGCATTCATGTATAGCTCTAGTGCATCCGTTGCATGGCAATCCCTACTCCTCATGTTGACATCAATTGATGGGCATCTCCATAGCCCGTTGATTATCCTCGTCAATATGAGACTTCTTTTTCTCTTCTCCACACAATCCCCATCATCATATTCTATTCCACCCATAGTGCTATATCCATGGCTCACGCTCATGTACTGCGTGAAGGTTGAAAAAGTTTGAGATTATTTAAGTATGAAACAATTTATTGGCTTGTCATCGGGGGTATAGAAGTTAGGAATATCTTTGTGTGACGAAAAAGAAGCATAGCCTAACTATATGATTTTGTAGGGATGAACTTTCTTTTGCCATGTTATTTTGAGAAGGCATGATTACTTTGATTAGTATGCTTGAAGTGTTACTATTTCTTTTATCAATATGAACTTTTATTTTGAATCATTTGGATCTTAACATTCATGCCACAATAAAGAAAATTACATTGAGAATTATGCTAGGTAGCATTCCACATCAAAAATTTCTTTTTTTATCATTTACCTACTCGAGGACGAGCAGGAATTAAGCTTGGGGATGCTTGATACGTCTCCAACGTATCTATAATTTTTGATTGTTCCATGCTATTATATTACCCCTTTTGGATGTTTATGGGCTTTATTTTACACATTTATATCATTTTTGGGACTAACCTACTAACTGGAGGCCCAACCCGTATTGCTGTTTTTTTTGCCTATTTCAGTATTTCGAAGAAAAGGAATATCAAATGGAGTCCAAACGGAATGAAACCTTCGGGAGCGTGATTTTTGGAATGAACGTGATCCGGAGGACTTGGAGTGCAAGCCAAGAAGCAGCCGAGGCGGCCACGAGATAGGAGGGCGCGCCCCCTGTCTCGTGGGCCCTTCGGGCGGCCACCGACGTACTTCTTCCTCCTATATATACCTACGTACACCGAAAACATCCAGGAGCACCATGAAACACAATTTCCGCCGCCGTAACCTTCTGTATCCGCGATATCCCATCTTGGAGCCTTCACCGGCACTCTGCCGGAGGGGGAATCGACCACGGAGGGCCTCTACATCAACATCCTTGCCCCTCCGATGAGTTGTGAGTAGTTTACCACAGACCTACGGGTCCATAGTTATTAGCTAGATGGCTTCTTCTCTCTTTTTAGATGTCAATACAATGTTCTCCCACTCTCTTGTGGAGATCTATTCGACGTAATCTCTTTTTGTGGTGGGTTTATCGAGATCCGATGAATTGTGGGTTTATGATCCAGTTTATCTATGAATAATATTTGAATCTTCTCTGAATTCTTTTATGTATGATTGAGTTATCTTTGCAAGTCTCTTCGAATTATCGGTTTGGTTTGGCCTACTAGATTGATCTTTCTTGCCATGGGAGAAGTGCTTAGCTTTGGGCTCAATCTTGCGGTGTTCTTACCCAGTGACAGAAAGGGTTGCAAGACACGTATTGTATTGTTGCCACCGAGGATAAAAAGATGGGGTTTATATCATATTGCATGAGTTTATCCCTCTACGCATGTCATCTTTTTTAATGTGTTACTCTGTTCTTTGTGACCTTAATACTCTAGATGCAGGCAGGAGTCGATCGATGTGTGGAGTAATAGTAGTAGATGCAGGCAGGAGTCGGTCTACTTGTTTTGGATGTGATGCCTATATACATGATCATGCCTAGATAATCTCATAATTATTTGCTTTTCTATCAATTGCTCGACAGTAATTTGTTCACCCACCGTAATACTTATGCTAACTCGAGAGAAGCCTCTAGTGAAACCTATGGCCCCGGGTCTATCTCTTATCATATTTGCTTCCAATCTACTTTTATTTGCATCTTTACTTTTTGCATCTATATTATAAAATACCAAAAATATATTTATCTTATCATACTATCTCTATCATATCTCACTTTCGCAAGTGGCCGTGAAGGGATTGACAACCCCTTTATTGTGTTGGTTGCGAGTTCTCAGTTTGTTTGTGTAGGTGCATGGGAATTTTGAGGAGCCTCCTACTGGATTGATACCTTGGTTCTCAAAAACTAAGAGAAATACTTACGCTACACTTGCTGCATCACCCTCCTCTTCGAGGAAAACCAACGTAAGCTCAAGACGTAGCAATGCACAGAGACTTCATTCCATTTGGATCGTGGTCGCTATAGTCATCGAGATCCTCGGCTTCATCCATCTCACGCGATGAAGAATAGAAACTTGTGACTAACTAAGGAACTTTGACCTTCTTGAATTTCTTCGAAGGAGGATGAGACCATTAAAGTTTCTGTTGAAAGTCAATCTGCTTGAGGGCTTCATCACTATGAAGATGAGAAAGTATAGCCCAAGTGCGATCAAAGATTTCTTGCACATAATAATGGTTCTTATTCACAGTGTTTTGTGTGACAGTCATGTTCTGAAGAATTGAGCCAAATTGACGCTTGGCCCACTTTTGATTATGATCGACTTTCTGTTGAAGACTTAGAAGAAGCTCACGATCAATCATCAATTGTGGGGCAGTGGCTTAGGGATTTCGCTCATTGGCTTTAGCAGTGTAATCTTGATTTACAGAATTATCATTGGTGGAGTAAGATGAAGCCTTGCAAAACTAACCATCCAATGGACAAGTTCCTTCATCAATAACAGCAGCTTTGCCTTTTCAATCAACTAAAGAAATAGTCCTTTTGAGGACTTCAATAGGAGGCAGAAAGCTGAGGTGATTCTGAAAATCGGCCTTGTATGGAATTAAAGACCTGGTTCTGATGAATTTCATTATCCAAGGAGCGTAGGGCTTCAATGCAAACGGCGACAGCGTAAAATTGGCCAAAGTCCTCATGAAGAAATCATGATAGTTAATGGGAATCCCATGAATGATGTTAAACAACAGATTCTTCATGATGCCAACAACTTCTTCTTCTTCAAAATTGTGGCCTTTGATTGGACTGAGGGTTCTGGTCAATATGTGATAGATGGTTCTTGGCACATACAACAAATCCTTCACTCGGAAGGTGGTTCTTGGAGCTTCGCCAGGCCACAGAGGCTTCATCAGCACTTGCATGAGATGATTTTGAAGTTTAGGTTCTTCATAGATCAGCCTTGTGACTTTTGCAGTAGGACTGACCGGGATGGCATGAAGCAATTCAGAGGCCGGAGCTTTATGGTGAGTGCTTTCAGTCATCCAGTCTAGCACCCATGAATTGACATCTGAGACATTCCCAGTGAGATGCAGGGTTGCATAGACCTAAAGAATTAGCTCTTCATTCCAGTCACATATATCAACACACAGATTGAGGAGTCCATCTTCATGAAGAACATTTAGTACTTCTTGAAAGCATGGAATGGACTCCATATCCACATGAGGAATTTGGTGGTGCTAGAAGACTTTGTCCTTGTCAAACAGAAGAGATGCATAGAAATTATCCTAGATTGCAGTCTAGAACCTCTTGCACCTTAGTCTTGCTGAGTCATAAGGATTTTCATCAGTGAAGAAATGATGCTCAGCGAAGAAATTGACATTCTTGAATTTTGGCCTCTTTGTGTTAGAATGAGGATTTTGAGGCTTGGGCTGAAGATTTGCAATAGCAGGCCACACAACCTCTTGAGTCAGAACTTCTGGTATAGCAGACTAAGGAATTGAAGCAGTAGTTTCATCAGCAGCCTGGTTCTCCATTTCTTTAGCTGTTGCAACTGGAATTTCTTCAGGGATGGACTGGAGAGAAGTTTGATGTCCTTCAGACCCTATTAATATTTCTTCAGTCTTCACTTTGATGGAGAGGTGTGGAGAGTGGGGAATCGGGGTGAAGATTTTCCCAATAATCATCATTCAGCAGAGGGGTTATAGATCCAATGTCCACATCTTCATCAATCTCTTTGACGCCCGCCTCTTCAGCAGTGAACTGAGGTACACGCGATGATACCAATGAAGTTGAGGCAGTAGCTTTCACTTCAATTTCTTCATCCAACTGCTCTAAAGAAGCAGTAGAAGGATTTTGTTCATCAAAGTCATCCAGAATGACATATTCTTCACCAAACGGAATGAGCTCCTTTGATGGCACTATCGAGATCAGAACAACATTAATTGGATCTATGAAAGATCTCGTCAAAGTCCTCACTTTCTTGGGAGACGAGGACTCTGCGGAGGTTGATGATTTTCTCTTCTTTGCGATTGCCTTCTCCGCAGCTTTTGTTTTCTTCACTTCTGATGTAGAAGGAAGTGCGATTTTTTCAGTTTTGAACATGTTGTAGGAGGAGCAGATGAAGTTGGAGCATTTTCTTCAGGCACAACTGATGCAGTCACCCTAGCATTCTCAGTTTCTTCAGGCGCATCAAATTCTTCAGCTGGCCTGGGTTGTTCATCACGCGCAACATTGGTGGTTGCTCAGGCATTATCTTCAGGAGCTGGAGTTTCTTCAGCAGTTCTGGTAGCTTCTTTAGTAGACTGATTTTCATCAGCTGCGCTTGCAGTTTCTTTAGTAGGTTGTGTCTTGGGAATAGATCTTGCAGTAGAGTATAGGGGTACGTATGAGAGGGCAGAGCCTAGCTATGGTGTGGCTGTACACTAGGATTTACGAGTTCAAACCCCTCTCGGAAGAGGTAAAGACCCTACGTCTCGGTGCTGCTGGAGCTTGATTATCAGGAGTGTTGTGTTAGAGAAGGTGTGAATCCTTGTGGAGGGGTGGAGGGGCAGCTTATATAGTGTCTGCTGACCCCTCATGAATGCCCCATTACTCAAGGGTTCAATGGAGAGGTTAAAGGATGCGGGCATTACAAGTAATGCAAGCATAAGATGCCCTTCAAGGCGACGCACTGAATGCCTAACCGCTACTATCTAAGGGTGACTTTAGGTCTTCTGTGGTCAAGTGACGCTTGGTACTCCAAGTGAGTAGAGACAGTCGAGTGTTGGTGAGGCCACCGTGTGAATCCCTAATCCGAGTGACTTGTAAGTTGCGGGGTGGTTTCAGTCGGTGACTCCTTCATAACCTTGTGGGCCATGGATTCTTGTATGTGGCGTCCTTGGGTAGGGTATGCAGATCAGTCCTAGGACCTTACCCTTGGTATGTGTTCTCATCATTAGCCCCCGAATGGATTGGGGTTCGAGTGAAGAAGGATTGGAGCGGGTTCTGACTAGACTCGACGCCTCGGAGGCGTTTTTTGAGATCTTCAGATAGCCGCGCTGCTTAATCCCTTGTCAATCGCCTCAGTCGATTCCGGCTCGACGTGCGACTAAGTGACCTGAGTCTGGCTTGATGTGTGATCGACTGATCCCGAGCGTCGGGTCAGACCCGAATGAAACAGGAAATGTTCTAACACAATCGGTTGTTCTGCCAAGTCCTATATTTCACAGGATTCGAAATTTTTGAGAAGCACACGGATCGACAACAACTCCTGAAGCGGGGCAAGTGGGGTGGGACTCCTTGATTTTCACTCCACCTTTATCGCCACGTACCGTGTAGTCTCCATTAGTGGGATGCGCTGGGATCTCGCTGGCCCATAGATCAGTGACTCAGTTGTGCCGTTATAAGAGGCACACGGCCGAGGGCCGGAACAGTGCTCCTCCACTTTTCCCCTTTTCCGCTCGTCTAACCACATCTTCCATCTCCGGGCCTTGTGATCCCGATTGACTCCAACGACCGCCACATAGATGGGGAAGGACAAGACGACGAAGCTGGAGCACGTCAAGAAGGCGTCCAAGGCGAAGAAGGTGTCGAGCTCCCGGGCCGCGCCACCACCGGGCTGGATCCAGGGTGATTGGCCGCGGTCGACGGTCATGGTGGGGGACCTCGACAGGCTCGCCACTGATGGCCTGCTGGTCCGAGGGTCTTGGAGGCTGCTGGAGGAAAGGGAAGTCGAGCCTGCACCGCGCCCCGGAGAGCGGGTCCTCCTCCTCACCCACATGGACAGAGTTTTCTCTTTCCCCCCCTCCCCCTCCCCCCCCCCCACATCCATTTTGTTGAGGGTTTCTAAATTTCTTCGGTGCTCAACTCCATCACATTCCCCCGAATGCCATATCATATTTTGCCGCCTTTGTTTCCATGTGTGAAAATTTCCTGGGTTGTCATCCCTGCCGGGGGTTGTTCAAGCATATGTTCACGTGCCGTTCTCAGTCGGTCAAGAAAGCAAATCCGAGTGACCAGAGGACCCACGTGGTCCAACCGTGTGGTGGTCTAGGTATTCAGATGAGAGGTGGGAGAGCATTCCCCGCCATGACTTTTCCCATGTCCGTTAGAGGTTAGCAGTTGACTTGGTTTTACTGGAATGACGTTCCATCCCCTGGTATATCAACTGGCCTTCCTCCTTATATGTCTGCAAGGACCAACACTCTCCGGCTTGTGGTCATGGAGGAAGATGAGAAAGCTGAAGTGGCAGTCTTGGTAGAATCTGTAGTCGAGTTAATCCGAGGTGGAGTGACAGGCTTAGATCTGTTGGAGGTGTTCCTCAGTTGACAGATTCAGCCTCTACAATCATGAGTCCCATGTGGTTGTATACGGGCCCAAACGACTCGGACCCATCCAGAGGAGGTCAAGGATGAGACCATGAAGCAATTGCTTAGCAGCATCACTTGGGCTCGTGACAACCCTCACGGATCTAGGCGGATGTTGCCCTTCAACGCCGAGCACCTACTAGGGGAGGTGAGGCATGAGTTTGTTGAGTGTTTTATCTTTTGTTTCTCACATCAGACTGGACTGGTAAGCCCACTAACTTTGACTTTTGTACTCTACAGGAGTTCACGAAGATGTTTTCACCTGTGTCAAATGGAGAACAGCTTGTTGGAGGTGCTGAGAGTGAGGGTGGATGTGCTGGGGATAACTATGTCGAAGATACTGAGGGCAGCAGTGACGACTCGGAAGACAGCTAAGAAGTCGAGTCCCCTCCGCGCATCGAGCGTTAAACCAAAGCGCACCAAGATCCGACTACCAGCCAGGGCAAGGACATGGCGTCGAGTGTTAGGAACCCTTAGCACACTCGGACGGGGATGCTAGATCCGACTGAGAAGACCGTGAAAAATCTCAAGATTGCTCCACCGAAACCTCGAAAGGCTCTACCAAGAATCAAGGTCACCGTGCTTGTAGATTCAACATGAGTGTTATCTCCTTCTTACTCTTGCAAATCTTTATACTTTTGCTGACCGATTGAGACTTGTGTGCCAGAGCTGCTAGTTCTGCAATGTCACCCATGCAGATTGATAGAGAACATGCGGAGGCGGATACTGCGGACGTGGCCACTTCCTGACAAGGTACAACCGGTTTTCACTCTGCGTTTGTTCCATTGGTCGATTCAACAAGCGATTAAATTATTGTTGTTGTCGAGTGACTGTAGAGCCCACGGACATCGTCCACCCGATGGATGATGATGAAGACAAGCTTCATAAGGACACATGAGGAGAGGGTACGACCTCAACCGTCTCACACGGCCTCACTCAGAGAGTGCCATCGAGCCAAACGCCCCGTGCACTGCTTGTAGTTGTATCTCAGGAGCAAGGTGGCTCGTCTCGAGCTGGCACTATCTCTGCTACCCCTCTTTCAACTGCTTTGCCTTTGGTACGGACTCCTCCAGCTTCTAGACCGACTAAACAGCCTCAATTGCTGATCCCTCTGGCTACATCACATACTCCACCGCCTCATGTCTTCACTCTGCATCATATTCCGGGGGACCAAACTAGGGCTAGCAAAGAGACATGATTCAAGTCAATCTGATGATGCAGCGTCTGAAGGAGACGTATGAAGCCAGCAAGCTGGCTTATGATGCTAGTACTCCTTTGCTCCTAGCTCTTCAATCGGACCAGTCAGGCTGAAGTCGAGTGGAATGGATCTAGTGGGGGCACACTGAGTGCACCCACTGGGTGTAGTCCCCGAGACCGCCGTCGAATGTTCAATTCAGCGGGGGTCTTAGAATATGTTTGCTTGTAGCTCTTCACTCGGACCAGTCAGGCTGAAGCCGAGTGGAAATAGATCCAGTGGGGGCACGTTGAGTGCACCCACTAGGTTTAGTCCCCGAGACCGCCGTCGAATGTTTGATTCGGTGGGGGTCTTAGAATATGTTTACTCGTAGCAACTAGATTTGATTTTCTCCACTCGGAAGTAGAGGAATATTTGAGAATATTTTTAGTTATCGACTAAATTTTTTCTTTGTTGATCTCAAAAAACTTGTGAGATCGGGACCCAGTATGTTGCCCCGGAGAAGAAGAAGATCCAACTCCAATTGGACTTGGAACTGGCGAAAAGGAACTTGGCTCGTACTCAAACGGAGGTGAAGACCATGGGAGGTAAGTCCTGTCGACTGAGTACACCGTTGTTCTTTCTTTCTGTCCTTTGAGCCGAGTAGTTTCACTCGAACAGATGTGTGTGGTGAGAACCGTCAGCTTCAAGCGTGACTTAGGAATGTTATTTCTTTAGACACCATGAAACAGGCTCTGGAGGATAAGAACAAAGCACTTGTGGGGGTGCAGAAGGTGGCTAAGGAGAAGTCTGAGGCCGCTGAGGCAAAGCTAGCCTCAGTTGGCAAGTTGGAGGAGGAGAACGCATCTCTGAAGGCAATAGTTGAGGAGGAGAATAAAGAGGCCCCAGAGCATAAGAAGGAGCAAGCCAAGTGGGCCAAGAAGATTGAAGATCACGCGAGTGCCTTTGAATTGGAGAAGAGAACCCTGAACGACAAGGTGGACCAGCTAACCTAGAAGAGGGACACACTAGAGAAGTATTTGGGAGGCTTTGCAAAGAAGATGTACGACATGCTTGAAGGTACCTTTCTTTGCTCGAGTGAATTCTATGAATCTCAAAAGTGATGGCATAACTAATATTTTCCCTCCTCCTCGTGTAGAATTCTGTCAGAATTTTCAGCTGGAGACTGATCGGACCGAGACGGACGTGGATCCCACCAAGTCACTCATCAAGGACGCGGTTGTGGCTCTGAACATGGTGCGACTTGAAGCTCGTTTTGACGATGGCCGGGGATACATCACTCTTCTAAGGGCTGCGCTAATGAAGGTAGACAAAGAGCTGTGGCCGGAGGATACACTCCAGAATGATCTTGAGTCAATGATGACTTGACTTAATGAGATCCCCGGTTGAGTGCAAGCATGGAAGAAGTCTGCCGCCCGCTGCGGGGCTGATGTTGCACTTTCACTCATCTGCGTCCATTGCAAAGATGCCAAGGAAGACAAGTTGAAGGCTCTCGAGGTGTAGAACACAAATAAGCTCAAGTTTGAAGACTTCACAGAGAATTTCATAAAGGCGGCCACTTGGATTGCAGATGGCATAGACTTGGACACCTTCGTCAAGCCCACGAGTCCCATTGGTGCTTGAAAGAAAATTTTATGACCCGTATGTCTTGCAGTCGGAACTTGTTTGCCTCAGTATGCCGAGTGATTTTGTAATCATTAAAACTCGTTCAGGCTTCCAGCCCGAGTACTTTTATTTACACTTGAGACTAGATTTATCTGAATGTTGCTTTCCAGTTTCTTGCATAGTTTAGTTTATTTTGGATGGTTTGCAGCTAAGTCTCTGAGTGAGAGGGATGCTCGCCACTCGGAGTAGTTATAAACTTAGGCGAAGACTGGTTCGCAGCTAAGTCCCCAAGTGAGAGGGATGCTCGCCACTCGGAGTAATTTTTAACTTAGGCAAGGACTGGCTCACGGCTAAGCCCCCGAGTGAGAGGGTTGCTCGCCACTCGGAGTAGTTTTAACTTAGGTGAGGATTGGTTCACGGCTAAGCCCCCGAGTGAGAGGGATGCTCGCC
>NC_041393.1:303095246-303125747 GCF_002162155.2 Triticum dicoccoides | reverse complement strand
AGGGATGCTCACCACTAAGAGTAGTTTTCACTTAGGCAAGGACTGGCTCGCGGCAAAGCCCCTGAGTGAGAGGGATGCTTGCCACTCGGAGTAGTTTTAACTTAGGCGAGGAGTGGCTCGCGGCTAAGCCCTTGAGTGAGAGGGATGCTCGCCACTCGTAGTACTTTTCACTTAGGCGAGGACTGGCTCGCGGTTAAGCCCCCGAGTGAGAGGGATGCTAGCTAATTGGAGTAGTGTTAACTTAGGCGAGGAATGGTTCGCGGCTAAGCCCCCGAATGAGAGGGATGCTCACCACTCGGAGTAATGTTAACTTATGCGAGTGTTGGCTTGCAGCTAAGCTACCCGTTGGGGGTTTGAAACATGCGCTTGTGTGAGTGAAATCATGAAAAGACTGCAGGATTCATGTCTTTGATAAGCAAACATTTCTTAAAATACTCTTATTACATCTTGACAATTCAATCGTCAAGTATATAATTGACGAAGAAGATCTGCGTTCCAGGCGCGCGGTTGTCGATCCCACTAAAAACCCTAACATTCACATTTTGAACTAGATTCGTCCCATCGAGTTTCACTATTCGGTCTCATCGAGTTTGGTAAATTATGTGTAACGATTAGATTTTGTGTGGAGGCTATATATACCCCTCCACCCCTTCTCCATTTGAGAGAGAGCCATCAAAACGTGCCTACACTTCCACTACTCATTTTCTGAGAGAGAACCACCTACTCATGTGTTGAGACCAAGACATTCCAATCCTACCACAAGAATCTTGATCTCTAGCCTTCCCCAAGTTGCTTTCCACTCAAATCGTATTTCCACCATAGCGAAATCTGTGAGAGAGAGTTGAGTGTTGGGGATACTATCATTTGAAGCACAATATCAAGGAGTCCATCATCAACACACCATCTATTACCTTTTGGAGAGTGGTGTCTCCTAGATTGATTAGGTGTCACTTGGGAGCCTCCGTCAAGATTGTGGAGTTTAACCAAGGAGTTTGTAAGGGCAAGGAGATCGCCTACTTCGTGAAGATCTACCCAAGTGAGGCAAGTCCTTTGTGGGCGATGGCCATGGTGGGATAGACAAGGTTGCTTCTTGGTGGACCCTTCGTGGGTGGAGCCCTCCATGGACTCGCGCAACCGTTACCCTTCATGGGTTGAAGTCTCCATCAACGTGGATGTACGATAGCACCACCTATCAGAACCATGCCAAAAATCTCTACTCTACATTGCGTTTTCCCTCTCCAAACCCTTCCATTTTACCTTCATATGCAATGTTTTACATTCCGCTGCTACACTCTTAGAGTTGCAAGTGTAGGTTGATTGCTTGACTTGTCTTAAGTTGCTAAAATCTGCCAAGACTTAAAATTGGGAAAAGGCTAGATTTTTATTTGGTTAAGTAGTCTAATCACCCCCCCTCTAGAGATACTTTCCATCCTACAGTAGCTCTGCTTCCAGTGACCATTCCCGTTACAATAGAAGCACTTAGTCTCGGCTTTGGTATAAACCTTGGGTTTCTTCACTAGAACGGTAACTATCTTGCCATTTATGAAGTTTCCCTTCATGCCCTTGCCCTTCTTGAAACCAGTGGTCTTGTTAACCATCAACACTTGATGCTCCTTCTTGATTTCTACCTCCGCGGCCTACCGCGAATAGCTCCGGGATCATCTCCAGCTCTTGCATGTTATAGTTCATCACGAAGTTCTAGTAACTTGGTGATAGTGTCTAGAGAACTCTGTCAATCACTATCTTACTGGACGATTAATTCCCACTCGATTCAAGTGATTGTAGCACCCAGACATTCTGAGCACATGCTCACTGGCTGAGTTATTCTCCTCCATCTTGTAGGCAAGTAACTTGTTAGAGGTCTAATACCTCTCAACACGGGCATGAGCCTGAAATACCAATTTCAGCTCTTTGAACATCTCATATGTTCCATGGCGTTCAAAACGTCTTTGGATCCCCGATTCTAAGCCATAAAGCATGGCGCACTAAACTATCAAGTAGTCATCAGAACGTGTGTGGTAGATATTCACAATATCCATAGATGATGCTAGAGGGGTTGGCACACCGAGCGGTGCACCAAGGACATAAGCCTTCTATGCAACAGTGAGGACAATCCTCAGATTATGAACCTAGTCCGCATAATTGCTCACAATATCTTTCAACTTAATCTTTCTCTAGGAACGTATTAAAAAGGGAGCTACAACACGAGCTACTGATCTACAACATAATTTTCGAAGACAACTTAGACTATCGTTCATGATAATGATTTCAACTAATCATATTACCTAAGAACTCCTACTCAAACTGACATCCCGCTGGTCATCCGAGTGTAACATGATCCAAATTCACCAACCCAAGTCTGATCATCACGTGAGATAAGGTGGTTTCAATGGTGAACATCTCCATGTTGATCATATCTACTATATGACTCATGTTCGACCTTTCAGTCTCTTGTGTTCCGAGTCCATGTCTGTACATGCTAGGCTCGTCAAGTTTAACCCAAGTGTTCCACATGTGCAAAACTGGCTTGCACTCGTTGTATGTGAACATAGAGTCTATCACACCTGATCATCACATGGTGCCTCGAAACGACGAACTTTTGCAACGGTGCACACTCGGGGAGAACACAAGTTTTTCTTAAAATTTTGGCGAGGGATCACCTTATAATGCTACCGTCGTCCTAAGTAAAATAAGATGCATAAAAGGATTAACATCACATGCAAATCATAAGTGACATGATATGGCCATCAACCTGTGATTTTGATCTCCATCTCCAAGGCACCGACATGATCTCCATCGTCACCGGCATGACACCATGATCTCCATCATCGTGTCGCCATCGGGGTTGTCACGCCAACCATGCTTCTACTACTATTTCTACCATTTAGCGATAAAGTAAATCATTGCATAGAGCTTAATGATTGAAATGTAGGTCATAAGACAACCCTATGGTTCCTGTCGGTTGCCATATACATCGACATGCAAGTCGATATAAACAATTACAAACATGATCATCTCATATATCAAATATATTTCATCATGTCTTTGGCCATATCATATCACAACATACCCTGCAAAAACAAGTTACACGTTGTCTAATTATTGTTGCATGTTTTACGTTCCTGCTATGGATATCTAGCAAGAACGATTCTTACCTACCCAAAGCTAGAAGATATGCAAATTGCTATTTAACCAGGACCGCCTTTGTTGAATCTGATTCAACTAAGGTGGGAGAGATAGACACCTGCCAGCCATCTTTCTGCAACAGTCACATGTCTGTCGATGGAACCGGTCTCATGTACGTGGACATGTAAGGTTGGTATGGGCCGCTTCATCCCACAATACCACCGAATCAAGAAAAGACCAAGGAAGGAAGCAATCTGAATATCAACGCACACAAACTCCTTTGTGTTCTACTCATGATATCATCTATGCATAGACCTAGCTCTGATACCACTGTTGGGGAACGTTGCAAGGGAAACAAAAAAAATTCCTACGCTCACCACGATCCAATCTAGGAGATGAACATCTACGAGAGGAGACTTTGCATCTACGTACCCTTGTAGATCACTATGCGGAAGCATTAAGAAATGCGGTTGATGTAGTTGAACGTCTTCGCGATCCAATCACGATCCCTCCTATGAACTCCGATCCAAGTGCCAATCAGACGGTACCTCCGTGTTCAGCACGCGTATGGCTTGATGACGCCTTCACCTCCTCGATCCAGTGAGCAATGGTGAAGTAGTAGCTCGAGTCCTCTGGCAGCACGATGGTGTGCTGGCGGTGGTGGTGGCGGAATCTTAGCAAAGCTTCGCTAAGCACTACGGAGAGGAAGATAGCTATGAGGGAGAGGAGGAGCAGCCATGTGGCACGAATAGATCTGTATCTGTGTGGCTGCCCTCTCTACCCTCCTATATATAGGGGGAAGGGTGGAGGGAGGGGGTGCCCCTAGATCCAATCTAGGAGTGGCAGCCAAGAAAGGGGAAAACCCTAGATGGGTTTGGGCGCCTCCCCCTAGGTGCCTTGCGCCCCAAGGCAAATGGAGGAAACCCTAGGGAGGCGCCCCACCTCTTCAAGCAACGTGGGAAAAGGGGCTTGGGGCACACAACCCCTTAGTGGGATGGTGTGCTCCCTCCCCTTTGGCCCATGAGGCCCCCAACACTAGTCGGGGCCTCCTGAAACCCCTTTCAGTCATGCTGGCCATCACCCGGTACCCCCAGAACACTTCCGGACTCCAATACCCTTCATCCAATATATCAATCTTCACCTCCGGTCCATTCGAGAGTTCCTCGTCATGTCCGGGATCTCTCCGGGACTCCAAACAGCCTTCGGTAACCACCATAATGACTCAACTATACTTATATCATCACCAAAAGTTGAGTGTGTAGACCCTGCGGGTTTGAGAACTATGCAGACATGACCGAGACACCTCTACGGTCAATAACCAATAGTGGGACCTAGATGCCCATATTGGTTCCTATATATTCTACGAAGATCTTTATCAGTTGAACCTTGATGTCAAGGATTCAGCTAATCCCATATGTAGTTCCCTTTTTCAATTAGTATGTTACTTGCCCGTGATTCGATCGTCGGTATCTCTATACCTAATTCAATCTCGTTACCGACAAGTCTCTTTACTCATTCCATAAGACAAGATCCTGTGGCTAACTCATTAGTCACGTTGCTTGCAAGCTTCTTGTGATGTTGTATTACCGAGAGGGCCCAGAGATACCTCTCCATCATACGGAGTGACAAATCCCAGTCTTGATCCATGCCAACTCAAAAGACACCCTCAGATATACCTGTAGAGCACCTTTATAGTCATACAGTTATGTTGCAACTTTTTCTTCACATAAGGTTCTCCTCCGGTGTCAGTGACTTGCATGGTCTCATGGTCTAGGAACATATACTTGACATGTACAAAACGATAGCAATAAACTTGATATGATCATATGCTACATTTATAGTTTGGGTCTTGTTCATCACATCATTCTCCTAATGATGTGATCCCGTTATCAAATGACAACTCATGTCTATGGCTAGGAAACCATAGCCATCTTTGATCAGCGAGCTAGTCTAGTAGATGCTCACTAGGGACACATTGTTGTCTATGTATCCACACATGTATCTGAGTTTCCGATCAACACAATTCTAGCATGGATAATAAATGATTATAATGAATAGGGAAATATGATAATAACAAATTTATTATTGCCTCTTGGGCATTTTTCGAACAGGAACCCACTTAACCATGGCCTTAGGAGCTTCTTAAAATGAATCAATCTCTTCTTGAAGCTTGTCCTTGCCTTTTAGATTGTGGTCTTGTGGTGGAAGATCATCTGGAGCTTGTGTTCCCATGAAATAAGTGGGCTCATACTTCTCTTGTTGAGGAACAGACTTCGTCTTGGGGTATTGATCTTCTTCCCACTCAACTCCATTGGCATTGAACTTTTGTTCAAAACCAACACCTTGATTCTTCCGGTGCCTTCCTTGCTTGCGTAAAATTTCCTCAAATTGCTTACTTTCGGCAAGGCTCTTGTAAATACCTTTCTCTATAATTGCCTTCAATAAGCTATTTTCTTGCTCAAGTGTAACTTGGCTAAGAGAATCATTAGTGGAATCAAGATAACTACTAGAAGCAAAAATATTGGATTTAACATGATTATTGTTACTACTAGAGGAAGAATCTTTCTTGTTATTGTTGCTAGATTTTACTTGTGGAATATAAGTAGACAAGAGGAGACGTTTGGCAAGATAAGAAGAACTCTTCTTTCAAAGATCATCATTGATAGCTTTTAGGAACTGATGCTCTTGCTCTAAATTTACCTTCTTGAAGCGTAGCTTCTCATGAGTCCTTAGGAGTTCTCTATGATCCTCTAGAGTTGTTTCATGAGCTAACTTAAGAGTATTTAGTTATTTAGTTAGACACTCAATCTCCTTCTTATCATTGTCACTCATTTCATCTTGATTAACATGATTACTAGCAAGTTCATCATTGTTTTCATCACTAGTGTTGTCAACAACTAAATCATCATCACCTAGCAAATCATCTTCATAACTATTGAAATCAATATACTCGGGGTGTGATACCTTAGGGCCTTTAGCCAGGAAGCATCTTCCAATTCCTTCATTTGGCGAGTCAAATATGTCGTAGGAGTTGGATGACACAAGTGCAAGACCGGCAACACCTTCACCTTGAGTATATTCGGAGTCAGAGTGATAGCTTCTCTCGGAGTAGTTGTCAGAGTCAGAATCGGATACCCATTCACCAACATGAGCTTGTTGTCTTCGTCTTGTGTAGCTCCTTGATGACTTGTACTTCCTTTTTGAATCCTTGCTTCTATGAGAGGGTCTTTGTTCATAACGATCATCTCTACTCCTTCTCTCTCTTTGAGGTGATTCATCTCTTCTAATCCTCCTTTTTGGCAAATCTTCTATTTTCTTGTAGGGAGACGTACGCTCATTGGAGTAGTGTCCGAGTCTTCCACAATTGTAGCAATTACGATCACGACTAGAAGATCTTTTGTCATTGTAGGACCTTGACTTGGAGCTTCTCTCTTTACTTCTATTCTTGTAGAACTTGTTGAAGTTCTTCACCATGAGGGTGGGGGCGCGCCTACCCCCCTGGGCGCACACTCCTGCCTCGTTGCTTCCTCGTAGAGTCCCAGACTTCAACTCCAAGTCTTCTGGATTGCTTTCGGTCCAAGAAAAATCCCCGGGAAGGTTTCATTCCCTTTGGACTCCGTTTGATATTCCTTTTCTGCAAAACACTAAAACAAGCAAAAAAACAGAAACTGGCACTCGGCCTCCGGTTAATAGGTTAGTCCCAAAAATAATATAAAAGAGCATATTAAAGCCCATTAAACATCCAAAACAGATAATATAATAACATGGAACAATCAAAAATTATAGATACGTTATAGATGTATCAAGCACCCCCAAGCTTAATTCATGCTCGTCCTCAAGTAGGTAAATGATAAGAACAGAATTTTTGATGTGGAATGCTACCTAGCATACTTCTCAATGTAATTTTCTTTATTGTGGCATGAATGTTCAGATCCGAAAGATTTAAGACAAAATTTTAATATTGACATAAAAACAATAATACTTCAAGCATACTAACAAAGTAATTATGTCTTCTCAAAATAATATGGCCAAAGAAAAGTTATCCCTACAAAATCATATAGTCTAGCTATGCACTATCTTCATCACACAAAATATTTAATTATGCCAAGCAATTGTTTCACACTTTAGTATTTTCAAACTTTTTCAATCTTCATGCAATACATGAGCGTGAGCCATGGACATAGCATTATAGGTGGAAAAGAATGGTGGTTGTGGAGAAGACAAAAAGAGAAGATAGTCTCACATCAACTAGGCGTATCAACGGGCTATGGAGATGCCCATCAATAGATATCAATGTGAGTGAGTAGGGATTGCCATGCAACAGATGCACTAGAGCTATAAGTTTATGAAAGCTCAACCAAAAGAAACTAAGTGGGTGTGCATCCAACTTGCTTGCTCACGAAGACCTACGGCACTTTTGAGGAAGCCCATCTTTGGAATATACAATCCAAGTTCTATAATGAAAAATTCCCACTAGTATATGAAAGTGACAACATAGGAGACTCTCTATCATGAAGATCATGGTGCTACTTTGAAGCACAAGTGTGATAAAAGTATAGTAGCATTGTCGCTTATCTCTTTTTCTCTCGTTTTTTTGTTTGGGCCTTTTCTCTTTTTTTATGGTCTCTTTTTTTATTTATTTAGTCCAGAGTCTCATCTCGACTTTGGGGGAATCATAGTCTCCATCATCCTTTCCTCACATGGGACAATACTCTAATAATAAAGGTCATCACACTTTTATTTTCTTACAACTCAAGAATTAGAGCAAAATATGACTCTATGTGGATGCCTCCGGCGGTATACCGGGATGTGCAATGATTCAAGAGTGACATGTATGAAAAAATTATGAACGGCGGCTTTGCCACAAATACGATGTCAACTACATGATCATGCTAGCAATATGACAATGATGGAGCGTGTCATAATAAACGGAACGGTGGAAAGTTGCATAGCAATATATCTCAGAATGGCTATGGAAATGTCATATTAGGTAGGTATTGTGGTTGTTTTGAGGTAGGTATATGGTGGGTGTATGGTACCGGCGAAAGTTGCATGGTACTAGAGAGGTTAGAAATGGCGGAAGGGTGAGAGTGCGTATAATCCATGGACTCAAAATTAGTCATAAATAACTCACATACTTGTTGCAAAAATCTACAAGTAATCAAAAAAAAGTACTACACGCATGCTCCTAGGGGAAGGGTTGGTAGGAGTTAACCATGGCGCGATCCCGACCTCCACACATAATAAATAAATCATGCTTCAACTTCATCACATAACGGTTCACAATACGTGCATGCTACAGGAATCACAAACGTTAACACAAGTATTCATCAAATTCACAACTACTCACCTAGCATGTCTCTAATATCACCATCCTCATATCTCAAAACAATGATCAAGCATCAAACTTCTCATGGTATTTAATGCGCTTTATATGAAATTTTTTATTATACCCATCTTGGATGCCCATCATATTAGGACTAGTTTTACAACCAAAGCTAATTACCATGATGTTATAAAACACTCTCAAAATAATATAAATGAAGCATGAGAGATCAATAATTTCTATAAAATAAAACCACCACTGTGCTCTAAATAGATATAAGCGAAGCACTAGAGCAAAATTGTCTATCTCAAAAGATATAAGTGAAGCACATAGAGTATTCTAATAAATTACGATTCATGCGCGTCTCTCCCACAAGGTCTATAGAGCAAGTATGATTGCGGTAAACTAAAAAGCAAAGACTAAAATCATACAAGACGCACCAAGCAAAACACATATCATGTGGTGAATAAAAATATAGCCTCAAGTAAAGTTACCGATAGACGAAGACGAAAGAGGGGATACCTTCCGGGGAATCCCCAAGCTTAGGCTTTTTGTTGTCCTTGAATTATCTTGGGGTGCATTGGGCATCCTCAATCTTAGGCTCTTGCAACTCCTTATTCCAAAATCCATCAAATCTTTACCCAAAACTTGAAAACTTCACAACACAAAACTTCAACAAAAAATCTCATGAGCTCCGTTAGTATAAGAAAATTAACCACCACTTTAAGGTACTATAATGAACTCATTCTTTATTTATATTGGTGTTAAACCTACTGTATTACAACTTATCTATGGTTCATACCCCCCGATACTAATCATAGATTCATCAAAATAAGCAAACAACAGACGAAAAACAGAATCTGTCAAAAACAGAACAGTCTGTAGAAATCTATAACTTTCAAATACTTCTGTAACTCTAAAAATTCTAAAATAAATTGGTGGACGTGACTAATTTGTCTATTAATCATATGCAAAAATAATCAACCTGAAATCACTATTCAATAAAAAATTACAGCTATTCTCGTGAGCGCAAAAGTTTCTGTTTTTTACAGCAAGATCGCAAAGACTTCACCCAAGTCTTCCCAAAGGTTCTACTTGGCAAAAACATTAATTAAAACATAAAACCAAATCTAACAATAAGATATATGAATTATTTGTTACTAAACATGAGCAAAAATTAAAGAACAAAAATAAAATTGGGTTGCCTCCCAACAAGCGCTATCGTTTAACGCCCCTAGCTAGGCATAAAAACAAGAATAGATCTAGGTATTGCCATCTTCGGCATCCAATTCTTTAATTGAACACACATAACCCTTAGGAGGTTCTTTGTTTTTTTTAATGATCAAACTCCTAGGTAAGAAATCCAGAAATTCATTTGTGGCAAAAGGTTCCTTAATGATATCAAGAAAATTGGGGTGAACACTAATTGATTTGAGGTCTCCATTTTCCTTACTACCCTTATTCTTAGGAACGTAGATAAACTTGGCAACTTTGGTGGGATGAGGATGTGAGGGATTTTTAATGGCAGAAAAAGTAGAACCCAATTTGGTAATAATATCTTCGAGTTTATCAATTCTAGTGGAATCTTGATCTATCATTTCATTAACTATGGGTTCATTTTCCCTAAGATTTTTCAGAGTAACTCCTACCTTAGATCCATATTGGATAGTTTGGTTGTGGATATTTTTACCCAAATTTTCTATTAAATCAACAGTGGAAATTTTATTTTAAATAATATCAATCCTTTGCATCACATGTTCCAAGGTTTAAATAGTTCCATTGACCAAAAGAGGTGGTGGGCCTAACAAATCTATCATGGCATTATAAGAATCAAAAGTATGGCTTCCCAAAAAAATTCCTCCAGTAATGGTGTCAAGAACATATCTATTCCAAGGAGTAATACCTACATAAAAATTGCGAAGAAGAAAGGAAGTGGATTGCTTCCTAGTTGATCTATTTTGAGCATTGCAAATTCTATACCAAGCATCTTTTAGATTTTCTCCCTCCCTTTGTTTAAAATTGAGAACTTCATTATCGGGAGTACTAAAAATTATAGGAGAACTAGCCATGAGGGCGAAACAAACAATCTAACACACTAACGCACAAGCAGCGAGTGAAAAGAAGAGGGGCGAAGAAAAGGCAAAGGTTTTCGAAAATCATTTTAGAAGTGGGGGAGAGGAAAACGAGACACGAATGGCAAATAATGTAATGCGAGGGAGAAGAGTTTATGATGGGTACTTGGTATGGCTTGACTTGGCGTAGATCTCCCCGGCAACGGTGCCAGAAATCCTTCCTGCTACCTCTTGAGCATGAGTTGGTTTTCCCTTGAAGAGGAAAGGGTGATGCAGCAAAGTAGCGTAAGTATTTCCCTCAGTTTTGAGAACCAAGGTATCAATCCAGTAGGAGAAGACACACAAGTCACCTAGTACCTGCACAAACAATCAAGAACCTTGCAGCCAATGCGATAAAGGGGTTGTCAATCCCTTCACGGTCAATCACAAAAGTGAGATCTAATAGAGATAGTAAAGTAAATATTTTTGGTATTTTAGTTGTATAGATTGGAAAGTAAAGATTGCAAAAACGAGATGCGATGTAAATAAAAGAGATGTAATATAATAGAAAAGAGACCCGGGGGCCATAGGTTTCACTAGTGGCTTCTCACAAGATAGCATGTATTATGGTGGGTGAACAAATTACTGCTGAGCAATTGATAGAAAAGCGCATAATTATGATGACATCTAAGGCAATGATCATGAACATAGGCATCACGTCCGTGTCAAGTAGACCGAAACGATTGTGCATCTACTACTATTACTCCACACATCGACCGCTATCCAGCAAGCATCTAGAGTATTAAGTTCATAAGAATGGAGTAATGCATTAAGCAAGATGACATGACGTAGAGGGATAAACTCAAGCAATATGATATAAACCCCATCTTTTAATCCTCGATGGCAACAATACAATACGTTCCTTGTTGCCCCTACTGCCACTGGGAAAGGACACCACAAGATTGAACCCAAAGCTAAGCACTTCTCCCATTGCGAGAAAGATCAATCTAGTAGGCCAAACTAAACCGACAATTCGAAGAGACTTGCAAAGATATCAAATCATGCATATAAGAATTCAGAGAAGAATCAAACAATATTCATAGATAATCAAGTTCATAAATCCACAATTCATCGGATCTCGGCAAACACACCGCAAAAGAGTATTACATCGAATAGATCTCCAAGAACATCGAGGAGAACTTTGTATTGAGAATGAAAGAGAGAGAAGAATCCATCTAGCTAATAACTATGGACCCGAAGATCTGTGGTAAACTACTCACGCTTCATCGGAGAGGCAATGGTGTTGATGTAGAAGCCCTCTGAGGGAGTGCTGGATAAGGGGGTATCCGGACAGCCGGACTATATGCATCGTCCGGACTATAGAAGCGTCAAGATACAATACTCAAGACTTTGGCCCATGTCCGGATGGGACTCTCCTTTGCGTGGAAGACAAGCTTGGCGATCCGGATATAATATTTCCTTCCTTGTAACCGACTCCATGTAAACCCTAGATCTTCGGTGTCTATATAAACTGGAGAGGATGGTCCTTAGAAGGCCGATCACAATTACAATCATACCATCATAGGCTAGCTCTTAGGGTTTAGCCTCTACGATCTCGTGGTAGATCTACTCTTGTACTACTCATATCTTCAATATTAATCAAGCAAGAAGTAGGGTTTACCTCCATCGAGAGGGCCCGAACCTGGGTAAACATTGTGTCCCTTGCTTCCTGTTACCATCAGCCTAAGACGCACAGATCGGGACCCCCTACCCGAGATCCGCTGGTTTTGACACCGACATTGGTGCTTTCATTGAGAGTTCCTCTATGTCGTCGCTTCGAGGCTTGATGGCGTCTTCAATCGTCAACAACACGGTCCAGGGTGAGACTTTTCTCCACGGACAGATCTTTGTGTTTGGCGGCTTCGCACTGCGGGCCAATTCGCTTGGCCATCTGGAGCAGATCGACAGCTACGCCCCTGGCCACCAGATGAGGTTCAGAAACTTGAACTACACGGCGGATATTTGCGGAGACTTGATCTTCGATGGATTCGGCTCTGTGCTAGGAGCGTCGGACAGTCACGGCGTGCATGGCCTAGACCTGCTGTCGGACAATGCTCAGAACATTATCCCTGCAATAGCCCCGAATCTAAATCCGGAACAGGTTGCGTTGCCCAAGGACGAAGGGGGAGACCCCGCCCTGAAGGACGCATACGCATCGGTGGTGGAGCCGAACACAGGTCTCACCTCTGTGGAGGCCTATATCCCCGGGCCCCCAGACTCGTATCCGGTCGTTGGTCCCGGTCCGCACGCTCTCGAGCCAGTCGAGCCAGTTTGGGCTCCGGTAATGGAGTTTACCGCTATGGACATCTTTCAGCACTCGCCCTTTGGTGACATGCTGAACTCATTAAAGTCTCTCTCTTTGTCAGGAGGCTCTGGGCCGAACTATGTCCGGCTTGAGTGGGAAGTAGGCGACGAAGAAATTCGCTGCCCACGCACCACCCACTTCATTGCCACGATCGACAATTTAACCGACGTGCTTGACTTTGACTTCGAAGACATCGACGGTATGGACGACGATGCAGGAGATGTACAGGAGCCACCGCTCACAGGGTGGTGGACAGCCACCCCTTTATATGATATACATATGGCGGACACTCCAGAAGAAACCAATGGCGACGAGGCAGTAGAGGATAACCCCTCAGGAGAAAAAGCAAAGCATGGGCGCCCTCGGTGCCGCTCCAAGACCCGCCACATCAATACCGGCCCCGGAGGTGGAATCAGCCCAGATGGTGCCGAAGAGGAATACAACCCCGATCAGCCTACCTTCAAGCAGGCCGGACCGGCTATAGTGGGATACTTGTAGAGGGACGACTATACACCCCCCTCTGAGGACGAGGTAAGCCTCGGCAATGACGAATTCGGCGTGCCTGAAGACCCAGTGGAACAAGTTCGCTGTCAGCAATGACTCATAGCCACGGCAAACAGTCTGCAAAGGAAGCAAGAGCAGCTTCAAGCTAACCGAGATTTGCTAGCGGATAGGTGGACCAAGATCCTGGCCACCGAAACGTACGGATTTGACCACCCTAGTAAAGGGCATACGAGGCACAACTGGCTACCTCAACCTAAGAAGGAGAACCAAAGGCACACAATCTGTCGTCCACACACCACCATGATCCAAGACAGCAAAAAGGATACACAAAGAGGCATCCTAAAGCCTCGGCGCAGCGGTCATAAACATCAAGCCAAGGAAGCTGGCGCCAAGTCCAGCAACCCCCAGTCCGGTCAACGGACAAAGAACGGCTCAAGCCTATTCGGCCCGAGCCACATACTTGATCAACCGTGTGCAATTCACGGTACTCCTAGAAGGACGACAAAGCATACCAATAGAGAATGCAGAATCTTCAAAACAAAGCGACCGGTCGTGTGCCAGAAACAATGAAAGGAGGTGTCTAGTCAAGAGACCCCCAGGGCACAAACAGTACGGCTGATCGCCCCCCTATCATACAAACCGCGTTAATTCAATTGCCGCACCCCCAGACCTAGTGGTCCAGGGGCTCCATAACACATAAAGCCCCCGCGGGTATGAATTTGCAAATAAAGATGTCAGGCGCAAAGGCCAAGTTCATTGGCCCAACACTCTAACGGCTGTTCTCAGATAA
The DNA here is from genome assembly GCF_002162155.2 of Triticum dicoccoides. NCBI lineage: Eukaryota > Viridiplantae > Streptophyta > Magnoliopsida > Poales > Poaceae > Triticum > Triticum dicoccoides. The sequence goes on along the minus strand of NC_041393.1, from coordinate 303,111,585 downwards.
CCAAAAAATGCCACATCATCGGTGCATTCCCCTCATACGGTAACTCACCGTCTGCTAATGGGATGAACCACGCTGACTAGATTCCACGTGGTAGGCCGTAAGGACAAAATCAATGATATACTCACGCCTACGTACAAGGCCAAACCCCGCCACTAGAGCGGAAATCATACAGCTGCTGGAGTAACAAGTCGTGCATACCTATCAATATTTTGATATAACAACCAACTATCCGGACACCAACTGAGGTGTCCGAGCTACTTCTCGGAATAGCGGCTGGGGTCACCAGGGTCCAATCAGGAACCTCTAGACCAACCACGAGAGGACGCTCGGCTGCCTCCAATCATTTACCTTTACAAACTAAATTTTATGCAGAACAGGATTGGCGGCGTGAACTCGGCCTGGACACACAAGGACATGACCATGCAGGTAGAAGGCAGTTCGAATTCATTTTTGATCCATTCACAACCCCCTCCAGTCCGGCCATCACAGGTTCCGCCAAAAACCATCCCTTTCTCATAATCATAAATCACACTCATATGCATAGACATATCGTCCTACTGCAGTGCGTAGACTTAAATAAACATGCACCGGCCGTCGTTTGTCATTGATGCCTCTTTGCCACAATACGGCAGCCACGCTTCGTTCTACGCCTGGTTATGCCAGGGGCTGCACAATACGGCAACAAAGTCCGACCACCTTTTCGGTCGCTCGGCACCCCGAACTTATTGCACTATATGCATCAGCTCCGAATCATGTCTTGGGTCATTGGTTGGATTTGCCCGGCTCCCATGTTTTGGTATCTTACGTTCCGTTCCGTCAGCTCAGCTAGCGCCGGGAGAACTACTGCGATTGCGTCCCGGTTGAGCCGGACGAGCGCCTTAGTGGAGAAAGCCGAAAACCGACTGTCATGATGATGCGAGAGCCGGTCAGCTATTCGAGAGGTTGTAAAATCCTTAAAGATTTATTCCGCATAACGCCACTATAAAATGCAGATTGCGACGGATCGGTCTTCCGATCAGGGGCCAATAGAGCCCCTAGTCTGGCCTTCCGAACACTAGGTCCTGCGCCGACCATACTCGAATTCCTATGGCTATGTGAGAGTAGTAAAGACCTATAGTCCGATTGCCTGGTTCGTGGTGCGAAACACCTCCTGATAAGGACCCAATCATGGGATAAAGCGTGTTCAGAAATACCCTAAACACCCCCGTACTTCTCACGTTGGGGCTAAAGCCGACGACTGGCCAACTCTCAGAATTTACATACAATAAACAACCGCAAAGGAAGAACATATGTTCAAACAAAACAGGCAACATATAATAATAGTGCCATTATCCCATATTACAAACATTGGCAAGAATGCCCTCAGGGAAATATAATGTCTTTGGTGCACTTATCCGTCGCCAGGCGGGCACCCTTCATTACACCTTCATAATATAGTTCGGGCTTGCGATGCTCCTTACCCTCCGGTGGCCCCTCAGTTATCAGCTTCTCTGCATCAAGATTCCCCCAATGCACTTTCGCATGGGCAAGCGCCATGCGAGCACCTTCTATATAGACTGATCGCTTGATAGTATCAAGCCGAGGACCGGCGCCCACAATCCGCTTCACGAGTCCGAAGTAACTGCTTGGAATTGGCTCTGCAGGCCACAGCCAGATAATCAAGTCCTTCATGGCTAGTTCGGTCGCCTGGTGCAGTTCGACCAGCTGCTTCAGCTGATCGATAAAAGGCACTGGATAATTTGGCGCCAGATACTGCGACCAGAAGTTCCTCTCCGTAGACTCCCTCTCCTCGAGCCGGTAAAATTGGGAAGCATCTGATATGCTGTGAGGCAGATCCGCAAACGCCCCTGCAAAATCAAGAATTCAAGTTGCCGCTTAGAGTTCTCCGCACTATAACGTAATAATGGCCATAGATACAATAGGCCTTACTAGCCGCAACTTTCTAGGCCTCCTGAATGTCCCGTATGGCACCTCAGGCTTCTTCTCGAGCATCTTCCGCGGCTTGAAGAGCTTGGGCGAGTTCGGATTCTTTCCCTACTAGACTCTGCTCCAAGCTCTCGCTTTTCGTCACAGCCTCCTGGAGCTTCCGCTCAGCTGTAACGACCCTGGCCTCATGTTTTTCATGAAGCACCTGTTCGGCGGCATCCTTCTCGCGGGCATCAGCCGCCTCCTTTTTCAGCGCCTCATATTCGGCACTCGCTCCTAGGGCGTATGACATAAATAGTTTTCAATAAGCACACTTATTCATTTGTGCCCAATGCAAGACAATGTTTAAACATACCTTGCTTCTCTTCTAATTGCTTCTTAACACGGCCAAGTTCTTCTTCGGCCCGTTCCAGGCTCTGCTTCAGTTTGGACACTTCCGCATCATGAGCGGCAGTCCTCTTCGCAGACGCCTGTTTTCAAACAAATGGGTATACATCATTAAACAAATGTTCCCATTACAGAGTTTGATCCCCTTCACGGCTCTCTTTTGCCGGACAGTGTATCAGGGGCTACTCCTCATATCATGATGATTCTTTAAAGGTTCCTTAGAAACCATGACTCAAAAGCCTTTATAAGGCCAAGACAGGACTCATTCAGCCCGCTTTCGGCAGCCTGAATCTTTCCAACCATCGTACCCATAAGGGTCCGATGTTCATTGATGACGGACACGTTCCTTAACACTGTCAATAGACCACCCGGGAGCTCTGCATCGACAGAGGTTGCCGGCAACCTCCCTCCGTGGAAGGTGGTCGCTCGCCCGATCCTGGAGCCCTAGAGGCCTCCCGAACCTTATCCGGCTCTAAGTATCTTTGAGACAACACCTTGGTGTCGCGCCCGGACTTTGGAAAAGGAGTCCCCAGAGGTGTCTTGCTCGCCACAGCATTCGAGCTCAACGAATCATCCAATGAGGATTGTCCGGCGGGAGACCTCGCCGGGTTGTATGAGATGTGGTGACAGTTAAAACTACTATGCGCATATGACCCTGGATACATAGGCGTATTCGGATTTCGTTTACTTACAATTTTCCCAGGGGATGGGCTCGGGATCCCACTCTGGGCTGTTATCGGCAGCCGGGGTGGATGCCTCTGGAGGGGAACCTTGCCCCTTCTTGGGTGATTCGGCCTCGAAGGACGAGGAAGCTGCACACTTCTTCCCGCTTGCAGAGCGAGGCTCGTCCTCCTCTGCTTCTTCGGAAGAAGGAGCGTCGCTGGAGCCTTCGGATCTGGCGTCCGAAGCCTCGCGACAACGGAGGCCACTCTGGGTCTTCTTGACCTTCTTGGAGGCCTCCTTCTTGGGTGCCTTGTAAGGCGCAGGGACCAGCATCTTCGTTAGAAGAGGTCCGGCCGGTTCCTCCGACAGTGGGGCCGGACATTGTATCCGCTCCGCCTTCTTTATCCATCCCTGAGGTCACGACGAGACACGATTAGAATTTTCCCTCAGGACATGCCAACTGAAGCATGGATGGACAGGGCGTGGCTATAACTTACTGGACTGGGAGAATGGGATAATTGATACCCCCGATCCTCGATGGAATCCGGCCATTTGCCAGACTTGAAGAGCACCTTCCAGATATCCTCGTGGGAGGAATCATAGAGGTCTTGGAGGGTTTGGTGCTCGGCTGGGTCAAACTCCCACAAAGTGCAGACTCGATGCTGGCAAGGGAGAACCAGGCGAACTAGCATCACCTGGACCACGTCAACAAGTTTGACGTCCTTGTTAACCATACTCTGAATGCGCGTCTGGAGTAGTGATAGCTCATTGGACGAGCACCAGTTCGATCCCTTCTTGGGCCAGGACGTGAGCTGCAGTGGAGCTCCGAATCTGAACTCAGGAGCTGCAGCCCACTTTTCGCCGCGTGGTTCGGTTATATAAAACCACTGCTGCTGCCACTCCTTGACGGAGTCGTTGAAGGTGCCCTTCGGCCAAACTACCTTGGGCATCTTGCTCACCATGGCGCCGCCGCACTCGGCGTGTTCGCCACTCACCACCTTGGGCTTCACATTGAAAATCTTCAGCCACAGGCCGAAGTGAGGCGGAATCCGGGGGAAGGCCTCGCATGCGATGATGAATGTTGAGATATTGAGAAAAGAGTCGGGGGAAAGATCATGAAAATCAACCCCATAGTAATACATGACTCCACGTACAAATGGGTGGAGGGGAAACCCGAGCCCACGGACAAAATGGGGAAGGAACATGACTCTCTCGTGAGGCTCCGGAGTAGGGAAACCCTATCCCGCCGGTGGGAGACGGTGGCCAATCTTCTTGGCCAGATACCCGGCTTCCCGGAGCCTCTTGATATCCTTCTCCCGGACGGTAGCGGCCATCCATTTGCCTCCTGCTCCGGATCCGGACATCTTTGGAAAACCTCTCTTCATGGAGAAGTAGAGCGCTTGGGCGTTAGGGCTCGAGCATAGGAGAAGGCAAGGGTGAAAGAGGAAGAGACCTTGTCTCTTTATAAGAGAAGGTAAGAGCTTTTTGTGCCTCCCCACTTGCCTGGTGGAACCCGCTCACCTCCCACTCACCGCGATTAGTGGTGCGGTTGGATTACACGTACCCGTATTGATGAGAATCCCGTGATAAGGGGACACGATCTTCTCTTCGACAAGACGTGATGAGGAAACCGCCTCACAATATACACTGAGGTTGGGCGTGGGAAAACAGCTCGGATGATGACCTAACCATAATGGCATATCGCGTCGCCTAAAAAGTTGTCAGCTGAAGTATCATTCTCTCTAAAGTGGTATGTGAAGGTCATTTTGCAGATCCGGACACGGCGTACGTGTTCGATAATAACCTTGGAGTATTCGGAAGGAGGAATCCGCCTTGCAATGCCGAAGACAAGATTGCGTGCCAAACTCATCGTCATTGAAGCCTGGTTCAGGGGCTACTGAGGGAGTCCTAGATAAGGGGGTATCTGGACAGCCGGACTATATGCATCATCCGGACTATAGAAGCGTCAAGATACAAGACTCAAGACTTCGACCCGTGTCCGGATGGGACTCTCCTTTGTGTGGAAGACAAGCTTGGCGATCCGGATATTATATTTCTTTCCTTGTAACCGACTCCATGTAAACCCTAGCTCTCCGGTGTCTATATAAACCGGAGAGGATGGTCCTTAGAAGGCCGATCACAATTACAATCATACCATCATAGGCTAGCTCTTAGGGTTTAGCTTCTACAATCTCGTGGTAGATCTACTCTTGTACTACTCATATCTTCAATATTAATCAAGCAGGGAGTAGGGTTTTACCTCCATCGAGAGGGCCCGAACCTGGGTAAACATTGTGTCCCTTGCTTCCTGTTACCATCAGCCTAAGACGCACAGATCGGGACCCCCTAGCCGAGATCCACCGGTTTTGACACCGAGACCCTCCATGATCGATTCCCCCTCCGGCAGATTGCCGGAAAAGGCCCCAAGATGGGATCTCACGGGTACAGAAGGTTGCAGCGGCAGAAAAGTGGTTTCGTGGCTCCCCCTGATGTTTGTAGGGTATAAGAGTATATATATAGGCAAAATAAGTACGTTGGTGGAGTTACGAGGGGCCCACGAGGGTGGGGGCGTGCCTACCCCCCTGGGTGCGCCCTCCTGCCTCGTGGCTTCCTTGTAGAGTCCCAGAATTCAACTCCAAGTCTTCTGGACTGCTTTCGGTCCAAGAAAAATCCTAGCAAAGGTTTCATTCCGTTTGGACTCCGTTTGATATTCCTTTTCTGCAAAACACTAAAATAAGCAAAAAAAACAGAAACTGGCACTAGGCCTCCGGTTAATAGGTTAGGCCAAAAAAATATATAAAAGAGCATATTAAAGCCCATTAAACATCCAAAACAGATAATATAATAGCATGGATCAATCAAGAATTATAGATACGTTGGAGACGTATCAGGACCGACTGGAACAACTCGGTGGGACCAATGTGCTAGGGCTTTAGGGAAAACATCATCTCGGTGGCACCGATTGCATCAACTCGGTAAGACCGAAGTGAAACAATAAGGCAACAGAGTGAATGTCAAGCCAACTCAGTGAGACCGATCATATAACTCGGTGAGACCAAAATAAATGCAACAAGTCATAGAGCGTTGGCAAGGCTATCTCGGTGATACCGAGAGCCGTATCGATGAGACCGAACTGTTAGGGTTTCTTGTAGTGGCTCTGTTATATGAACTCGGTGGCGCCGGATAGACTGAATTGGTGGGCCTGAGTTGGAGATTAGGGTTTTGACATATTTGGATGGAGAAAGTGGTTGAGGGTTTAGGAGCAATATCACTAAGCATTTGAGCAAGCAAGCCATTAAGCAACACCTCATCCCCTTTTAATAGTATTGGCTTGCCTATGGACTCAATGTGATCTTGGATCACTTAAAACAAAATGAAGAGTCTTGAGCTTTTTCCAATATGTGTCCTTAACATTTTGAGGGGTCCACATTTCTAGTCCATGCCATGCCATTCATTGAACTTCCTGAAATATTTATCTTGAATGGATATTAGTTCAATGAGCTATATGTTGTTATGAATTACCAAAACCACCTTGGGATTAGTTGCACTTTCAACCCTCGGTTGTGCATGTGGTAGGATGGAAGTAGGAGCAGGAAGCTTCACAATCTTGCGCTCGGGAACAGGCGTGAGAGCACGACGATCGTGGCCTCGACCTGATGCGTGCATCGTGTACACAAAGATTTCAATGACAGGAAGGAGCTGGGAGACACGGCTGCTCACCACGGGGGTTTTGGTGACGACAGATCGGACGGAGAGGCAACAGAGGCAGCATGGGGATGCGCTGATAGGCGATGGTCCTTGGTCCCATGAAGAAGAAGCAGAGGCGTGGAGGAGGAAGCTCCGGGTCCTTGAGGAAGCGAGTGCACACGAGGAAGACATGCCGAGGGTCGCGGGACTCCCCACCAAAGTAGACGGCGGCGAAGGGAAGGATCCTCATGCCTGAGAAGAGCTCGGGCTCTCCTCGGCCATGGCGTCAGCGAAGTGTGGGCAACCTACCTGGAGCTGGTGTTAGTGTTGTGCCTCACTCTTTATATCGTAGACTCGAATGGAATAAGTTGACACGTACTGAAATATCTTTGCAAATGGCTGATAAATCAAGTGCTATACCTGTCGGTATTTGTGAGGATGTGCCTGTTGTGGTTGCAAATGTCACTATTTTAATGGACTTTGTTATTCTTGATATTCCCGAGGATGATAGTATGTTTATTATCCTTGGTAGACCTTTTCTTAATACTGCATGGGCTGTTATTGATTGCAACAAAGGCAATGTCACTTTTCATGTTAATGATAATGAGCATACGATACACTTTCCGAGGAAACAATCTCAAGTTCATAGCATCAATTCTATTGAAAAAGTTCCAACTATTATTTTTGGAGGTTTTGAATTTCCTCTCCCTACTATCAAGAAAAAGTGTGATATTCTTATTGTTGGATATTTTCATATCCCCATTGAGGTAACTTTGTGTTATTCGAAATTTCTCCAGTTCCGTGTTATTCGGAATGAGTTTGTTAACTAGACTTGATCAACCTTGTTAGTGGATTCATTTTGATGATCATGAGATGGATGAAACTAGAAGGCACAACCTTCTGTACCCTCTTTTTACTTTCTGTTATTTTGATTAAATAAAGCAAAAATAGTATTATCTGTCTGTTTTCTGAATTATCCGTGCATTAAAAAATAGTCCGAAAATAGAAGTGCTCCAAATGCCCTACAAATTTAGTATGATTTTTTCTTGAATATTTGAGGATTTAAGGCACTAAAATCACTGCAGGAGGGGCAAGCACTAGGCCACGAGAGTGGAGCCCCCCCCCTATAGGGCGCGCCCCCTGTCTCGTGGGCCCCTGGTGGCCCCCCTCCACTTATGCCAGCACCCACACACTTCATCTTCTACCCAAAAAAATCCCCATCCAGCTCAAGCACGAGTTCTAGCTCATTTTGCTGCAATTTTCGATCTCTTAGCTCAAGGCTCCATTCACAAAACTGCTTTGGGAGATTGTTGCTTGGTATGTGACTCCTCCATTTGTCCAATTAGTTTTTGTTCTAGTGCTTTATTCATTGCAAATTTTTGCTGCATAGGTGACCATGTTCTTGAGCTTGCATGTTAAATTTATGAGGTCCCAAGCAATTCCAATGCATGATATAGGCTCTAGGCACTTGTAGGAGTAGTTGCTATCAATCTTGTTTAGTTTTATTCACTTTTATCTTGAAGTTACTAAAAATTTCAGATTTATTTCAGAAAAAGAAATATGCTTAGAAGAATGTACCAAGGTGGTTCCTCGGTGAAGAAAGGGCCCAGGATTGCTATATGTGAGCAAGATGTTGCATTACCGAGGGACGCAAATGTACGAGCTTGTGAGTGCCCATCCGATGATTTTATGGTCAGGGCAGGTTTTAAGGAGGAATTTGACGCATTTGTGCGTAATGCTTAGCTGGAGGACTTCTTACAAGATAAGTGTCCTCAGTACTATCAATTGACTGATTCTTTGTACAGAGGTTTAAATATAACTGTGTGCGTAATTCTCCTAGTGTCATATTTGATATTTATGATACTTCTTATACCATGGATTTAGAGGATTTTACAATGCTTGCAAACTCTCGCAGTGGGGTAATATTAATGATCCTCACAAATCTGAATTTAGAGATTTTCTTGCTAGTATTACAATGGGAGAATATAGGGAGATAGCACAAGCTACCATAGGGAGCATTCGTTTTCCTGCTATACATTATTTTGCTCTCTTCATTGGTAGATGTATTAATGGTAAGGATGAAACATGTCACATGTGTGTCCCTGATGTGTGTGTCCTCAAGAGTGCTGTCTTAGGTTATAAAGGTTATAACTTGGGGGAAATAGTTGCACGTAGGTTGCAGAATAATAGTAGAAAGGGAGATTTCTTTGGAGGGATTTATGCAACCCGTGTGGCTAATTATCTTGGTATAGCCCCACGAGAGGGAGATATGATGATACCTCCTGTTTATTTGGATAAAGAAGCTATGTTTAATCATCATTTTCTTGAGAGGAATGAACAATTCCTCCATTATCGACTAATCTATGACAGACGGAATGTCATCCCTGTTACTCTTCCTGCCCCCTACCTTTTTGATTATTAGGCAAAAGGAAGATATGTTGTCACCAGGGAGGAAGCAGCTGAATACGCGAGGGGAGTGGAGGCAGCTCCCCAACATGCTGCAGCTCAGGAGGCGGTTGCCTCTGCATCTCAGTACAACTCCGATTTCACTTATGGATATCAGCCAGGCGGTCCTTGGTATTAGACCAATTTAGGCCAAAAGCCTAAGCTTGGGGGAGTACGTATTTCTCACTGACTTTACATTCATGTTCACACACTCGTCGTCGGTGCTCATACTCTTTCATTGTATTATCCATGCTAGTTTAAATTCCTTTTTCTAGTTTTCTTCTTGTGTGTTCGATAAACCTTGAGAAAAAACCAAAAAAAATAGTTAGTTTAATTTCCATGCTTTTAGTAGAAATTAAAACGAAAACCCAAAAAGATTTCTAGTTCTTCTTCTTTCTTGTTGGGAGCTTTCCCGTGTAAATAGTTTTCTTTTCTTTTCTTTCAGTTGGGGGTTGAGAAGACCGTATTGAAAATGGTTAGTGGCTCTCATATGCATGATTGTTTATTTAACTTAGAGCCCATATTACTTGTCTTCTCTTTTGAGTTGAATGCTTGCAGATTCCAGCTTAGTCCAATGCACATGCACTCTTATTATTATACACATCATTCGGTCGTGCAAGTGAAAGGCAATAATGACGATATATGATTGACATATTGGGATGAGAAAAGCTGGTACGAACTCTACCTCTCTTGTTTTTGTAAATATGATGAGTTCATCGTTTCTGAGTCAGCTATTATGAAATAAACATATTTGCAATGACATTTAGAGATTATAGTTGCTTGTGCCATGCTTGATTAGCTATCAGTTATAATGGTTTACCTTGCGTGCCAACATGCTATTAGAATGATTATGATGTGGTATGATGGGACGGTATCCTCCTTTAAATGAATTGAGCGACTCGACTTGGCACATGTTCACACATGTAGTTGAAACATATCAACATAGCCTTCACGATATTTATGTTCATGGTGGATTATATCCTACTCATGCTTGTATTCGGTGTGTTAATTTTAATGCATGTTTATGACTGTTGTCGCTCTCTCAGTTGGTCGCTTCCCAGTCTTTTGCTAGCCTTCACCTGTACTAAGCGGGAATACTGCTTGTGCATCCAAACTACTTAAACCCCAAAGTTATTCCATATGAGTCCACTATACCTTCCTATATGCGGTATCTACCTGCTGTTCCAAGTAAATTTGTATGTGCCAAACTCCAAACCTTCAAATGAAATTCTATTTTATATGCTCGAGCAGCTCATGTTACAACTAGGGCTGCCTATATCTTCCATGCTAGGTGGGTTATTCTCATGAGGAGTGGACTCCGCTCCTCATTCACGAGAAAGGGCCGGTAACCGGGATGCCCAGTCCCATGATCCAAAAAGATCAAAGCAAATCAAAATAATTAAACAAAACGCCCCCAGGGCTGTTGTTAGTTGGAGGCACTCGTTGTTTCGAGCAAGCCATGGATTGATGCTTGTTGGTGGTTGGGGGAGTATAAACCTTTACCATTCTGTTTGGGAACTGCCTATAATGCATGTAGTATGGAAGATACATCCATCTCATAGTTGTTGCGTTGATAGTGAAAGTATGCCGCTCAAAATGTTATTCAATCTCTATTTTAAAATCGAACTCTGGCACCTCTACAAATCCCTACTTCCCTCTGCGAAGGGCCTATCTATTTACTTTTATGTTGAGTCATCACCCTTCTTATTGAAAAGCACCCGCTGGAGAGCAAACTGTCATTTGCATTCATTACTATTGGTTTATATTGTGTATGACTTGACTGGATCTCTTTTACCATGAATTACAATGTTTAGTCAGTCCTTGATCTTTAAAGGTGCTCTGCATTTATGTTTTGCCGTCTCAGAAAGGCTAGCGAGATACCATTTTGTTATATCATGTTATGATTATTTTGAGAAAGTGTTGTCATCCGAGTTTTATTATTATGGCTCGCTAGCTGATTATGCTATTGATATGAGTAATTGTGAGACCTAAGTGTTATTGTGAGTATGGTTAGTTCATAATATTTGCTGAAACTTGAATGCTAGCTTTTCATGTTTACAAAAACAAGAGCTAACAGAGGTTGTAGAAGTTTTTCTTTATCACTTCCAGTTTATCAACTGAATTGCTTGAGGACAAGCAAAGGTTTAAGCTTGGGGGAGTTGATACGTCTCCAAGGTATCTACTTTTCCAAACACGTTTGCCCTTGTTTTGGACTCTAACTTGCATGATTTGAATGAAACTAACCCGGACTGACGCTGTTTTCAGCAGAACTACCATGATGTTGTTTTATGTCTAGAAAAGAAAAGTTCTCGGAATGTCCTGAAAATCCACGGAGGCACTTTTTGGAATTAATAAGAATTTCTAGGCGAAAGAAATACACCAGGGGGCCCAGGGCCTATCCACGAGACAGGGGGGCGTGCCCCCCTGTAGGGCGCGCCACCCTATCTCGTGGGCCCCCTGGACCTCCACCGACCTCAACTCCAACTCCATATATTCCATCTCTCGGAGGAAAAATCAGAGAGAAAGTTTCATCGCGTTTTACGACACGGAGCCGCCGCCAAGCCCTAATCTCTCTCGGGAGGGCTGATCTGGAGTTCGTTCGGAGCTCCGGAGAGGGGGATTCGTCGCTGTCGTCATCATCAACCATCCTCCATCACCAATTTCATGATGCTCACCGCCGTGCGTGAGTAATTCCATCGTAGGCTTGTTGGACGGTGATGGGTTGGATGCGATTTACCATGTAATCAAGTTAGTTTTGTTAGGGTTTGATCCCTAGTATCCACTATGTTATGAGATTGATGTTGCTATGACTTTGCTATGCTTAATGCTTGTCACTAGGGACCGAGTGCCATGATTTCAGATCTGAACCTATTATGTTTTCATGAATATATGTGTGTTCTTGATCCTATCTTGCAAGTCTATAGTCACCTATTATGTGTTATGATCCGACAACCCCGAAGTGACAATAATCAGGATACTTCTCGGTGATTACCGTAGTTTGAGGAGTTCATGTATTCACTATGTGTTAATGCTTTGGTCCGGTTCTCTATTAAAAGGAGGCCTTAATATCCCTTAGTTTCCACTAGGACCCCGCTGCCACGGGAGGGTAGGACAAAAGATGTCATGCAAGTTCTTTTCCATAAGCACGTATGACTATTTACGGAATACATGCCTACATTACATTGATGAATTGGAGCTAGTTCTGTGTCACCCTATGTTATAACTATTACATGAGGAATCGCATCCGGCATAATTATCCATCACTGATCCATTGCCTACGAGCTTTTCATATATTGTTCTTCGCTTATTTACTTTTCTGTTGCTACTGTTACAACTACTACAAAAACCCAAAAACATTTATCTTTACTATTATTATTGTTACCATTATTATCATACCACTTTTGCTACTAAATACTTTACTGCAGATACTAAGTTAACCAGGTGTGGTTGAATTGACAACTCAACTGCTAATACTCAATAATATTCTTTGGCTCCCCTTGTGTCGAATCAATAAATTTGGGTTGTACTTCACCCTCGAAAGCTGTTGCGATCCCCTACACTTGTGGGTTATCAGCTAGCAAACCCAGTGGTGGTCCAGAAGTCAAACGGGAAATGGAGGTTGTGCATTGATTTCACATATCTCAACAAGGCTTGCCCGAAGGACCCATTTCCCTTGCTGCGTATTGATCAGATTGTGGATTCCACTTCAGGCTGTCATTTGCTCTCTTTTCTGGATGTCTACTCAGGATATCACCAGATCTCCATGTCCAAAGAAGATGAGGAGAAGCATCGTTCATCACTCCATGTGGTATGTACTGCTTTGTCCAGATGCCATTCAGATTGAAAAACGTTGGGTCCACCTTTGCAAGGGCAGTCCAGATTGGTTTTGAACCTCAGCTGCATAGAAACATTGAAGCTTATATGGATGATATTGTGGTCAAAATGAAGGACAGAGAAACTCCCATCCAGGATTTGGAGGAAAGATTTGCAAATCTGCACAAGCTCAACTTGAAGCTCAACCCAGAGAAATGTGTATTTGGTGTTTTCTTTGGCAAGCTTCTTGGGTACTATGTGTCCCACAGGGGAATCGAAGCTAATCCCGACAAGATCAAGGCCATTGAGCAGATCCAAGCGCCAAGGACAGTTAAAGATGTGAGGCACCTGAACGGGATGTGTTGCCGCGCTAAGAAGATTCATCTCTAAGTCTGTCGAGCGTGCCCTTCCGTTCTTCAAGATTTTGAAGAAGGCATGTCCTATGAAGTGGACCCCTGAAGCAGACGTAGCTTTGCAAGAGTTGAAGGCCTACTTGTCTTCTGTGCCTACCCCGGTTGCACCCAAACCCCATGAATTGCTGTTGTTATACTTGGCGGCAACCAACCAAGTGGTCAGTGCAGAGTTGGTAGCGCAGCAGGAAGTAAATGAACCAAAGAGTGAGTAGAGATTGGCAGAATCAGATAAGGATCAGGACAGCAGTGAGCACGGCAACAAGGACAACCCGAAGGACGTGGCGAGGAAGAAAGTGGTGCAGCGCCCAGTGTACTTTGTCAGCTCCTTGTTACAGGGGGCTAGATGGAGGTACTCTGGCGTGCAAACGTTGATTTTTGGTCTCATAATGGCCTCAAGGAAACTGCGCCACTACTTCCAAGCCCATGAGATCACGGTTGTTACTCGTTTCCCGTTGCAACGGATACTCCAAAACCCAGAGCCTACTGGCAGAATAGTGGAGTGGGCTTTGGAGCTATCCAGCTTTGGTGTGAAGTTTGAGAGCACATTAACTGTCCAGAGCAGGGCATTGGCAGAGTTTATTGCAGAATGGATGCCAATCCCTGATGAGGAAGTGACAGAGACAGTTATCCCAGGAAAGGAATCACCCCGAGAATGGATTATGTATTTTGATGGTGCTTTTCCCTGCAGGGTGCAGGGGCTGGCATGCTAATGTCGCCCCCTCCGGGGAGCACTTGAAGTACGTCGTCCAGATGCATTTTGCCTGGGAAGAAGCCGCCAACAATACAACAGAGTATGAAGGCTCCTTGCCAGGCTCAGGATTGCAGCAAAATTGGGAATTAAGAAGCTAATCATTCGAGGAGATTCACAACTGGTGGTGAGACAAGTTAACAAGGATCATCAAAGTCCATTGATGAAGGCATACATTGAGGAAGTGAGAAGATTGGAGGAGCACTTTGACGGATTATAAACAGAGCACATACCCCGTGCAAAAAACAGCATAGCTGATCATCTGTCAAAGTGCACTGTGCAGAAGCTTCCTATGGAACCAGGGACTTTTGTTCTCCGTCTTACTCAGCCCTCTGTATCCCCAGCAACAATGGCCCGGAAAATGAGAAAGTTGGACACCGGTAAGCCTCTCCCAGTAGAGCTGTCCGCTCCCGACAGAGACCCTACCGGAAGCAACTCCTCGCAGCCTGCCGGACCGCCCCCTCCAGCCGGGCTCATGGACCCCACGTATGAGGCTGGTACTCCCGCAGCAGAGGAGGTGCCGCTAGTCCTTGTTGACGAGCCTCAGGCTCCAACTTGGGCAAGGCACATTGTCCGCTTCCTCCAAACCGGAGAGCTTCCCGACGACCAAGACGAAGCTGAAAGAGTAGCCTGGAGGCCCAGTATGTATCAGTTTGTCGATGACACTTTCTACAGAAAAAGGCCCAGCGGTGTGAAATTAAAGTACGTCTGCCGAGAAGAAGGAAAGGAACTGCTGGCTGAGATACACAAAGGAATGTGCGGCTCCCACATTGGATCAAGGGCATTAGTTTGGAAAGCATTCTGGCAAGGATTCTATTGGCCCGCAACCCTCCAAGATGCAGTCGAGCTCGTCAAGTGTGAAGCCTGCCAGTTCCATTCCAAGAAAACCCACCTGCCTACCCAAGCGCTTGAGACAATCCCTCTATCATGGTCATTTTCGGTCTGGGGCTCAATATCCTCGGCCCCTTCCCCCGAGCAATCGGGGGCTTTGAATTCTTGTTAGTTGCCATTGACAAGTTTACAAAGTGGTTGAAAGTGACCGTCATGAGAAAGGTGACTGCTCAGTCAGCTACCAAGTTCTTGAAAGATCTGGTGTGTCGTTTTCAGTTCTGGCAAGGATCATCACCGACAACGGCACCCAGTTCACGAGCCACGCCTTCATGCAATATGTTCATGCCCTTGGATGCAAAATCTCATTTGCCTCTGCGGCACACCTGCGTTGCAATGGACAAGCTGAGAGGGCGAAAGCTGAAGTGCTACATGGACTCAAGACCAGAACCTTTGATACGGTGCATAAGCACAGTAAGCGGTGGATCGAGGAGTTGCTAGTGGTTCTCTGGTCCCTCGGAATGACACCAAACCGAGCCACCGGGCAGACTCCCTTCGCCCTGGTCTATGGGGCAAAAGTAGTTATGCCCACAGAACTCATTTACGGCTCGCCTTGAGTACTTGCTTACGATGAAATCATGCAAGATCAGCACCGGTGTGATGATGCTATGCTACTTGAGGAGAACCGTCTACGGGCTGCTACGCGTCCTACACTACCAGCAAGCCCTGCATCGCTATCATAGCTGCAGGGTTCACGCCTGGTGTTTTGAGGAAGGTGACCTTGTCCTTAGGCGCGTTTAGTCCTCCAAGGGTACACACAAGTTGTCACCGAAGTGGGAAGGCCATTACCGGGTAGTACGAGTCACCAGACCCAGCGCAGTCCGTCTGGAGACCAGAGATGGCACTCTGTTGCAAAACTCATGGAATATTGAGCATCTTCGCAAGTTCTACCCGTAAGGTGCGAGGCTGTCGGGCCCTACCCGGCAGCCACCCATTTGTACAGGCCTTGCCTCAGCTGCATGTAACCCCTTGTACAAAGCCGGGGTGATGACCCCGTGGGAGAGAAAATAAAGAAGCGTTGTAGGGGGCCAACCTAGATTGCATGCATGCATGAGCATTCCAGATCACTGCATAAGCATTTTCATGAGCATCTGCATATGCATATAGATAGGATTGCATCCTGCATTTATTCTCATCTACATGAAGCTGCAGGTTCTTATCGTGGACTTGGCTTCGACAAGGGGGTGAGAAGATTGCCTGGCACTGCGATCCCCGGAAAGCCAATCAGATAAGTTCTACCTCTTGTCCATTTGTGTTCTGTAAGCTATAACTTAAAGCATTAGAAAACCTCGCCGCCTCTTCTTAGACTTAGGTGCTCCCATCCCTGACTCGGATGCTGCTTCGATCAGGATGGTCGTAGTTGCCTTTG
>NC_041393.1:303024254-303095132 GCF_002162155.2 Triticum dicoccoides | reverse complement strand
GGTGGTCCCCTTTGTCTGTAACCGGGCAGATGAGACTCTTCGGTAGACAAAAAGGGTACCGGCAAGGTAGCCTACCGGGACAAACCTGTTTATTTACACTAAAGAGGCATCTCACCTCTGCATGGACATACACATGCACGGGTTCCCGACAAGGTTTATCTTTTTCATTAAACATGTTGATACAAGTACAAGCATTACGGAACACAAGCATGGACACGCGAGATTACATTATTTGAATTAAAATTTGGCAAGTGCCTACAGGTTTAAGATTGAAAAAAGATAAGTGCCCCGTGATGCCTTTGCCCCTGTCCATCTCCTACATGACGAGGTCGAAGAGCTAGAAGGCAGCGTGGCTAGAGTCCGACGCCTCCCCAGGATCAGGATGGCACCTCTCTCTAGCATAGAAGAAGGAACCGTAGGACGGGCACGGATGGTGACGCTGCCAGAGGAACGGGTAGAAGGGCACAGGGTCACCGGCAAACACGACCCTTCGGAACGGTCACCCCCGTTCTTGACGCATCGTGGGTTGCCGTCGTCATCCACATCACTACTACCCGAAGACCCCAGATTGTCAGTCGCACCGAACGCCATACTCTCTGGCTTTTCGCACAGAGAGCATGGTCGTCCCCAACAACCCTTGCATCGGAGATCACTGCTCGTCCCAAAGACGTGTACGAAGACGAGAAGCCCTCTCCCGCAAACATATGATGACGCCTGGAGGAGCCAAATCTGCATTCACCAATGGCAAACCTCCCCCGAGGCACTTCCTCCGCGTCGTGCAAGAACGGAGAACAAGGAGAAACTGGCTACCACGGCCCGCGCATGCCGTGGGCCTCGGCATGGTGTCGTTCGCATCCCCTCCCACTGAAATTAAGGCTACATGCGGCATGACAACGAGCGCGCTGGAGTCTCCACCTCCAGCGTTACCGCCGCGCCGCCCTAGCATCCTCCCAACCACAAAGGATTCTGAGCTAAAGCCTGGGGGCGAGCCACAGGCTCTTCCTCCCAACGTATCCAAACGGAGTAAGGCAGAGGATAAGAAGAAGTGCGGATGAATGCCTGCACTCCTTCCCCGCTCTTCCTTTTATAGGCGAGCGAGGGACTGGGGGATGGCTCCGCAACGGGTGACCGCCACCCTCCTCCACCCTTTCAAGGTAGCTAGGCCCTCGCCATTATGCTCTCCCGCACCACGCACCTCCGTTACCTACCCCGCGTGATGCATGCAGCATACGTGGCTAAGGATAAGGGCGTAGAGGGAAGAGCTACTTGGCAGTTTCTACCCCGTGCGTTAAAGTCATTCACGGGCCATCATTGGAGCGGCCCCACAATATTGGCTTTGCAGGATGCACGGGGAAACCAGAAACTGGCCCGAAATCAAGATTAATGAAGAAGCAAGGAAGATCTCAAGAGGCTGGCCACTTCAGCAGCTCTGTCTGCGCACTTATTAGGCCCTATCCTGACGAGGCTTGGCAGCATGTTCGGGGCAGTCCCAGCGGCTTCTGTCCGTGCAACAGACCGTGGGTCTATTGCCCTGACTGTGCACAAGCACAAGAGCAAGGTTGAAACACCAGTACAAGACGGGGTACAAGAAGCCAAGTGACTCGAAGAACAAACAAGCAGATCATAGGTACCAAGACTAGGCTAGAAGAACTTGATGTCATCAAGAGTGAGCCTCCATTTCCAGGAAGGCAAGCCCGGCAAGGGGCGAGGCCACCCGTAGAAGCTGGCCTAGGCATCCCGACAATTCCTGCCGCGACCTGCGGAAACCAGATCATCTCCCCGACCACTCCACCATGACTCACGTCGACGATCACTGCGGTGTCAAACCACAGAGTGATTAAGTGGCAGCCATTCACCACATGGAAGCCACTTTCTACCATGAGAAGCCACAGACAACACCCGTTCCATGACGTGTTAGGCGAGCAGCCGTGGAGCTGGCGAGATAGCCCGACAAGCCTTGCCAGGCAACCAACGACGTGACACTAAGCGGCGCATTAAATGTGCACTGTCAGCCTGCAAAGTTAGGTATGATAGCACTATTTTCTATCTTATCAGTGTCTAATGACTAGTTCGCCACTTTGGTGACCCCATAGCCTATAAAAGGAGGCCCATGGCAACAATTCAAGAGGTTGGAAAACTTAGATCACCCACACCACCATACGCATGTAGTCGCTGCCGCCCTAAGGCTACCCTTGCTGGGCAAGTGTACTACACACCACCACCACATTTCCACCATCAATCCACCAAAGCAGGAGTAGGGTTCTATGCCTCACGGCAGCCCGAACCTGGGTAAAATTGCTCGTGTGATCTCTATCACGCTGCCCTATGTTAGTCTGCTCTTTGTGCAACGCGACTCCCCCCTACCGAACTAGCAAGGGGTTGTCCTGGTCCCATAGGTGACCGTGGTTTCCCATGACATTGACGGACTCGGTACCTTCGTGCATATTAACCAAAGTATCCCAAATTTCCTTTGCATTCTCGATGAGGCTGATTTTTTTTGAATTCTTTGGGGCACAATTAACTAAAGAGAATATCGCAAGCTTGAGCATTGTATTGCATCATCTTCATTTCTTTCGCTGCCGCTTCACGATCCAGTTCTTTTCCATCCTCGAAGAAATCACCTTGTAAGCCAATACGCACAACAGCCCAAATGGCGGGGTTATGACCAAGAATATGCATTTTCATCTTATGCTTCCAACTAGCAAAATTAGTACCATCAAAGTAAGAACCTCTACGGTGGTAATTTCCCTTGCTAGACGCCATACTATCCTAGGTTGTGAAACCAAGGCTATGATCACCAAAGCTATGGAAATCAAGGCAAATGGAGACCAAAGCTCTGATACCACTTGTAGGATCGAAAGTATGTCTAGAGGGGGTGATTAGACTACTTGACCAAATAAAAATCTAAACATTTTTCCAATTTTAGTTGTGGGTAGATTCTAACAATTAGCACAAGTCAAGCAATCAACCAACACATATAATTCTAAGAGTGTATCAGCGGAAAGTAAAACATCGCATATGAAGGTAAAGGGAAGGGTTTCGAGAGTGCAAAGCAATGAAGACACAAAGATTTTTGATGTGGTCCCGATAGGTGGTGCTATCGTACATCCACGTTGATGGAGACTTCAACCCACGAAGGGTAACGGATGCGCGAGTCCACGGAGGGCTCCACCCACAAAGGGTCCACGAAGAAGCAACTTTGTCTATCCCACCATGGCAATCGCCCATGAAGGACTTGCCTCACTCGGGTAGATCTTCATGAAGTAGGTGATCTCCTTGCCCTTACAAGCTTCTTTGTTCAACTCCACAACTTGACCGAGGCTCCCAAGCGCACCTAACCAATATAGGAGACACCACTCTCCAAAAGGTAATAGATGGTGTGTTGATGATGAACTCCTTGCTCTTGTGCTTCAAATGATAGTCTCCCCAACACTCAACTCTCTCTCACATATTTGGATATGGTGGAAAGATTATTTGAGTGGAAAACAACTTGGGGAAGGCTATAAATCAAGATTCTTGTGGTGATTTGGAATATCTTGATCTCAACACATGAGTAGGTGGTTCTCTATCAGAAAATGTATGCCAGAAGTGTAGGCACGTTCCGATGGATCTCTCACATATGGAGAAGGGGGTGGAGGGGTATATATATAGCATCCACACAAAATCCAACCGTTACACACATTTGACCCAACTCGGTCAGGCTGAATAGAAGAACTCGGTGGATTGGTTCAAAATGAGAACGTTAGGAATCTCGGTGGGACCTTCTACCTTTTGAGCATGCGTTGGTTTTCCCTTGAAGAGGAAAGGGTGATGCAGCAAAGTAGCGTAAGTATTTCCCTCAGTTTTGAGAACCAAGGTATCAATCCAGTAGGAGAAGACACACAAGTCACCTAGTACCTGCACAAACAATCAATAACCTTGCAACCAACGGAATAAAGGGGTTGTCAATCCCTTCACGGTCACTCAGAAAAGTGAGATCTAATAGAGATAGTAAAGTAATTATTTTTGGTATTTTTGTTGTATAGATTGGAAAGTAATGATTGCAAAATAGTAAACGAGATGTGATGTAAATAAAAGAGATGTAATATAATAGAAAAGAGACCCGGGGGCCATAGGTTTCACTAGCTTCTCTCAAGATAGCATGTATTACGGTGGGTGTACAAATTACTGCCGAGCAATTGATAGAAAAGCGCATAATTATGATGACATCTAAGGCAATGATCATGAACATAGGCATCACGTCCATGTCAAGTAGAACGAAACGATTCTGCATCTACTACTATTACTCCACACATCGACCACTATCCAGCATGCATCTAGAGTATTAAGTTCATAAGAACGGAGTAACGCATTAAGCAAGATGACATGATGTAGAGGGATAAACTCAAGTAATATGATATAAACCCCATCCTTTTTATCCTCGATGGCAACAATACAATACACGCCTTGCTGCCCCTACTATCACTGGGAAAGGACGCCGCAAAATTGAACCCGAAGCTAAGCACTTCTCCCATTGCGAGAAAGATCATTCTAGTAGGCCAAACTAAACAAATAATTCTAAGAGACTTGCAAAGATATCAAATCATGCATATAAGAATTAAGAGAAGAATCAAATAATATTCATAGATAATCAAGTTCATAAATCCACAATTCATCGGATCTCGGCAAACACACCACAAAAGAGTATTACATCAAATAGATCTCCAAGAACATCAAGGAGAAGTTTGTATTGAGAATCAAAGAGAGATAAGAAGCCATCTAGCTAATAACTATGGACCCAAAGGTCGATGGTAAAGTACTCACGCTTCATCGGAGAGGCAATGGTGTTGATGTAGAAGCCCTCCATGATCGATTCCCCTCTAGCAGATCACCGGAAAAGGCCCCAAGATGGGATCTCACGGGTACAGAAGGTTGCGACAGTGGAAAATTGGTTTCGTGGCTCCCCTGATGTTTCTAGGGTATAAGAGTATATATAGGTGAAAGAAGTACATCGGTGGAGCTACGAGGGGCCCACGAGGGTGGGGGCGCCCCTACCACCCTGGGCGCACACTCCTGCCTCGTGGCTTCCTCGTAGAGTCCCAGACTTCAACTCCAAGTCTTCTGGATTGCTTTCGGTCCAAGAAAAATCCTCGGGAAGGTTTCATTCCCTTCGGACTCCGTTTGATATACCTTTTCTGCAAAACACTAAAATAAGCAAAAAAACAGAAACTGGCACTGGGCCTCCGGTTAATAGGTTAGTCCCAAAAATAATATAAAAGAGCATATTAAAGCCGATTAAACATCCAAAACAGATAATATAATAACATGGAACAATCAAAAATTATAGATACGTTATATATGTATCAAGCATCCCCAAGCTTAATTCATGCTCGTCCTCAAGTAGGTAAATGATAAGAACAGAATTTTTGATGTGGAATGCTACCTAGCATACTTCTCAATGTAATTTTCTTTATTGTGGCATGAATGTTCAGATCTGAAAGATTTAAGACAAAATTTTAATATTGACATAAAACAAGAATACTTCAAGCATACTAACAAAGTAATTATGTCTTTCTCAAAATAACATGGCCAAAGAAAAGTTATCCCTACAAAATCATATACTCTAGCTATGCACTATCTTCATCACACAAAGTATTTAATTATGCCAAGCAATTGTTTCACACTTTAGTATTTTCAAACTTTTTCAATCTTCATGCAATACATGAGCGTGAGCCATGGACATATCACTATTGGTGGCAAAGAATGGTGGTTGTGGAGAAGACAAAAAGAGAAGATAGTCTCACATCAACTAGGCGTATCAACGGGCTATGGAGATGCCCATCAATAGATATCAATGTGAGTGAGTAGGGATTGCCATGCAACGGATGCACTAGAGCTATAAGTTTATGAAAGCTCAACCAAAAGAAACTAAGTGGGTGTGCATCCAAGTTGCTTGCTCACGAAGACCTAGGGCACTTTTGAGGAAGCCCATCTTTGGAATATACAATCCAAGTTCTATAATGAAAAATTCCCACTAGTATATGAAAGTGACAACATAGGAGACTCTCTATCATGAAGATCATGGTGCTACTTTGAAGCACAAGTGTGGTAAAAGGATAGTAGCATTGTCCCTTCTCTCTTTTTCTCTCGTTTTTTTATTTGGGCCTTTTCTCTTTTTTATGGCCTCTTTTTTTATTTATTTAGTCCGGAGTCTCATCTCGACTTGTGGGGGAATCATAGTCTCCATCATCCTTTCCTCACATGGGACAATGCTCTAATAATAAAGGTCATCACACTTTTATTTACTTACAACTCAAGAATTAGAACAAAATATGACTCTATGTGGATGCCTCCAGCGGTGTACCGAGATGTGCAATGTTTCAAGAGTGACATGTATGAAAAAAATATGAATGATGGCTTTTCCACAAATACGATGTCAACTACATGATCATGCTAGCAATATGACAATGATGGAGCGTGTCATAATAAACGGAACGGTGGAAAGTTGCATAGCAATATATCTTAGAATGGCTATGGAAATGTCATAATAGGTAGGTATTGTGGTTGTTTTGAGGAAGCTATATGGTGGGTGTATGGTACCGGCGAAAGTTGCACGGTACTAGAGAGGTTAGCAATGGTGGAAGGGTGAGAGTGCGTATAATCCATGGACTCAAAATTCATCATAAATAACTCACATACTTGTTGCAAAAATCTACAAGTAATCAAAACAAAGTACTACATGCATGCTCTTACGGGAAGGGTTGGTAGGAGTTAACCATGGCGCGATCCCGACCTCCACACATAAGGAAGGCAATCAATAAATAAATCATGCTTCAACTTCATCACATAACGGTTCACCATACGTGCATGCTACAGGAATTACAAACTTTAACACAAGTATTCCTCAAATTCACAACTACTCAACTAGCATGTCTCTAATATCACCATCCTCATATCTCAAAACAATGATCAAGCATCAAACTTCTCATGGTATTCAATGCGCTTTATATAAAAGTTTTTATTATACCCATCTTGGATGCCCATCATATTAGGACTAGTTTTATAACCAAAGCTAATTACCATGATGTTATAAAACACTCTCAAAATAATATAAATGAAGCATGAGAGATCAATAATTTCTATAAAATAAAACCACCACCATGCTCTAAAAAGATATAAGCGAAGCACTAGAGCAAAATTGTCTATTTCTATAAAATAAAACCACCACCGTGCTCTAAAAAGATATAAGCGAAGCACTAGAGCAAAATTGTCTATCTCAAAAGATATAAGTGAAGCACATAGAGTATTATAATAAATTACGATTCATGCGTGTCTCTCCCACAAGGTCTGTACAGCAAGTAAGATTGTGATAAACTAAAAAGAAAAGACTCAAATCATACCAGACGCACCAAGCAAAACACATATCATGTGGTGAATAAAAATATTGCCTCAAGTAAAGTTACCGATAGACGAAGACGAAAGAGGGGATACCTACCGGGGAATCCCCAAGCTTAGGCTTTTTGTTGTCCTTGAATTATCTTGGGGTGCATTGGGCATCCTCAATCTTAGGCTCTTGCAACTCCTTATTCCAAAATCCATCAAATCTTTACCCAAAACTTGAAAACTTCACAACACAAAACTTCAACAGAAAATCTCATGAGCTCCGTTAGTATAAGAAAATTAACCACCACTTTAAGGTACTGTAATGAACTCATTATTTATTTATATTGGTGTTAAACCTACTGTATGACAACTTATCTATGGTTCATACCCCCCGATACTACTCATAGATTCATCAAAATAAGCAAACAACACACGAAAAACAGAATCTGTCAAAAACAGAACAGTCTGTAGAAATCTGTAACTTTAAAATACTTCTGTAACTCTGAAAATTCTAAAATAAATTGGTGGACGTGACTAATTTGTCTATTAATCATATGCAAAAAAATCAACCTTAAATCACTCTCCAATAAAAAATTACAGCTATTCTTGTGAGCGCAAAAGTTTCTGTTTTTTACAGCAAGATCGCAAAGACTTCACCCAAGTCTTCCCAAAGGTTCTACTTGGAAAAAACATTAATTAAAACATGAAACCAAATCAAACCATAAGCTAGATGAATTATTTATTACTAAACAGGAGCAAAAAGTAAAGAACAAAAATAAAATTGGGTTGCCTCCCAACAAGCGCTATCGTTTAATGCCCCTAGCTAGGCATAAAAACAAGAATAGATATAGGTATTGCCATCTTCGGCATCCAATTCTTTAATTGAACACGCATAACCCTTAGGAGGTTCTTTGGTTTTTTTAATGTTCAAACTCCTAGGCAAGAAATCCAGAAATTCATTTGTGGCAAAAGGTTCCTTAATGATATCAAGAAAATTGGGGTGAACACTAATTGATTTGAGGTCTTCATTTTCCTTACTAGAAGATTCACCCTTATTCTTAGGAACGTAGATAAACTTGGCAACTTTGGTAGGATGAGGATGTGAGGGATTTTTAATGGCAGAAAAAGCGGAACCCAAGTTGGTAATAATATCTTCGAGTTTATCAATTCTAGTGGAATCTTGATCTATCATTTCATTAACTATGGGTTCATTTTCCCTAAGATTTTTCAGAGTAACTCCTACCTTAGATCCATATTGGATAATTTGGTTGTGGATATTTTTACCCAAATTTTCTATTAACTCAACAGTGGCAATTTTATTTTAAATAATATCAATCCTTTGCATCACATGTTCCAAGGTTAAAATAGTTCCATTGACCAAAAGAGGTGGTGGGCCTAACAAATCTATCATGGCATTATAAGAATCAAAAGTATGGCTTCCCAAAAAAATTCCTCCAGTAATGGTGTCAAGAACATTTCTATTCCAAGGAGTAATACCTACATAAAAATTGCGAAGAAGAAAGGAAGTGGATTGCTTCCTAGTTGATCTATTTTGAGCATTACAAATTCTATACCAAGCATCTTTTAGATTTTCTCCCTCCCTTTGTTTAAAATTGAGAACTTCATTATCGGGAGTACTAAAAATTATAGGAGAACTAGCCATGAGGGCGAAACAAACAATC
Organism: Triticum dicoccoides; assembly: GCF_002162155.2. Classification (NCBI taxonomy): domain Eukaryota; kingdom Viridiplantae; phylum Streptophyta; class Magnoliopsida; order Poales; family Poaceae; genus Triticum; species Triticum dicoccoides. The sequence goes on along the minus strand of NC_041393.1, from coordinate 303,086,088 downwards.
TAACACACTAACGCACAAGAAGCGAGTGAAAAGAAGAGGGGCGAAGAAAAGGCAAAGGTTTTCGAAAATCATTTTAGAAGTGGGGGAGAGGAAAACGAGAGGCGAATGGCAAATAATGTAATGCGAGGGAGAAGAGTTTATGATGGGTACTTGGTATGGCTTGACTTGGCGTAGATCTCCCCGGCAACGGTGCCAGAAATCCTTCCTACTACATGTTGAGCATGAGTTGGTTTTCCCTTGAAGAGGAAAGGGTGATGCAGCAAAGTAGCGTAAGTATTTTCCTCAGTTTTGAGAACCAATGTATCAATCCAGTAGGAGAAGACACACAAGTCACCTAGTACCTGCACAAAAAATCAAGAACCTTGCAACCAATGCGATAAAGGGGTTGTCAATCCCTTCACGGTCAATCACAAAAGTGAGATCTAATAGAGATAGTAAAGTAAATATTTTTGGTATTTTTGTTGTATAGATTGGAAAGTAAAGATTGCAAAAACGAGATGCGATGTAAATAAAAGAGATGTAATATAATAGAAAAGAGACCCGGGGGCCATAGGTTTCACTAGTGGCTTCTCTCAAGATAGCATGTATTACAGTGGGTGAACAAATTACTGCCGAGCAATTGATAGAAAAGCGCATAATTATGGTGACATCTAAGGCAATGATCATGAACATAGGCATCACGTCCGTGTCAAGTAGACCGAAATGATTGTGCATCTACTACTATTACTCCACACATCGACCGCTATCCAGCATGCATATAGAGTATTAAGTTCATAAGAATGGAGTAACACATTAAGCAAGATGACATGATGTAGAGGGATAAACTCAAGCAATATGATATAAACCCCATCTTTTAATCCTCGATGGCAACAATACAATACGTTCCTTGTTGCCCCTACTGCCACCGGGAAAGGACACCGCAAGATTGAACCCAAAGCTAAGCACTTCTCCCATTGCGAGAAAGATCAATCTAGTAGGCCAAACTAAACCAACAATTCGAAGAGACTTGCAAAGATATCAAATCATGCATATAAGAATCCAGAGAAGAATCAAATAATATTCATAGATAATCAAGTTCATAAATCCACAATTTATCGGATCTCGGCAAACACGCCGCAAAAGAGTATTACATCCAATAGATCTCCAAGAACATCGAGGAGAACTTTGTATTGAGAATGAAAGAGAGAGAAGAATCCATCTAGCTAATAACTATGGACCCAAAGATCTGTGGTAAACTACTCACGCTTCATCGGAGAGGCAATGGTGTTGATGTAGAAGCCCTTTGAGGGAGTGCTGGATAAGGGGGTATCCGAACAGCCGGACTATATGCATCGTCTAGACTATAGAAGCGTCAAGATACAAGACTCAAGACTTTGGACCGTGTCCGGATGGGACTCTCCTTTGCGTGGAAGACAAGCTTGGCGATCCGGATATAATATTTCCTTCCTTGTAACCGACTCCATGTAAACCCTAGATCTTCGGTGTCTATATAAACCAGAGAGGATGGTCCTTAGAAGGCCGATCACAATTACAATCAACCATCATAGGCTAGCTCTTTGGGTTTAGCCTCTACGATCTCGTGGTAGATCTACTCTTGTACTACTCATATCTTCAATATTAATCAAGCAAGAAGTAGGGGTTTACCTCCATCGAGAGGGCTCGAACCTGGGTAAACATTGTGTCCCTTGCTTCCTGTTACCATCAGCCTAAGACGCACAGATCGGGACCCCCTACCCGAGATCCGCTGGTTTTGACACCGACATTGGTGCTTTCATTGAGAGTTCCTCTGTGTCGTTGCTTCGAGGCTTTATGGCGTCTTCAATCGTCAACAGCACGGTCCAGGGTGAGACTTTTCTCCTGGGACAGATCTTTGTGTTCGGCGGCTTCGCACTGCGGGCCAATTCGCTTGGCCATCTGGAACAGATCGACAGCTACGCCCCTGGCCACCAGATGAGGTTCGGAAACTTGAACTACACAGCGGATATTCGTGGAGACTTGATCTTCGACGGATTCGGCCCTGTGCCAGGAGCGCCGGACAGTCACGGCGAGCACGGCCTAGACCTGCTGTCGGACAATGCTTGGAACATTATCCCTGCAATAGCCCCAAATCTAAATCCAGAACAGGTTGCGTTGCCCAAGGACGGAGGGGGAGACCCCGCCCTGAAGGCCGCATACCCATCGGTGGTGGAGCCGAACACAGGTCTCACCTCTGCGGAGGCCGGTATCCCCGGGCCCCCGGAGTCGTATCCGATCGTTGGTCCCGGTCCGCATGCTCTCGAGCCAGCCGAGCCAGTTTGGGCTCCGGTAATGGAGTTTACCGCTGCGGACATCTTTCAGCACTCGCCCTTTGGCGACATGTTGAACTCATTAAAGTCTCTCTCTTTGTCAGGAGGCTCTGGGCCGAACTATGTCCGGCTTGAGTGGGAAGTAGGCGATGAAGAAATTCGCTGCCCACCCACCACCCACTTCATTGCCACGATCGACGATTTAACCGACGTGCTTGAATGTGACTTCGAAGACATCGACGGTATGGACGACTATGCAGGAGATGTACAGGAGCCACCGCTCACAGGGTGGTGGAAAGCCACCCCTTTATACGATATACATATGGCGGACACTCCAGAAGAAACCAATGGCGACGAGGCAGTAGAGGATAACCCCTCAGGAGAAAATGCAAAGCATGGGCGCCCTTGGTACCGCTCCAATCCCCACCACATCAATACCGGCCCCAGAGGTGGAATCAGCCCGGATGGTGCTAAAGAAGAATACAGCCCCGATCAGCCTACCTTCAAGCAGGCCGGACCGGCTACAGTGGGATACTTGGAGAGGGATGACTATACACCCCCCTCCGGAGACGAGGTATGCCTTGGCAATGATGAATTCGGCGTGCCTGAAGACCCAGTGGAACAAGTTCGCTGTCAGCGATGACTCATAGCCACGGCAAACAGTCTACAAAGGAAGCAAGAGAAGCTTCAAGCTGACCGAGATTTGCTAGCGGATAGGTGGACCAAGATCCTGGCCACCAAAATGTATGGATTTGACCGCCCTAGTAAAGGGCATACGAGGCACAACTGGCTACCTCAACCTAAGAAGGAGAACCAAAGGCACACAATCCGACGTCCACACACCACCGCGGTCCAAGACAGCAAAAAGGATACACAAAGAGGCATCCTAAAGCCTCGGCACAGCGGTCATAAACATCAAGCCAAGGAAGCTGGCGCCAAGTCCAGCAACCCCCAGTCCGGTCAACGGACAAAGAACGGCTCAAGCCTATTCGGCCCGAGCCACATACTTGATCAACCGTGTGCAATTCATGGTACTCCTAGAATGACGACAAAGCATACCAATAGAGAATGCAGATTCTTCAAAATAAAGCGACCGGTCGTGTGCCGGAAACAATGAAAGGAGGTGTCTAGTCAAGAGACCCCCAGGGCACAAACAGTACGGCTGATCGCCCCCCTATCATACAAACCGCGGCAATTCAATTGCCGCACCCCCAGACCTAGTGGTTTAGGGGCTCATAACACATAAAGCCCCCATGGGTATGAATTTGCAAATAAAGATGTCAGGCGCAAAGGCCAAGTTCATTGGACCACCGCTCTAACGGTTGTTCTCAGATAACCAAAAAACGCCACATCGTCGGCGCATTCCCCTCATACGGTAACTCACCGTCTGCTAACGGGACGAACCACGCTGACTAGATTCCACGTGGTACGTCGTAAGGCCAAAATCAGTGATATACTCACGCCTACGTACAAGGCCAAACCCCGCCACTAGAGCGGAAATCATACAACTGCCGGAGTAACAAGGCGTGCATACCTATCAATATTTTGATATAACAGCCAACTATCCGGACACCAACTGAGGAGTCCAGGCTACTTCTCGGAATAGCGGCTGGGGTCACCAGGGTCCAATCAGGAACCTCTAGACCAACCACGGGAGGACGCTCGGCTGCCTCCAAAAATTTACCTTTACAAACTAACTTTTATGCAGAACAAGATTAGCGGCGTGGACTCGGCCTGGACACACAAGGACAGGACCATGCAGGTAGAAGGCAGTTCAGATTCATTTTTGATCCATTCACAGCCCCCTCCAGTCTGGCCATCACAGGTTCCGCCAAAAACCATCCCTTTCTCATAATCATAAATCGCACTCATATGCATAGACATATCATCCTACTGCACTGCGTAGAGTTAAATAAACATGCACCGGCCGTCCTTTGTCATCGACGCCTCTTTGCCACAATACGGCAACCACGCTTCATGCTATGCCAGGTTATGCCAGGGGCTGCACAATACGGCAACAAAGTCCGACCACCTTTTCGGTCGCTCGGCACCCCGAACTTATAGCACTATATGCATCAGCTCTGAATCATGTCTTGGGTCATTGGTTGGGTTTGCCCGGCTCCCATGTTTTGGTACCTTACATTCCGTTCCGTTGGCTAAGGTAGCACTGGGAGAACTACTGCGATTGCGTCCCGGTTCAGCCGGACGAGCGCCTCAATGGAGAAAGCAGAAAACCGACTGTCATGATGCTGCGAGAGCCGGTCAGCTATTCGAGAGGTTGTAAACTCCTTAAAGATTTATTCCGCATAACGACACTATAAAATGCAGATTGCGACGGATCGGTCTTCCGATCAGGTGCCAATAGAGCCCCTAGTCCGGCCTTTCGAAAACTAGGGCCTGCGCCGACCATACTCGAATTCCTATGGCTATGTGAGAGTAGTAAAGACCTATAGTCCGATTGCCTGGTTCGTGGTGCGAAACACCTCCTGATAAGGACCCAATCATGGGATAAAGAGTGTTCAGAAATACCCCAAACACGCCCGTACTTCTCACGTGGGGGCTAAAGCCGATGACTGGCCAACTCTCAGAATTTACATACAATAAACAACCGCAAAGGAAGAACATATGTTCAAACAAAACAAGCAACATATAATAATAGTGCCATTATCCCATATTACAAACATTGGCAAGAATGCCCTCAGGGAAATATAATGTCTTTGGTGCACTTATCTGCCGCCAGGCGGGCACCCTTCATTACACCTTCATAATACAGTTCGGGCATGCGATGCTCCTTACCCTCCGATGGCCCCTCAGTTATCAGCTTCTCTGCATCAAGATTCCCCCAATGCACTTTCGCATGGGCAAGCGCCATGCGAGCACCTTCTATACAGACTGGTCGCTTGATAGTATCAAGCCGAGGATAGGCGCCCACAATCCGCTTCTCGAGTCCGAAGTAACGGCTTGGAATTGGCTCTGCAGGCCACAACCAGATAATCAAGTCCTTCATGTCTAGTTCGGCCGCCTGGTGCAGTTCGACCAACTGCTTCAGCTGATCGATAAAAGGCACTGATAGTTTGGCACCAGATACTGCAACCAGAAGTTCCTCTCCGCAAACTCCCTCTCCTCGATCCGGTAAAATTAGGCAGCATCTGATATGTTGCAAGGCAGATCCACAAACACCCCTTCAAAATCAAGAATTCAGGTTGCCGCTTAGAGTTCTCCGCACTATAACGTAATAATGGCCATAGATACAATAGGCCTTACTAGCCGCAACTTTCTGGGCCTCCTGAATGTCCCGTATGGCACCTCAGGCTTCTTCCCGAGCATCTTCCGCGGCTTGAAGATCTTGGGCGAGTTTGGATTCTTTCCCTACTAGACTCTGCTCCAAGCTCTCGCTTTTCGTCACAGCCTCCTGGAGCTTCCGCTCAGCTGTAACGACCCTCGCCTCATGTTTTTCACGAAGCACCTGTTCGGCGGCAGCCTTCTCGCGGGCATCAGCCGCCGCCTTTTTCAGCACCTCATATTCGGCACTCGCTCCTAGGGCATATGACATAAATACTTTTCAATAAGCACAATTATTCATTTGTGCCCAATGCAAGACAATGTTTAAACATACCTTGCTTCTCTTCTAATTGCTTCTTAACACGGCCAAGTTCTTCTTCAGCCCGTTCCAAGCTCTGCTTCAGTTTGGACACTTCCGCATCATGAGCGGCAGTCCTCTCCGCAGACGCCTGTTTTCAAACAAATGGGTATACATCAATAAACAAAGGTTCCCATTACAGGGTTTGATCCCCTTCCCGGCTCTCTTTTGCCGGACAGTGTATCAGGGGCTACTCCTCATATCATGATGATTCTTTAAAGGTTCCTTAGAAACCATGCCTCAAAAGCCTTTATAAGGCCAAGACAGGACTCATTCAGCCCGCTTTCGGCAGCCTGAATCTTTCCAACTACCGTACCCATAAGGGTCCGATGTTCATTGACGACAGATGCGTTCCTTAACGCTGTCAATAGACCACCCGGCAGCTCTGCATCGACAGAGGTTGCCGGCGGAGTAGTCAAACCTCCCTCCATGGAAGGTGGTCGCTCGCCCGATCCTGGAGCCCTAGAGGCCTCCCGAACCTTATCCGGCTCTAAGTATCTTTGAGACAACACCTCGGTGTCGCGCCCGGACTTCGGAAAAGGAGTCCCCGGAGGTGTGTCGCTCGCCACAGCATTCGAGCTCAAGGAATCATCCGATGAGGATTGTCCGGCGGGAGACCTCGCCGGGCTGTATGAGATGTGGTGATAATTAAAACTACTATGCCCATACGACCCTGGATACATAGGCGTATTCAGATTTTGGTTACTTACAATTTTCCCAGGGGATGGGCCTCGGGATCCCACTTCGGGTTGTTATCGGCAGCCGGGGTGGATGCCTCTGGAGGGGAACCTCGCCCCTTCTTGGGCGATTCGGCCTCCAGGAACGAGGAAGCTGCACGCTTCTTCCCGCTTGCAGAGCGGGGCTCGTCCTCCTCTGCTTCCTCCTCTTCGTCTTCGGAAGAAGGAGCGTTGCCGGAGCCTTCGGATCTGGCGTCCAAAGCCTCGCGACAACGGAGGCCACTCCGGGTCTTCTTTACCTTCTTGGAGGCCTCCTTCTTGGGCGTCTTGTAAGGCGCAGGGACCAGCATCTTCGTTAGAAGAGGTCCGGCTGGTTCCTCCGGCAGTGTGGCCGGACATTGTATCCGCTCCACCTTCTTTATCCATCCCAGAGGTCACGACGAGACACGACTAGAATTTTCCCTCAGGACATGCCAACTGAAGCATGGATGGACAGGGCGTGGCTGTAACTTACTAGGCTCGGAGAATGGGATAATTGATACCCCCGATCCTCGGTGGAATCCGGCCATTTGCCGGACTTGAAGAGCACCTTCCAGATATCCTCATGGGAGGAATCATAGAAGTCTTGGAGGGTTTGGTGCTCGGCTGGGTCAAACTCCCACAAAGTGCAGACTCGACGCTGGCAAGGGAGAACCAGGCGAACTAGTATCACCTGGACCACGTCAACAAGTTTGATGTCCTTGTTAACCATACTCTGAATGCGCATCTGGAGTAGTGACAGCTCATCGGACGAGCACCAGTTCGAGCCCTTCTTGGGCCAGGACGTGAGCCGCAGTGGAGCTCCGGATCTGAACTCAGGAGCTGCAGCCCACTTTTCGCCGCGTGGTTCGGTTATATAAAACCACTGCTGCTGCCACTCCTTGACGGAGTCGTTGAAGGTGCCCTTCGGCCAAACTACCTTGGGCATCTTGCTCACCATGGCGCCGCCGCACTCGGCGTGTTCGCCACTCACCACCTTGGGCTTCACATTGAAAATCTTCAGCCACAGGCCGAAGTGAGGCGGAATCCGGGGGAAGGCCTCGCATGCGACGATGAACGTCGAGATATTGAGAAAAGAGTCGGGGGAAAGATCATGAAAATCAACCCCATAGTAATACATGACTCCACGTACAAATGGGTGGAGGGGAAACCCGAGCCCACGGACAAAATGGGGAAGGAACATGACTCTCTCGTGAGGCTCCGGAGTAGGGACAACCTATCCCGCCGGTGGGAGATGGTGGCCAATCTGCTTGGCCAGATACCCGGCTTCCCGGAGCCTCTTGATATCCTTCTCCCGGACGGTAGCAGCCATCCATTTGCCTCCTGCTCCGGATCCGGACATCTTTGGAAAACCTCTCTTCGATGGAGAAGTAGATGGCTTGGGCATTAGGGCTCGAGCAGAGGAGAAGGCATGGGTAAAAGACGAAGATACCTTGTCTCTTTATAAGAGAAGGTAAGAGCTTTTTGCGCATCCCCACTTGCCTGGTGGAACCCGCTCACCTCCCACTCGCCGCGATTAGTGGTGCGCTTGGATTACCCGTACCCGTATTGATGAGAATCCCGTGATAAGGGGACACGATCTTCGCTTCGACAAGACGTGATGAGGAAACCGCCTCGCAATATACGCTGAGGTTGGGTATGGGAAAACAGCTCGGATAATGACCTAACCGTAATGGCGTATCGTGGCGTCTAAAAAGTTGTTAGCTGAAGTATCATTCTCTCTACGGTGGTATGTGAAGGTCATTTTGCAGATCCGGACACGGCCTACATGTTCAATAATAACCTTGGAGTATTCGGAAGGAGGAACCCGCCTTGCAATGCCGAAGACAAGACTGCGTGCCGGACTCATCGTCATTGAAGCCTGGTTCATGTGCTACTGAGGGAGTCCTGGATAAGGGGGTATCCAGACAGCCAGACTATATGCATCGTCCGGACTATAGAAGTGTCAAGATACAAGACTCAAGACTTCGGCCCGTGTACGGATGGGACTCTCCTTTGCGTGGAAGACAAGCTTGGCGATCTGGATATTATATTTCCTTCCTTGTAACCGACTCCATGTAAACCCTAGCTCTCCGGTGTCTATATAAACCGGAGAGGATGGTCCTTAGAAGGCCGATCACAATTACAATCATACCATCATAGGCTAGCTCTTAGGGTTTAGCCTCTACGATCTCGTGGTAGATCTACTCTTGTACTACTCATATCTTCAATATTAATCAAGCAGCAAGTAGGGTTTCACCTCCGTCGAGAGGGCCCAAACCTGGGTAAACATTGTGTCCCTTGCTTCCTGTTACCATCAGCCTAAGACGCACAGATCGGGACCCCCTACCTCAGATCCGCTGGTTTTGACACCGACACCCTCCATGATCGATTCCCCCTCAGGCAGATTGCCGGAAAAGGCCCCAAGATGGGATCTCACGGGTACAGAAGGTTGCAGCGGCAGAAAATTGGTTTCGTGGCTCCCCCTGATGTTTGTAGGGTATAAGAGTATATATATAGGCGAAATAAGTACGTTGGTGGAGTTACGAGGGGCCCACGAGGGTGGGGGCGCGCCCTCCTGCCTCGTGGCTTCCTTGTAGTGTCCCAGACTTCAACTAAAAGGCTTCTGGATTGCTTTTGGTCCAAGAAAAATCCTAGCGAAGGTTTCATTCCGTTTGGACTCTGTTTGATATTCCTTTTCTACAAAACACTAAAATAAGCAAAAAAACAGAAACTGGCACTAGGCCTCCGGTTAATAGGTTAGTCCAAAAAAATATAAAAGAGCATATTAAAGCCCATTAAACATCAAAAATTATAGATACGTTGGGTCCATCAAAAATTATAGATACGTTGGAGACGTATCAGGACCGACTGGAACAACTCGGTGGGACCAATGTGCTAGGGCTTTAGGGCAAACATCATCTCGGTGGCACCAATTGCATCAACTCGGTAAGACCGAAGTGAAACAATAAGGCAACAGAGTGAATGTCAACCAACTCAGTGAGACCGATCATATAACTCGGTGAGACCAAAATAAATGCAACAAGTCACAGAGCGTTGGCAAGGCTATCTCGGTGAGACCGAGAGCCGTATCGGTGAGACCTAACTGTTAGGGTTTCTTGTAGTGGCTATGTTATATGAACTCGGTGGCGCTGGATAGACTGAATCTGTGGGCCTGAGTTGGAGATTAGGGTTTTGACATATTTGGATGGAGAAAGTGGTTGAGGGTTTAGGAGCAATATCACTAAGCATTTGAGCAAGCAAGCCATTAAGCAACACCTCATCCCCTTTTAATAGTATTGGCTTGCCTATGGACTCAATGTGATCTTGGATCACTTAAAAAAAAATGAAGAGTCTTGAGCTTTTTCCAATATGTGTCCTTAGCATTTTGAGGGGTCCACATTTCTAGTCCATGCCATGCCATTCATTGAACTTCCTGAAATATTTATCTTGAATGTATATTAGTTCAATGAGCTATATGTTGTTATGAATTACCAAAACCACCTTGGGATTAGCTGCACTTTCAACCCTCGGTTGTGCATGTGGTAGGATGGAAGTAGGAGCACGAAGCTTCACAATCTTGCACTCGGGAACAGGCGTGAGAGCACAACGATCGTGGCCTCGACCTAATGCGTGCATCATGTACATGAAGAAATCAATGACAGGAAGGTGCTGGGAGACACGGCTGCTCACCATGGGGGTTTTGGTGACGACATATCAGACGAAGAGGCAACAGAGGCAGCATGGGGATGCGCTGATAGGCGATGGTCCTTGGTCCCATGAAGAAGAAGCAGAGGCGTGGAGGAGGAAGCTCCCGGTCCTTGAGGAAGCGAGTGCACACGAGGAAGACATGCCGAGGGTCGCGGGACTCCCCACCAAAGTAGACGGCGGCGAAGGGAAGGATCCTCACGCCCGAGAAGAGCTCGGGCTCTCCCCGGCCATGGCGTCAGCGAAGTGTGGGCAACCTACCTGGAGCTGGTGTTAGTGTTATGCCTCATTCTTTATATCGTAGACTCGAATTGAATAAGTTGACACGTACTGAAATATCTTTGCAAATGGCTGATAAATCAACTGCTATACCTGTCGGTATTTGTGAGGATGTGCCTGTTGTGGTTGGAAATGTCACTATTTTAACGGACTTTGTTATTCTTGATATTCCTGAGGACGACAGTATGTTTATTATCCTTGGTAGACCTTTTCTTAATACTGCATGGGCTGTTATTGATTTCAACAAAGGCAATGTCACTTTTCATGTTAATGATAATGAGCATACGGTACACTTTCCGAGGAAACAATCTCAAGTTCATAGCATCAATTCTATTGAAAAAGTTCCAACTATTATTTTTGGAGGTTTTGAATTTCCTCTCCCTACTGTCAAGAAAAAGTGTGATATTCTTATTGTTGGGGATTTTCATATCCCCGTTGAGGTAACTTTGTGTTATTCGAAATTTCTCCGGTTCCGTGTTATTTGGAATGAGTTTATTAACTAGACTTGATCAACCTTGTTAGTGGATTCATTTTGATGATCATGAGATGGATGAAACTAGAAGGCACAACCTTCTGTACCCTCTTCTTACTTTCTGTTATTTAGATTAAATAAAGTAAAAATAGTATTATCTGTCTGTTTTCTGAACTATCCGTGCATTAAAAAATAGTCCGAAAATAAAAGTGCTCCAAATGCCCTACAAATTTAGTATGATTTTTCTGGAATATTTGAGGATTTTAGGCACTGAAATCATTGCAGGAGGGGCAAGCACCAGGCCATGAGAGTGGAGGCCCCCCTATAGGGCGCGCCCCCTGTCTCGTGGGCCCCTGGTGGCCCTCCTCCACTTATGCCAGCACCCACACACTTCATCTTCTACCCAAAAAAATCCTCATCCAGCTCAAGCACGAGTTCTAGCTCATTTTGCTGCGATTTTAGATCTCTTAGCTCAAAGCTCCATTCAGAAAACTGCTTTGGGAGATTGTTGCTTGGTATGTGACTCCTCCATTTGTCCAATTAGTTTTTGTTCTAGTGCTTTATTCATTGCAAATTTTTGCTGCATAGGTGACCATGTTCTTGAGCTTGCATGTTAAATTTATGAGGTCCCAAGCAATTCCAATGCATGATATAGGCTCTAGGCACTTGTAGGAGTAGTTGCTATCAATCTTGTTTAGTTTTATTCACTTTTATCTTGAAGTTACTAAAAATTTCAGATTTATTTCAGAAAAAGAAATATGCTTAGAAGAATGTACCAAGGTGGTTCCTCGGTGAAGAAAGGGCCCAGGATTGCTATACGTGAGCAAGATGTTGCATTACCGAGGGACGCGAATGTACGAGCTTGTGAGTGGTCATCCGATGATTTTATGGTCAGAGCAGGTTTTAAGGAGGAATTTGACGCGTTTGTGCGTAATGCTGAGCTGGAGGACTTCTTACAAGATGAGTGTCCTTAGTACTATCAATTGACTGATTCTTTGTACGGAGGTTTAAATATAACTGTGTGTGTAATTCTCCTAGTGTCATATTTGATATTTATGATACTTCTTATACCATGGATTTAGAGGATTTTACAATGCTTGCAAACTCTCGCAGTGGGGTAATATTAATGATCCTCACAAATCTGAATTTAGAGATTTTCTTGCTAGTATTACGGTGGGAGAATCTAGGGACATAGCACAAGCTACCATAGGGAGCATTCATTTTCCTGCTATACATTATTTTGCTCTCTTCGTTGGTAGATGTATTAATGGTAAGGAGGAAACATGTCACATATGTGTCCCTGATCTGTGTGTCCTCAAGAGTGTTGTGTTAGGTTATAAAGGTTATAACTTGGGGGCAATAGTTGCACGTAGGTTGCAGAATAATAGTAGAAAGGGAGATTTCTTTGGAGGGATTTATGCAACCCGTGTGGCTAATTATCTTGGTATAGCCCCACGAGAGGGAGATATGATGATACCTCCTGTTTATTTGGATAAAGAAGCTATGTTTAATCATCATTTTCTTGAGAGGAATGAACAATTCCTCCATTATTGACTAATCTATGACAGACACAATGTCGTCCCTGTTACTCTTCCTGCCCCTACCTTTTTGATTATCAGGCAAAAGGAAGATATGTTGTCACCAGGGAGGAAGCAGCTGAATACGCGAGGGGAGTGGAGGAAGCTCCCCAACACGCTACAGCTCAGGAGGCGGTTGCCTCTGCATCTCAATACAACCCCGATTTCACTTATGGATATCAGCCAGGCGGTCCTTGGTATTAGACCAACTTAGGCCAAAAGCCTAAGCTTGGGGGAGTACGTATTTCTCACTGACTTTACATTCATGTTCACACACTAGTCGTCGGTGCTCATACTCTTTTATTGTATTATCCATGCTAGTTTAAATTCCTTTTTCTAGTTTTCTTCTTCTGTGTTCGATAAACCTTGAGAAAAAACCAAAAAAATTAGTTAGTTTAATTTCCATGCTTGTAGTAGAAATTAAAATGAAAGCCAAAAAGGTTTCTAGTTCTTCTTCTTTCATGGTTAGTGGCTCTCATATGCATGATTGTTTATTTAACTTAGAGCCCATATTACTTGTCTTCTCTTTTGAGTTGAATGCTTGTAGATTCCAGCTTAGTCCAATGCTCATGCACTCTTATTATTATACACATCGTTCGGTCGTGCAAGTGAAAGGCAATAATGACGATATATGATTGATATATTGGGATGAGAAAAGCTGGTATGAACTCTACCTCTCTTGTTTTTGTAAATATGATGAGTTCATCGTTTCTGAGTCAGCTATTATGAAGTAAACATATTTGCAATGACATTTAGAGATTATAGTTGCTTGTACCATGCTTGATTAGCTAAGAGTTATAATGGTTTACCTTGCGTGCCAACATGCTATTAGAATGATTATGATGTGGTATCATGGGATGGTATCCTCCTTTAAATGAATTGAGTGACTCGACTTGGCACATGTTCACGAATGTAGTTGAAACAAATCAACATAGCCTTCACGATATTTATGTTCATGGTGGATTATATCCTACTCATGCTTGTATTCGGTGTGTTAATTTTAATGCATGTTTATGACTATTGTCGCTCTCTCAGTTGGTCGCTTCCCAGTCTTTTGCTAGCCTTCACCTGTACTAAGCGGGAATACTGCTTGTGCATCCAAACTCCTTAAACACCAAAGTTATTCCATATGAGTCCACTATACCTTCCTATATGCGGTATCTACCTGTCGTTCCAAGTAAATTTGTATGTGCCAAACTCCAAACCTTCAAATGAAATTCTGTTTTGTATGCTCGAGCAGCTCATGTTACAACTAGGGCTACCTATATCTTCCATGCTAGGTGGGTTATTCTCATGAGGAGTGGACTCCGCTCCTCATTCACGAGAAAGGGCCGGTAACCGGGATGCCCAGTCCCATGATCCAAAAAGATCAAAGAAAATCAAAATAATTAAAAAAAACGCCCCCAGGACTGTTGTTAGTTGGAGGCACTCGTTGTTTCGAGCAAGCCATGGATTGATGCTTGTTGGTGGTTGGGGGAGTATAAACCTTTACCATTCTGTTTGGGAACTGCCTATAATGCATGTAGTATGGAAGATACATCCATCTCATAGTTGTTGTGTTGATAGTGAAAGTATGCCGCTCAAAGTGTTATTCAATCTCTATTTTAAAATCGAGCTCTGGCACCTCTACAAATCCCTGCTTCCCTCTGCGAAGGGCCTATCTATTTACTTTTATGTTGAGTCATCACCCTTCTTATTGAAAAGCACCCGCTGGAGAGCAAACTGTCATTTGCATTCATTACTATTGGTTTATATTGTGTATGACTTGACTGGATCTCTTTTACCATGAATTACAATGTTTAGTCAGTCCTTGATCTTTAAAGGTGCTCTGCATTTATGTTTTGCGGTCTCAGAAAGGCTAGCGAGATACCATTTTGTTATATCATGTTATGATTATTTTGAGAAAGTGTTGTCATCCGAGTTTTATTATTATGGCTCGCTAGCTGATTATGCTATTGATATGAGTAATTGTGAGACCTAAGTGTTATTGTGAGTATGGTTAGTTCATAATATTTGCTGAAACTTGAATGCTAGCTTTTCATGTTTACAAAAACAAGAGCTAACAGAGGTTGTAGAAGTTTTTCTTTATCACTTCTAGTTTATCAACTGAATTGCTTGAGGACAAGCAAAGGTTTAAGCTTGGGGGAGTTGATACATCTCCAAGGTATCTACTTTTCCAAACACTTTTGCCCTTGTTTTGGACTCTAACTTGCATGATTTGAATGAAACTAACCCGGACTGACGCTGTTTTCAGCAGAACTGCCATGATGTTATTTTGTGTGTAGAAAGGAAAAGTTCTCGGAATGTCCTGAAAATCCACGGAGGCACTTTTTGGAATTAATAAGAATTTCTGGGTGAAAGAAATACACCAGGGGGCCCAGGGCCTGTCCACGAGACAGGGGGGCGTGCCCCCCTGTAGGGCGCGCCACCCTATCTCGTGGGCCCCCTGGACCTCCACTGACCTCAACTCCAACTCCATATATTCCGTCTCTCGGAGAAAAAAATCAGAGAGAAAGTTTCATCGCGTTTTACAACACGGAGCCGCTGCCAAGCCCTAATCTCTCTCGGGAGGGCTGATCTGGAGTCCGTTCGGGGCTCTGGAGAGGGGGATTCGTCGCCGTCATCATCATCAACCATCCTCCATCACCAATTTCATGATGCTCACCGCCGTGCGTGAGTAATTCCATCGTAGGCTTGTTGGACGGTGATGGGTTCAATGAGATTTACCATGTAATCAAGTTAGTTTTGTTAGGGTTTGATCCCTAGTATCCACTATGTTATGAGATTGATGTTTCTATGACTTTGCTATGCTTAATGCTTGTCACTAGGGACCGAGTGCCATGATTTCAGATCTAAACCTATTATGTTTTCATGGATATATGTGTGTTCTTGATCCTATCTTGCAAGTCTATAGTCACCTATTATGTGTTATGATCCGACAACCCCGAAGTGACAATAATCGGGATACTTCTCGATGATGACCGTAGTTTGAGGAGTTCATGTATTCACTATGTGTTAATGCTTTGGTCCGGTTCTCTATTAAAAGGAGGCCTTAATATCCCTTAGTTTCCACTAGGACCCCGCTGCCACGGGAGGGTAGGACAAAAGATGCCATGCAAGTTCTTTTCCATAAGCACGTATGACTATTTACGGAATACATGCCTACATTACATTGATGAATTGAAGCTAGTTTTGTGTCACCCTATGTTATAACTATTACATGAGGAATCGCATCCGGCATAATTATCCATCACCGATCCATTGCCTACGAGCTTTTCATATATTGTTCTTCGCTTATTTACTTTTCCGTTGCTACTGTTACAACTACTACAAAAACCCAAGAACATTTATCTTTACTATTGTTATTGTTACCATTATTACCATACCACTTTTGCTACTAAATACTTTACTGCAGATACTAAGTTATCCAGGTGTGGTTGAATTGGCAACTCAACTGCTAATACTCAATAATATTCTTTGGCTCCCCTTGTGTCGAATCAATAAATTTGGGTTGTACTTCACCCTCGAAAGTTGTTGCGATCCCCTACACTTGTGGGTTATCAGCTAGCAAACCCAGTGGTGGTCCAGAAGGTAAACGGGAAATGGAGGTTGTGCATTGATTTCACATATCTCAACAAGGCTTGCCCGAAGGACTCATTTCCCTTGCTGCATATTGATCAGATTGTGGATTCCACTTCAGGCTGTCATTTGCTCTCTTTTCTGGATGCCTACTCAGGATATCACCAGATCTCCATGTCCAAAGAAGATGAGGAGAAGCATCGTTCATCACTCCATGTGGTACGTACTGCTTTGTCCACATGCCATTCGGATTGAAAAACGCTGGGTCCACCTTTGCAAGGGCAGTCCAGATTGGTTTTGAACCTCAGTTGCACAGAAACATTGAAGCTTATATGGATGATATTGTGGTCAAAATGAAGGACAGAGAAAATCCCATCCAGGATTTGGAGGAAAGATTTGCAAATCTGCACAAGCTCAACTTGAAGCTCAACCCAGAGAAATGTGTATTTGGTGTTTTCTTCGGCAAGCTGCTTGGGTACTATGTGTCCCACAGGGGAATCGAAGCTAATCCCGACAAGATCAAGGCCATTGAGCAGATCCAAGCGCCAAGGACAGTTAAAGATGTGTGGCACCTGAACGGGATGTGTTGCCCCGCTAAGAAGATTCATCTCTAAGTCTGCCGAGCGTGCCCTTCCGTTCTTCAAGATTTTGAAGAAGGCATGTCCTATGAAGTGGACCCCTGAAGCAGACGTAGCTTTGCAAGAGTTGAAGGCCTACTTGTCTTCTGTGCCTACCCTGGTTGCACCCAAACCCCATGAGTTGTTGTTATACTTGGCGGCAACCAACCAAGTGGTCAATGTAGAGTTGGTAGCACAACCGGAAGTAAAAGAACCAAAGAATGAGTAGAGATTGGCAGAATCAGATAAGGATCAGGACAGCAATGAGCACGGCAACAAGGACAACCTGAAGGACGTGGCGAGGAAGAAAGTGGTGCAGCGCCCAGTGTACTTTGTCAGCTCCTTGTTAGAGGGGGCTAGATGGAGGTACTCTGGCGTGCAAACGTTGATTTTTGGTCTCATCATGGCCTCAAGGAAACCGTGCCACTACTTCCAAGCCCATGAGATCACGGTTGTTACTCGTTTCCCGTTGCAACGGATACTCCGAAACCCAGTGGCTACTGGCAGAATAGTGGAGTGGGCTTTGGAGCTATCCAGCTTTGGTGTGAAGTTTGAGAGCACATTAACTATCCAGAGCAGGGCATTGGTAGAGTTTATTGCAGAATGGACGCCAATCCCTGATGAGGAAGTGACAGAGACAGTTATCCCCGGAAAGGAATCACCCTGAGAATGGATTATGTATTTTGATGGTGCTTTTCCCTGCAGGGTGCAGGGGCTGGTGTGCTTCTTGTCGCCCCCTCCGGGGAGCACTTGAAGTAAGTCGTCCAGATGCATTTTGCCCGGGAAGAAGCCGCCAACAATACAACAGAGTATTAAGGGCTCCTTGCCAAGCTCAGGATTGCAGTAGAATTGGGAATTAAGAAGCTAATCATTCGAGGAGATTCACAACTGGTGGTGAGACAAGTTAACAAGGATCATCAAAGTCCATTGATGAAGGCATACATGGAGGAAGTGAGAAGATTGGAGGAGCACTTTGACGGATTATAAACAGAGCACATACCCAGTGCGAAAAACAACATAGCTGATCATCTGTCAAAGTGCACTATGCAGAAGCTTCCTGTGGAACCAGGGACTTTTGTTATCCGTCTTACTCAGCCCTCTGTATCCCTAGCAACAATGGCCCGGAAAATGAGAAAGTTGGACACCGGTAAGCCTCTCCCGGTAGAGCTGTCCGCTCCCGACAGAGACCCTGCCGGAAGCAACTCCTCGCAGCCTGCCGGACCGCCCCCTCCAGCCGGGCCCATGGACCCCGCGTATGAGGCTGGTGCTCCCGCAGCAGAGGAGGTGCCGCTAGTCCTTGTTGCCGAGCCTCAGGCTCCAACTTGGGCAAGGCACATTGTCCGCTTCCTCCAAACCGGAGAGCTTCCCGACGACCAAGACGAAGCTGAAAGAGTAGCCCGGAGGACCAGTATGTATCAGTTTGTCGATGACACCTTGTATAGTAAAAGGCCCAGCGGTGTGAAATTGAAGTACGTCTGCCGAGAAGAAGGAAAGGAACTGCTGGCTGAGATACACAAAGGAATGTGCGGCTCCCACATTGGATCAAGGGCATTAGTTTGGAAAGCATTCTGGCAAGGATTCTATTGGCCCACAACCCTCCAAGATGCAGTCGAGCTCGTCAAGTGTGAAGCCTGCCAGTTCCATTCCAAGAAAACCCACCTGCCTGCCCAAGCGCTTGAGACAATCCCTCAATCACGGTCATTTTCGGTCTGGGGCTCAATATCCTCTGCCCCTTCCCCCGAGCAATCGGGGGCTTTGAATTCTTGTAAGTTGCCATTGACAAGTTTACAAAGTGGTCGAAAGTGACTGTCATGAGAAAGGTGACTGCTCAGTCAGCTACCAAGTTCTTGAAAGATCTGGTGCGTCGTTTTCAGTTCTGGCAAGGATCATCACCGACAACGGCACCCAGTTCACGAGCCACGCCTTCATGCAATATGTTCATGCCCTCGGATGCAAAATCTAATTTGCCTCTGTAGCACACCCACGTTGCAATGGACAAGCTGAGAGGGCAAAAGCTGAAGTGCTACATGGACTCAAGACCAGAACCTTTGATACGGTGTAGAAGAACGGTAGGCGGTGGATCAAGGAGTTGCTAGTGGTTCTCTGGTCCCTCGGAATGACACAAACGGAGCCACCGGGCAGACTCCCTTTGCCCTGGTCTATGGGGAAAAAGTATTTATGCCCACAGAACTCATTTATGGGTCGCCTTGAGTACTTGCTTACGATGAAATCATGCAAGATCAGCACCGGTGTGATGATGCTATGCTATTCGAGGAGAACCATCTCCAGGCTGCTATGCGTCCTGCACGCTACGAGCAAGCCCTGCATCACTATCATAGCTGCATGGTTCACGCCTGGTGTTTTGAGGAAGGTGACCTTGTCCTTAGGTGCGTTCAGTCCGCCAAGGGTACACACAAGTTGTCACCGAAGTGGGAAGGCCATTACCGGGTAGTACGAGTCACCAGACCCGATGTAGTCCGTTTGGAGACCGGAGATGGCACTCTGTTGCAAAACTCATGGAATATTGAGCATCTTCACAAGTTCTACCCGTAAGGTGCGAGGCTGCCGGGCCCTACCCGGCAGCCACCCATTTGTACAGGCCTTGCCTTAGCTGCATGTAACCCCTTGTACAAAGCCGGGGTGATGACCCCATGCGAGAGAAAATAAAGAAGCATTGTAGGGGGCCCAACCTAGATTGCATGCATGCATGAGCATTCCAGATCACTGCATAAGCATTTTCATGAGCATCTGCATATGCATATAGATAGGATCGCATCCTGCATTTATTCTCATCTACATGAAGCTGCAGGTTCTTATCGTGGACTTGGCTTCGACAAGGGGGTGAGAAGATTGCCTGGCACTGCGATCCCCGGCAAGCCAAACAGATAAGTTCTACCTCTTGTCCATTCGTGTTCTGTAAGCTATAACTTAAAGCATTAGAAAACCTCGCCGCCTCTTCTTAGACTTAGGTGCTCCCATCCCTGACTCGGATGCTGCTTCGATCAGGATGGTCGTAGTTGCCTTTGGTAGAAGGAGGTTGGCGGGGGGGTGGTCTCCTTTGTCTGTAACCGGGCAGATGAGACTCTTCGGTAGACAAAAAGGGTACCGGCAAGGTAGCCTACCGGGACAAACCTGTTTATTTACACTAAAGAGGCATCTCACCTCTGCATGGACATATACATGCACGGGTTCCCAGCAAGGTTTATCTTTTTCATTAAACATGTTGATACAAGTACAAGCATTACAGAACACAAGCATGGACACGCGAGATTACATTATTTGAATTAAAATTTGGCAAGTGCCTATAGGTTTAAGATTGAAAAAAGATAAGTGCCCCGTGATGCCTTTGCCCCTGTCCATCTCCTACATGACGAGGTCGAAGAGCCAGAAGGCAACGTGGCTAGAGTCCGGCGCCTCCCCAGGATCAGGATGGCACCGCTCTCTAGCATAGAAGAAGGAACCATAGGACGAGCGTGGATGGTGATGCTGCCGGAGGAACGGGTAGAAGGGCACGGAGTCACCGACAAACATGACTTGTCAGAACGGTCACCCCCATTCTTGACACATCGTGGGTTGCCATCCTCATCCACATCACTACTACTCGAAGACCCCAGATCGTCAGCCGCACTGAACGCCATGCTCTCTAGCTTTTCGCACAGAGAGCATGGTCGTCCCCAACAACCCTTGCATCGGAGATCACCGCTCATCCCAAAGACGTGTATGAAGACGAGAAGCCCTCTCCCGCAAACATATGATGACGCCTGGAGGAGCCAAATCTGCATTCACCAATGGCAAACCTCCCCCGAGGCTCTTCCTTCGCGTCGCGCAAGAACAGAGAATGAGGAGCAATTGGCTACCACGGCCTGCGCCTGCCGCGGGCCTCGGCATGGTGTCGTTCGCATCCCCTCCCACTGAAATCAAGGCTACGTGCGGCACGACAACGAGCGCGCTGGAGTCTCCACCTCCAGTCTTACCGCCGTGACGCCCTAGCATCCTCACAACCACAAAGGATTCTGAGCTAAAGCCTGGGGGCCAACCACAGGCTCTTCCTCCCAACGTATTCAAACAGAGTAAGGCAGAGGAGAAGAAGAAGTGCGGATGAATGCCTGCACTCCTCCCCCGCTCTTCCTTTTATAGGCGAGCGAGGGACTGGGGGATGGCTCCGCAACGGGTGAGCGCCACCCTCCTCCACCCTTTCAAGGTAGCCAAGCCCTTGCCATTATGCTCTCCCGCACCACACACCTCCGTTACCTACCCCGCGTGATGCATGCAGCATACGTGGCTAAGCATAAGGGCGTAGAGGGAAGAGCTACTTGGCAGTTTCTACCCCATGTGTTAAAGTCATTCACGGGCCATCACTGGAGCGGCCCCACAATATTGGCTTTGCAGGACGCGCGGGGAAACCGGAAACTGGCCCGAAATCAAGATTAATGAAGAAGCAAGGAAGATCTCAAGAGGCTCGCCACTTCAGCAGCTCTGTCTGCGCACTTATTAGGCCCTATCCTGACGAGGCTTGGCAGCACGTTCGGGGCAGTCCCAGCGGCTTCTGTCCGTGCAACAGACCCTGGGTCTATTGCCCTGACTGTGCACAAGCACAAGAGCAAGGTTGAAACACCAGTACAAGACGGGGTACAAGAATCCAAGTGAATCGAAGAACCAACAAGCAGATCATAGGGACCAAGACTAGGCCAGAAGAACAAGATGTCATCAAGAGTGAGCCTCCTTTTCCGGGCAGGCAAGCCCGGCAAGGGGCAAGGCCACCCTAGAAGCAGCTGGCCTAGGCATCCCGGTAGTTCCTGCCGCAACCTGCGGAAACCAGATCATCTCCCGGACCACTCCACCATGACTCACGTCGATGATCACGGCGGTGTCAAGCCACAGAGTGATTAAGTGGCAGCCATTCACCACATGGCAGTCACTTTCTACCAAGAGAACCCACAGACAACACCCGACCCATGACGTGTTAGGCGAGCAGGCGTGGAGCTGGCGAGATAGCCCGACAAGCCTTGCCAGGCAACCAACGACGTGACACTAAGCGGCGCATTAAATGCGCACTGTTAGCCTGCAGAGTTAGGTATGATAGCACTATTTTCTATCTTATCAGTGTCTAATGACTAGTTCGCCACTGTGGTGACCCCATAGCCTATAAAAGGAGGCCCATGGCAACATTTCAAGAGGTTGGAAAACTTAAATCACCCACACCCCCATACGCGCGTAGTTGCTGCCGCCCTAAGGCTACCCTTGCTGGGCAAGTGTACTATGCACCACCACCACATTTCCACCATCAATCCACCAAAGCAGGAGTAGGGTTCTATGCCTCACGGCGGCCCGAACCTGGGTAAAATTGCCCGTGTGATCTCTATCGCGCTGCCCTATGTTGGTCTGCTCTTTGTGCAACGCGACTCCCCCCTACCGAACTAGCTAGGGGTTGTCCTGGTCCCATAGGTGGTCGTGGTTTCCCGTGACATTGACGGACTCGGTACCTTCGTGCATATTAACCAAAGTATCCCAAATCTCCTTTGCATTCTCGACGAGGCTGATTTTTTTGAATTCTTCGGGGCACAATTAACTAAACAGAATATCGCAAGCTTGAGCATTGTATTGCAGCATCTTCATTTCTTTCGCTGCCGCTTCACGATCCGGTTCTTTTCCATCCTCGAAGAAATCACCTTGTAAGCCAATACGCACAACAGCCCAAATGGCGGGGTTATGACCAAGAATATGCATTTTCATCTTATGCTTCCAACTAGCAAAATTAGTACCATCAAAGTAAGGACCTCTACGGTGGTAATTTCCCTTGCTAGACGCCATATTATCCTAGGTTGTGAAACCAAGGCTATGATCACCAAAGCTATGGAAATCAATGCCAATGGAGACCAAAGCTCTGATACCACTTATAGGATCGAAAGTTTGTCTAGAGGGGGTGATTAGACTACTTGACCAAATAAAAATCTAACCATTTTTCCAATTTTAGTTGTGGGTAGATTCTAACAATTAGCTCAAGTCAAGCAATCAACCAACACATATAATTCTAAGAGTGTATCAGCGGAAAGTAAAACATCGCATATGAAGGTAAAGGGAAGGGTTTCGAGAATGCAAACGCAATGAAGACACGGAGATTTTTGATGTGGTCCCGATAGGTGGTGCTATCGTACATCCACGTTGATGGAGAGTTCAACCCACGTAGGGTAACGGATGCGGGAGTCCACAGAGGGCTCCACCCACAAAGGGTCCACGAAGAAGCAACTTTGTCTATCCCACCATGGCAATCGCCCATGAAGGACTTGCCTCACTCGGGTAGATCTTCACGAAGTAGGCGATCTCCTTGCCCTTACAAGCTTGTTTGTACAACTCCACAACTTGACCGAGGCTCCCAAGCGCACCTAACCAATATAGGAGACACCACTCTCCAAAAGGTAATAGATGATGTGTTGATGATGAACTCCTTGCTCTTGTGCTTCAAATGATAGTCTCCCCAACACTCAACTCTCTCTCACATATTTGGATATGGTGGAAAGATTATTTGAGTGGAAAACAACTTGGGGAAGGCTATAAATCAAGATTCTTGTGGTAGGATTGGAATATCTTGATCTCAATACATGAGTAGGTGGTTCTCTATCAGAAAATGTATGCCAGAAGTGTAGGCACGTTCCGATGGATCTCTCACATATGGAGAAGGGGGTGGAGGGGTATATATATAGCATCCACACAAAATCCAACCGTTACACACATTTGACCCAACTCGGTCAGGCTGAATAGAAGAACTCGATGGATTGGTTCAAAATGTGAATGTTAGGAATCTCGGTGGGACCTTCTACCTCGTGAGCATGCGTTGGTTTTCCCTTGAAGAGGAAAGGGTGATGCAGCAAAGTAGCGTAAGTATTTCCCTCAGTTTTGAGAACCAAGGTATCAATCCAGTAGGATATGACACACAAGTCACCTTGTACCTGCACAAACAATCAAGAACCTTGCAACCAACGCAATAAAAGGGTTGTCAATCCCTTCACGGTCACTCAGAAAAGTGAGATCTAATAGAGATAGTAAAGTAAATATTTTTGGTATTTTTGTTGTATAGATTGGAAAGTAAAGATTGCAAAATAGTAAACGAGATGCGATGTAAATAAAAGAGATGTAATATAATAGAAAAGAGACCCGGGGGCCATAGGTTTCACTAGCTTCTCTCAAGATAGCATGTATTACGGTGGGTGTACAAATTACTGCCGAGCAATTGATAGAAAAGTGCATAATTATGATGACATCTAAGGCAATGATCATGAACATAGGCATCACGTCCATGTCAAGTAGACCAAAACGATGCTACATCTACTACTATTACTCCACACATCAACCGCTATCCAGCATGCATCTAGAGTATGAAGTTCATAAGAACGGAGTAACGCATTAAGCAAGATGACATGATGTAGAGGGATAAACTCAAGTAATATGATATAAACCCCATCCTTTTTAACCTTGATGGCAACAATACAATACATGCCTTGCTGCCCCTACTATCACTGGGAAAGGACGCCGCAAAATTGAACCCGAAGCTAAGCACTTCTCCCATTGCGAGAAAGATCATTCTAGTAGGCCAAACTAAACCAATAATTCTAAGAGACTTGCAAAGATATCAAATCATGCATATAAGAATTAAGAGAAGAATCAAATAATATTCATAGATAATCAAGTTCATAAATCCACAATTCATCGGATCTCGGCAAACACACAACAAAAGAGTATTACATCGAATAGATCTGCAAGAACATCAAGGAGAACTTTGTATTGAGAATCAAAGAGAGAGAAGAAGCCATCTAGTTAATAACTATGGACCCAAAGGTCTATGGTAAAGTACTCATGCTTCATCAGAGAGGCAATGGTGTTGATGTAGAAGCCCTCCATGATCGATTCCCCCTCTGGCAGATCACCGGAAAAGGCCCCAAGATGGGATCTCACGGGTACAGAAGGTTGCGACGGTGGAAAAGTGGTTTCGTGGCTCCCCTTGATGTTTCTAGGGTATAAGAGTATATATAGGCGAAAGAAGTATGTCGGTGGAGCTACGAGGGGCCGACGAGGGTGGGGGTGCGCCTACCCCCTGGGCGCACACTCCTGCCTCGTGGCTTCCTCCTAGAGTCCCAGACTTCAACTCCAAGTCTTCTGGATTGCTTTCGGTCCAAGAAAAATCCTTGGGAAGGTTTCACTCCCTTTGGACTCCGTTTGATATTCCTTTTCTGCAAAACACTAAAATAAGCAAAAAAAACAGAAACTGGCACTGGGCCTCCGGTTAATAGGTTAGTCCCAAAAATAATATAAAAGAGCATATTAAAGCCCATTCAACATCCAAAACAGATAATATAATAACATGGAACAATCAGAAATTATAGATACGTTATAGATGTATCAAGCATCCCCAAGCTTAATTCATGCTCGTCCTCAAGTAGGTAAATGATAAGAACAGAATTTTTGATGTGGAATGCTACCTAGCATACTTCTCAATGTAATTTTCTTTATTGTGGCATGAATGTTCAGATCTGAAAGATTTAAGACAAAATTTTAATATTGACATAAAAACAATAATACTTCAAGCATACTAACAAAGTAATTATGTCTGCTCAAAATAACATGGCCAAAGAAAAGTTATCCCTACAAAATCATATAGTCTAGCTATGCACTATCTTCATCACACAAAGTATTTAATTATGCCAAGCAATTGTTTCACACTTTAGTATTTTCAAACTTCTTCAATCTTCATGCAATACATGAGCGTGAGCCATGGACATAGCACTATAGGTGGAAAAGAATGGTGGTTGTGGAGAAGACAAAAAGAGAAGATAGTCTCACATCAACTAGGCGTATCAACGGGCTATGGAGATGCCCATCAATAGATATCAATGTGAGTGAGTAGGGATTGCCATGCAACGGATGCACTAGAGCTATAAGTTTATGAAAGCTCAACCAAAAGAAACTAAGTGGGTGTGCATCCAACTTGCTTGCTCACGAAGACCTAGGGCACTTTTGAGGAAGCCCATCTTTGGAATATACAATCCAAGTTCTATAATGAAAAATTCCCACTAGTATATGAAAGTGACAACATAGGAGACTCTCTATCATGAAGATCATGGTGCTACTTTGAAGCACAAGTGTGGTAAAAGGATAGCATCATTGTCCCTTCTCTCTTTTTCTCTCGTTTTTTTGTTTGGGCCTTTTCTCTTTTTTTATGGCCTCTTTTTTTATTTATTTAGTCGGAGTCTCATCTCGACTTGTGGGGGAATCATAGTCTCCATCATCCTTTCCTCACATGGGACAATGCTCTAATAATAAAGGTCATCACACTTTTATTTACTTACAACTCAAGAATTAGAACAAAATATGACTCTATGTGGATGCCTCCGGCGGTGTACCGGGATGTGCAATGTTTCAAGAGTGACATGTATGAAAAAATTATGAACAGTGGCTTTGCCACAAATATGATGTCAACTACATGATCATGCTAGCAATATGACAATGATGGAGCGTGTCATAATAAACGGAACGGTGGAAAGTTGCATAGCAATATATCTCAGAATGGCTATGGAAATGTCATAATAGGTAGGTATTGTGGTTGTTTTGAGGAAGCTATATGGTGGGTGTATGGTACCAGCGAAAGTTGCACGGTACTAGAGAGGTTAGCAATGGTGGAAGGGTGAGAGTGCGTATAATCCATGGACTCAAAATTAGTCATAAATAACTCACATACTTGTTGCAAAAATCTACAAGTAATCAAAACAAAGTACTACACGCATGCTCCTAGGGGAAGGGTTGGTAGGAGTTAACCATGGCGTGATCCCGACCTCCACACATAAGGAAGGCAATCAATAAATAAATCATGCTTCAACTTCATCACATAACGGTTCACCATACGTGCATGCTACAGGAATCACAAACTTTAACACAAGTATTCCTCAAATTCACAACTACTCAACTAGCATGTCTCTAATATCACCATCCTCATATCTCAAAACAATGATCAAGCATCAAACTTCTCATGGTATTCAATGCGCTTTATATGAAAGTTTTTATTATACCCATCTTGGATGCCCATCATATTAGGACTAGTTTTATAACCAAAGATAATTACCATGATGTTATAAAACACTCTCAAAATAATATAAATGAAGCATGAGAGATCAATAATTTCTATAAAATAAAACCACCACCGTGCTCTAAAAAGATATAAGCGAAGCACTAGAGCAAAATTGTCTATCTCAAAAGATATAAGTGAAGCACATAGAGTATTCTAATAAATTACGATTCATGCGTGTCTCTCCCACAAGGTCTGTAGAGAACGTATGGTTGTGGTAAACTAAAAAGCAAAGACTCAAATCATACAAAACGCACCAAGCAAAACACATATCATGTGGTGAATAAAAATATAGCCTCAAGTAAAGTTACCGATAGACGAAGACGAAAGAGGGGATACCTTCCGGGGAATCCCCAAGCTTAGGCTTTTTGTTATCCTTGAATTATCTTGGGGTGCATTGGGCATCCTCAATCTTAGGCTCTTTCAACTCCTTATTCCAAAATCCATCAAATCTTTACCCAAAACTTGAAAACTTCACAACACAAAACTTCAACAGAAAATCTCATGAGCTCCGTTAGTATAAGAAAATTAACCACCACTTTAAGGTACTGTAATGAACTCATTCTTTATTTATATTTGTGTTAAACCTACTGTATTACAACTTATCCATGGTTCATACCCCCCGATACTAATCATAGATTCATCAAAATAAGCAAACAACACACGAAAAACAGAATCTGTCAAAAACAGAACAGTCTGTAGAAATCTGTAACTTTCAAATACTTCTATAACTCTAAAAATTCTAAAATAATTTGGTGGACGTGACTAATTTGTCTATTAATCATATGCACAAAAAATCAACCTTAAATCACTCTCTAATAAAAAATTACAGCTATTCTCGTGAGCGCAAAAGTTTCTGGTTTTTACAGCAAGATCGCAAAGACTTCACCAAAGTCTTCCCGAAGGTTCTACTTGGAAAAAACATTAATTAAAACATAAAACCAAATCAAAACATAAGCTAGATGAATTATTTATTACTAAACAGGAGCAAAAAGTAAAGAACAAAAATGAAATTGGGTTGCCTCCCAACAAGCGCTATCGTTTAACGCCCCTAGCTAGGCATAAAAACAAGAATAGATCTAGGTATTGCCATCTTCGGCATCCAATTCTTTAATTGAACACACATAACCCTTAGGAGGTTCTTTGGTTTTTTTAATGTTCAAACTCCTAGGCAAGAAATCCAGAAATTCATTTGTGGCAAAAGGTTCCTTAATGATATCAAGAAAATTGGGGTGAACACTAATTGATTTGAGGTCTTCATTTTCCTTACTAGAAGATTCACCCTTATTCTTAGGAACGTAGATAAACTTGGCAACTTTGGTAGGATGAGGATGTGAGGGATTTTTAATGGCAGAAAAAGCGGAACCCAAGTTGGTAATAATATCTTCGAGTTTATCAATTCTAGTGGAATCTTGATCTATCATTTCATTAACTATGGGTTCATTTTCCCTAAGATTTTTCAGAGTAACTCCTACCTTAGATCCATATTGGATAATTTGGTTGTGGATATTTTTACCCAAATTTTCTATTAACTCAACAGTGGCAATTTTATTTTAAATAATATCAATCCTTTGCATCACATGTTCCAAGGTTAAAATAGTTCCATTGACCAAAAGAGGTGGTGGGCCTAACAAATCTATCATGGCATTATAAGAATCAAAAGTATGGCTTCCCAAAAAAATTCCTCCAGTAATGGTGTCAAGAACATATCTATTCCAAGGAGTAATACCTACATAAAAATTACGAAGAAGAAAGGAAGTGGATTGCTTCCTAGTTGATCTATTTTGAGCATTACAAATTCTATACTAAGCATCTTTTAGATTTTCTCCCTCCCTTTGTTTAAAATTGAGAACTTCATTATCGGGAGTACTAAAAATTATAGGAGAACTAGCCATGAGGGCGAAACAAACAATCTAACACACTAACGCACAAGAAGCGAGTGAAAAGAAGAGGGGCGAAGAAAAGGCAAAGGTTTTCAAAAATCATTTTAGAAGTGGGGGAGAGGAAAACGAGAGGCGAATGCCAAATAATGTAATGCGAGGGAGAAGACTTTATGATGGGTACTTGGTATGGCTTGACTTGGCGTAGATCTCCCCGGCAATGGTGCCAGAAATCCTTCCTGCTACCTATTGAGCATGAGTTGGTTTTCCCTTGAAGAGGAAAGGGTGATGCAGCAAAGTAGCGTAAGTATTTCCCTCAATTTTGAGGACCAAGGTACCAATCTAGTAGGAGAAGACACACAAGTCACCTAGTACCTGCACAAACAATCAAGAACCTTGCAACCAATGCGATAAAGGGGTTGTCAATCCCTTCACAGTCAATCACAAAAGTGAGATCTAATAGAGATAGTAAAGTAAATATTTTTGGTATTTTTGTTGTATAGATTGGAAAGTAAAGATTGCAAAAACGAGATGTGATGTAAATAAAAGAGATGTAATATAATAGAAAAGAGACCCGGGGGCCATAGGTTTCACTAGTGGCTTCTCTCAAGATAGCATGTATTACGGTGGGTGAACAAATTACTGCCGAGCAATTGATAGAAAAGCGCATAATCATGATGACATCTAAGGCAATGATCATGAACATAGGCATCACGTCCGTGTCAAGTAGACCGAAACGATTCTGCATCTACTACTATTACTCCACACATCGACCGCTATCCAGCATGCATCTAGAGTATTATGTTCATAAGAATGGAGTAACGCATTAAGCAAGATGACATGATGTAGAGGGATAAACTCAAGCAATATGATATAAACCCCATCTTTTAATCCTCGATGGCAACAATACAATACGTTCCTTGTTGCCCCTACTGCCACTGGGAAAGGACACCGCAAGATTGAACCAAAGCTAAGCACTTCTCCCATTGCGAGAAAGATCAATCTAGCAGGCCAAACTAAACCGACAATTCGGAGAGACTTGCAAAGATATCAAATCATGCATATAAGAATTCAGAGAAGAATCAAATAATATTCATAGATAATCAAGTTCATAAATCCACAATTCATCGGATCTCGGCAAACACACCGCAAAAGAGTATTACATCGAATAGATCTCCAAGAACATCGAGGAGAAATTTGTATTGAGAATGAAAGAGAGAGAAGAATCCATCTAGCTAATAACTATGGACCCGAAGATCTGTGGTAAACTACTCACGCTTCATCGGAGAGGCAATGGTGTTGATGTAGAAGCCCTCTGAGGGAGTGCTGGATAAGGGGGTATCCGGACAACCGGACTATATGCATCGTCCGGACTATAGAAGCGTCAAGATACAAGACTCAAGCCTTTGGCCCGTGTCCGGATGAGACTCTCCTTTGCATGGAAGACAAGCTTGGCGATCCGGATATATTATTTCCTTCCTTGTAACCGACTCCATGTAAACTCTAGATCTTCAGTGTCTATATAAACCGGAGAGGATGGTCCTTAGAAGGCCGATCACAATTACAATCGTACCATCATAGGCTAGCTCTTAGGGTTTAGCCTCTACGATCTCGTGGTAGATCTACTCTTGTACTACTCATATCTTCAATATTAATCAAGCAAGAAGTAGGGGTTTACCTCCATCGAGAGGGCCCGAACCTGGGTAAACATTGTGTCCCTTGCTTCATGTTACCATCAGCCTAAGACGCACAGATCGAGACCCCCTACCCGAGATCTGCTGGTTTTGACACCGACATTGGTGCTTTCATTGAGAGTTCTTCTGTGTCGTCGCTTCAAGGGTTGATGGCGTCTTCAATCATTAACAACACGGTCCAGGGTGAGACTTTTCTCCCCGGACAGATCTTTGTGTTCGGCGGCTTCGCACTGCGGGCCAATTCGCTTGGCCATTTGAAGCAGATCAACAGCTACACCCCTGGCCACCAGATGAGGTTCGGAAACTTGAACTACAAGGTGGATATTCGCGGAGACTTGATCTTCGACGGATTCGGCCCTATGCCAGGAGCGCCGGATAGTCATGGCGAGCACGGCCTAGACCTGCTGTCGGACAATGCTCGGAACATTATCCCTGCAATAGCCCCGAATCTAAATCCTGAACAGGTTGCGTTGCCCAAGGACGGAGGGGGAGACCCCTCCCTGAAGGCCGCATACCCATCGGTGGTGGAGCCGAACACAGGTCTCACCTCTGCGGAGGCCTGTATCCCCGGGCCCCCGGACTCGTATCCGGTCGTTGGTCCCGGTCCGCACGCTCTTGAGCCAGCCGAGCCAGTTTGGGCTCCGGTAATGGAGTTTACCGCTGTAGACATCTTTCAGCACTCGCCCTTTGGAGACATGCTAAACTCATTAAAGTCTCTCTCTTTGTCAGGAGGCTCTGGGCCGAACTATGCCCGGCTTGAGTGGGAAGTAGGCGACGAAGAAATTCGCTGCCCACCCACCACCCACTTCATTGCCACGATCGACGATTTAACCGACGTGCTTGACTTTAACTTCGAAGACATCGATGGTATGGACGACGATGCAGGAGATGTACAGGAGCCACCGCTCACAGGGTGGTGGACAGCCACCCCTTTATACGATATACATATGGCGGACACTCCAGAAGAAACCAATGGCGACGAGGCAGTAGAGGATAACCCCTCAGGAGAAAAAGCAAAGCATGGGCGCCCTCGGTGCCGCTCCAAGCCCCGCCACATCAATACCGGCCCAGGAGGTGGAATCAGCCCGGATGGTGCCGAAGAGGAATACAGCCCCGATCAGCCTACCTTCAAGCAGGCTCGACCGACTACAGTGGGATACTTGGAGAGGGACGACTATACACCACCTCCGAAGACGAGGTAAGCCTCGGCAATGATGAATTCGGCATGCCTGAAGACCCAGTGGAACAAGTTCGCTGTCAGCGATGACTCATAGCCAAGGCAAACAGTCTACAAAGGAAGCAAGAGAAGCTTCAAGATGACCAAGATTTGCTAGCGGATAGGTGGACCAATATCCTGGCCACCGAAACGTACGGATTTGACCGCCCTAGTAAAGCGCATACGAGGCACAACTGGCTACCTCCACCTAAGAAGGAGAACCAAAGGCACACAATCCAACGTCCACACACAACCACGGTCCAAGACAGCAAAAAGGATACACAAAGAGGCATCCTAAAGCCTCGGCGCAGCGGTCATAAACATCAAGCCAAGGAAGTTGGCGCCAAGTCCAGCAACCCCCAGTCCGGTCAACGGACAAAGAACGGCTCAAGCCTATTCGGCCCGAGCCACATACTAGATCAACCGTGTGCAATTCACGGTACTCTAGAAGGACGGCAAAGCATACCAATAGAGAATGCAGAATCTTCAAAACAAAGCGACTGGTCGTGTGCCGGAAACAATGAAAGGAGGTGTCTAGTCAAGGGACCCCCAGGGCACAAATAGTACGGCTGATCGCCCCCCTACCATACAAACCGCGACAATTCAATTGCCGCACCCCCAGACCTAGTGGTCCAGGGGCTCCATAACACATAAAGCCGCCACGGGTATGAATTCGGAAATAAAGATGTCAGGCGCAAAGGCCAAGTTCATTGGCCCACCACTCTAATGGTTGTTCTCAGATAACCAAAAAACACCACATCATCGGCGCATTCCCCTCATACGGTAACTCACCATTTGCTAACGAGACGAACCACACTGACTAGATTCCACGTGATAGGCCGTAAGGCCAAAATCAGTGATATACTCACGCCTACGTACAAGGCCAAACCCCGCCACTAGAGCGGAAATCATACAGCTGCCGGAGTAAGAAGTCGTGCATACCTATCAATATTTTGATATAACAGCCAACTATCTGGACACCAACTGAGGAGTCCGGGCTACTTCTCAGAATAGCGGCTGGGGTCACCAGGGTCGAATCAGGAACCTCTAGACCAACCACAGGAGGACGCTCGGCTGCCTCCAAACATTTACCTTTACAAACTAACTTTTATGCAGAACAGGATTAGCGGCGTGGACTCGGCCTGGACACACAAGGACAGGACCATGCAGGTAGAAGGCAGTTCGGATTCATTTTTGATCCATTCATAGCCCCCTCCAGTCCGGCTATCACAGGTTCCGCCAAAAACCATCCCTTTCTCATAATCATAAATCGCACTCATATGCATAGACATATCATCCTACTGCACTGCGTGGACTTAAATATAGATGCACCGACCGTCGTTTGTCATCGATGCCTCTTTGCCACAATACGGTAGCCACGCTTCGTGCTACGCCTGGTTATGCCAGGGGCTGCACAATACGGCAACAAAGTCAGACCACCTTTTCGGTCGCTCGGCACCCCGAACTTATAGCACTATATGCATCAGCTCCGAATCATGTCTTGGGTCAGTGGTTGGGTCTGCCCGGCTCCCATGTTTTGGTACCTTACGTTCCGGTCCGTCGGCTAAGGTAGCACTGGGAGAACTACTGCGATTGCATCCCGGTTCAGCCAGACGAGCGCCTCAGTGGAGAAAGCCGAAAACCGACTGTCATGATGCTGCGAGAGCCGGTCAGCTATTTGAGAGGTTGTAAAATGCTTAAAGATTTATTCCGCATAACGCCACTATAAAATGCAGATTGCGATGGATCAGTCTTTTGATCAGGTGCCAATAGAGCCCCTATTCCGGCCTTCCGAACACTAGGGCCTGCGCCGACCATACTCGAATTCCTATGGCTATGTGAGAGTAGTAAAGACCTCTAGTCTGATTGCCTGGTTCGTGGTGCAAAACACCTCCTGATAAGGACCCAATCATGGGATAAAGAGTGTTCAGAAATACCCCGAACACCCTCGTACTTCTCACGTGGGGGCTAAAGCCGACGACTGGCCAACTCTCAGAATTTACATACAATAAACAGCCGCAAAGGAAGAACATATGTTCAAACAAAATAGGCAACATAAAATAATAGTGCGTTTATCCCATATTACAAACATTGGCAAGAATGCCCTTAGGGAAATATAATGTCTTTGGTGCACTTATCCGCCGCCAGGCGGGCACCCTTCATTACACCTTCATAATACATTTCGGGCTTGCGATGCTCCTTACCCTCCGGTGGCCCCTCAGTTATCAGCTTCTCTACATCAAGATTCCCCCAATGCACTTTCGCATGGGCAAGCGCCATGCGAGCACCTTCTATACAGACTGATCGCTTGATAGTATCAAGCCGAGGACAGGCGCCCACAATCCGCTTCATGAGTCCGAAGTAACTGCTTGGAATTGGCTCTGCAGGCCACAGCCAGATAATCAAGTCCTTCATGGCTAGTTCGGCCGCCTGGTGCAGTTCGACCAGCTGCTTCAGCTGATCGATAAAAGGCACTGGATAGTTTGGCGGCAGATACTGCAACCAGAAGTTCCTCTCCGCAGACTCCCTCTCCTCGATCCAGTAAAATTGGGCAGCATCTAATATGCTGCGAGGCAGATCCACAAACGCCCCTGCAAAATCAAGAACTCATGCTGCCACTTAGAGTTCTCCGCACTATAACGTAATAATGGCCATAGATACAATAGGCCTTACTAGCCGCAACTTTCTGGGCCTCCTGAATGTCCCGTATGGCACCTCAGGCTTCTTCTTGAGCATCTTCCGCGGCTTGAAGAGCTTGGGCGAGTTCGGATTCTTTCCCTACTAGACTCTGCTCCAAGCTCTCGCTTTTCGTCACAGCCTCCTGGAGCTTCCGCTCAGCTGTAACGACCCTGGCCTCATGTTTTTCACGAAGCACCTGTTCGGCGGCAGCCTTCTCGCGGGCATCAGCCGCCGCCTTTTTCAGTGCCTCATATTCGGCACTCACTCCTAGGGCATATGACATAAATACTTTTCAATAAGCACACATATTCATTTGTGCCCAATGCAAGACAATGTTTAAACATACCTTGCTTCTCTTCTAATTGCTTCTTAACACAACCAAGTTCTTCTTCGGCCCGTTCCAGGCTCTGCTTCAGTTTGGACACTTCCGCATCATGAGCGGCAGTCCTCTCCGCAGACGCCTGTTTTCAAACAAATGGGTATACATCATTAAACAAAGGTTCCCATTACAGGGTTTGATCCCCTTCCCGGCTCTCTTTTGCCGGACAGTGTATCAGGGGCTACTCCTCATATCATGATGATTCTTTAAAGGTTCCTTAAAAACCATGCCTCAAAAGCCTTTATAAGGCCAAGACAGGACTCATTCAGCCCGCTTTCGGCAGCCTGAATCTTTCCAACCACCGTACCCATAAGGGTCCGATGTTCATTGACAACGGACGCGTTCCTTAACACTGTCAATAGACCACCCGTCAGCTCTGCATCGATAGAGGTTGCCGGTGGAGTAGTCAAACCTCCCTCCGTGGAAGGTGGTCGCTCGCCCGATCCTGGAGCCCTAGAGGCCTCCCGAACCTTATCCGGATCTAAGTATCTTGAGACAACACCTCGGTGTCGCGCCCGGACTTCGGAAAAGGAGTCCCTGGAGGTGTCTCGCTCGCCACAGCAATCGAGCTCAACGAATCATCCGATGAGGATTGTCCGGCGGGAGACCTCGCCAGGCTGTATGAGATGTGGTGACAGTTAAAACTACTATGCCCATACGACCCTGGATACATAGGCCTATTCGGATTTCTGTTACTTACGATTTTCCCAGGGGATGGGCCTCGGGATCCCACTCTGGGCTGTTATCGGCAGCCGGGGTGGATGCCTCTGGAGGGGAACCTCGCCCCTTCTTGGGCGATTCGGCCTCCAGGGACGGGGAAGCTGCACGCTTCTTCCCGCTTGCAGAGCGGGGCTCGTCCTCCTCTGCTTCCTCCTCTTCGTCTTCGGAAGAAGGAGCGTCACTGGAGCCTTCGGATCTGGCGTCCGAAGCCTCGTGACAATGGAGGCCACTCCGGGTCTTCTTGACCTTCTTAGAGGCCTCCTTCTTGGGCGCCTTGTAAGGCGCAGGGACCAGCATCTTCGTTAGAAGAGGTCCGGCCGGTTCCTCCGGCAATGGGGCCAGACATTGTATCCGCTCCACCTTCTTTATCCATCCATGAGGTCACGATGAGACACGATTAGAATTTTCCCTCAGGACATGCCAACTGAAGCATGGATGGACAGGGCGTGGCTTTAACTTACTGGGCTTGGAGTATGGGATAATTGATACCCCCGATCCTCG
This sequence comes from Triticum dicoccoides, assembly GCF_002162155.2. NCBI lineage: Eukaryota > Viridiplantae > Streptophyta > Magnoliopsida > Poales > Poaceae > Triticum > Triticum dicoccoides. Next base: position 303,050,053 of record NC_041393.1, on the reverse strand, counting down.
GTGGAATCCGTCCATTTGCCGGACTTGAAGAGCACCTTCCAGATATCCTCGTGGGAGGAATCATAGAGGTCCCAGAGGGTTTGGTGCTCGGCTGGGTCAAACTCCTACAAAGTGCAGACTCGATGCTGGCAAGGGAGAACCAGGCGAACTAGCATCACCTGGACCATGTCAACAAGTTTGACGTCCTTGTTAACCATACTCTGAATGCGCGTCTAGAGTAGTGACAGCTCATCGGACGAGCACCAGTTTGAGCCCTTCTTGGTCCAGGACATGAGCCGTAGTGGAGCTCCGGATCTGAACTCAGGAGCTGCAGTCCACTTTTCGCCGTGTGGTTCGGTTATATAAAACCACTGCTGCTGCCACTCCTTGACGGAGTCGTTGAAGGTGCCCTTCGGCCAAACTACCTTGGGCATCTTGCTCACCATGGCGCCGCCACACTCGGCGTGTTCGCCACTCACCACCTTGGGCTTCACATTCAAAATCTTCAGCCACAGGCCGAAGTGAGGCGGAATCCAGGGGAAGGCCTCGCATGAGACGATGAACGTCGAGATATTGAGAAAAGAGTCGGGGGAAAGATCATGATAATCAACCCCATAGTAATACATGACTCCACGTACAAATGGGTGGAGGGGAAACCCGAGCCCACGGACAAAATGGGGAAGGAACATGACTCTCTCGTGAGGCTCCGGAGTAGGGACAACCTATCCCGCCGGTGGGAGACGGTGGCCAATCTTCTTGGCCAGATACCCGGCTTCCCGGAGCCTCTTGATATCCTTCTCCCGGACGGTAGCGGCCATCCATTTGCCTCCTGCTCCGGATCCGGACATCTTTGGAAAACCTCTCTTCGATGGAGAAGTAGAGCACTTGGGCGTTAGGGCTCGAGCGGAGGAGAAGGCATGGGTAAAAGAGGAAGAGACCTTGTCTCTTTATAAGAGCAGGTAAGACCTTTTTGCGCCTCCCCACTTGCCTGGTGGAACCCGCTCACCTCCCACTCGCCGAGATTAGCGGTACGGTTGGATTACCCATACCTGTATTGATGAGAATCTCGTGATAAGGGGACACGATCTTCGCTTCGACAAGACATGATGAGGAAACCGGCTCACAATATACGCTGAGGTTGGGCGTGGGAAAACAGCTCGGATAATGACCTAACCGTAATGGCGTATCGTGGCGTCTAAAAAGTTGTCAGCTGAAGTATCATTCTCTCTACGGTGGTATGTGAAGGTCATTTTGCAGATCCGGACACAGCCTACGTGTTCAATAATAACCTTGGAGTATTCGGAAGGAGGAACCCGCCTTGCAATGCCGAAGACAAGACTGCACGCCGGACTCATCGTCATTGAAGCCTGGTTCAGGGGCTACTGAGGGAGTCCTAGATAAGGGGGTATCCGGACAGCCGGACTATATGCATCGTCCGGACTATAGAAGCGTCAAGATACAAGACTCAAGACTTCGGCCCGTGTCCGGATGGGACTCTCCTTTGCGTGGAAGACAAAATTGGTGATCCGGATATTATATTTCCTTCCTTGTAACCGACTCCATGTAAACCCTAGCTCTCCGGTGTCTATATAAACCGGAGAGGATGGTCCTTAGAAGGCCGATCACAATTACAATCATACCATCATAGGCTAGCTCTTAGGGTTTAGCCTCTACGATCTCGTGGTAGATCTACTCTTGTACTACTCATATCTTCAATATTAATGAAGCAGGAAGTAGGGTTTTACCTCCATCGAGAGGGCCCGAACCTGGGTAAACATTGTGTCCCTTGCTTCCTGTTACCATCAGCCTAAGACGCACAGATTGGGACCCCCTACCCGAGATCCGCCGGTTTTGACACCGACACCCTCCATGATCGATTCCCCATCCGACAGATTGCCGGAAAAGGCTCCAAGATGGGATCTCACGGGTACAGAAGGTTGCAGCGGCAGAAAAGTGGTTTCGTGGCTCCGCCTGATGTTTCTAGGGTATAAGAGTATATATATAGGCAAAATAAGTACGTTGGTGGAGTTACAAGGGGCCCACGAGGGTGGGGCGCGCCCTCCTGCCTCGTGGCTTCCTTGTAGAGTCCCAGACTTCAACTCCAAGTCTTCTGGATTGCTTTCGGTCCAAGAAAAATCCTAGCGAAGGTTTCATTCCGTTTGGACTCCGTTTGATATTCCTTTTCTGCAAAACACTAAAATAAGCAAAAAAACAGAAACTGGCACTAGGCCTCCGGTTAATAGGTTAGTCCAAAAAAATATAAAAGAGCATATTAAAGCCCATTAAACATCCAAAACAGATAATATAATAGCATGCATCAATCAAAAATTATAGATACATTGGAGACGTATCAGGACCGACTGGAACAACTTGGTGGGACCAATGTGCTAGGGATTTAGGGCAAACATCATCTCGGTGGCACCGATGGCATCAACTCGGTAAGACCGAAGTGAAACAATAAGGCAACAGAGTGAATGTCAAGCCAACTCAGTGAGAACAATCATTTAACTCGGTGAGACCAAAATAAATGCAACAAGTCACAGAGCGTTGGGAAGGCTATCTCGGTGAGACCGAGAGTCGTATCAGTGAGACCGAACTGTTAGGGTTTCTTGTAGTGGCTATGTTATATGAACTCGGTGGCGCCGGATAGACTGAATCGGTGGGCCTGAGTTGGAGATTAGGGTTTTGACATATTTTGATGGAGAAAGTGGTTGAGGGTTTAGGAGCAATATCACTAAGCATTTGAGCAAGCAAGCCATTAAGCAACAACTCATCCCCTTTTAATAGTATTGGCTTGCCTATGGACTCAATGTGATCTTGGATCACTTAAAAAAATGAAGAGTCTTGAGCTTTTTCCAATATGTGTCCTTAGCATTTTGAGGGGTCCACATTTCTAGTCCATGCCATGCCATTCATTGAACTTCCTGAAATATTTATCTTGAATGGATATTAGTTCAATGAGCTATATGTTGTTATGAATTACCAAAACCACCTGGGGATTAGTTGCACTTTCAACCCTCGGTTGTGCATGTGGTAGGATGGAAGTAGGAGCAGGAAGCTTCACAATCTTGCACTCGGGAACAGGCATGAGAGCACGACGATCGTGGCCTCGACCTGATGCGTGCATCGTGTACACGAAGAAATCAATGACAGGAAGGAGCTAGGAGACACGACTGCTCACCACGGGGGTTTTGGTGACGACAGATCGGATGGAGAGGCAACGGAGGCAGCATGGGGATGCGCTGATAGGAGATGGTCCTTGGTCCCATGAAGAAGAAGCAGAGGCGTGCAGGAGGAAGCTCCAGGTCCTTGAGGAAGCGAGTGCACACGAGGAAGACATGCCGAGGGTCGCGGGACTCCCCACCAAAGTAGACGTCCGCGAAGGGAAGGATCCTCACGGCCGAGAAGAGCTCGGGCTCTCCCTGGCCATGGCGTCAGCGAAGTGTGGGCAACCTACCTGGAGCAGCGGTGGCACAGAGGAAGGGGGGAATGGGAATAGGAAACCCTAGGGGGTCACGAGGCTGCTTTATAGGAGGCTGGAAGTTGTGGGTGGCGCGGTCGCGGGGCCACGATGGCCTTGTGCCATCCTCTCCCAGAGTTTTACTGTGAGAGAGGGGTGCTGCTGAGGTGGAAGAAAAAGGAGAGAAGGGAGAGGATGATAGGCGAGGCCGGCCCAGTGCATGTGTGGGATTAACCAGGGAAGAGAGAGTGAGAGGTCGAGGTGGCCTGTGCTTCGGCTCGGCTGGGCTCAGGTAAGGTTTTCTTCTTCTTTTCTATTTTCAACATACACAGAATTAGAAGAAAACTAACATGGGGTTTAGGATAAGGAGTGGTGAGATAACTAGATATCCCCAAAGTCCTGGAAATGTGCACTATTTTAATTAAACGCTCTGGCAATTTTTAGAGACTGCAAATTCAAACAAGTTTGAAAATAATTCAAGCTTGAATAAATCCTTAGCCCAGCCAAAACACTTCCAAATGACCTGAAAATTGGAGGGAAAGGTTCTTGGAATAAATAGGGATTTATAAAATAAGTGAACATTTTTCAGGGGCATGAAAAACGTCACTTGTAATGAAATGCATAGCTTTATAAAAAAGGAACTAGAGAAGGGCTCTGCATTGATCATGGTATTTGAAGCTTGGGTGAAACCAAGTTGAAGTTGAGCAATTGGATTGATAGAAGGATCAAGAGAAGAAGTTACACACACACAAACAAGTAAAATAGAACAAGCATTATAAGATTAATGAGATGATGCATGATGCAAAATGAAACAAACATCACATAACATCAAAGCAAGAACATATCCGAAATAGTGGAGGTCTCGGTCTTAGGCTGTCACAGAGCAAGGGGTTGAGGATCCCCCCCTCCAAGACAAGAGCGACATCTCCATCGCAACCATTATCGTGAAGAGTAATGCTATGACAAGCTCAAGTTCAACACACCTAAATTCTCCGGTAGCACCGAACTTGAAGATTACCTCTCATGGGCCTTAAAAGTCGACAAGATATTCCGTCTTCACAACTACAAAGAGTAAAAGAAGATTGCAACATCCTCCCTTGAATTCGAAGACTATGTCCTCATTTAGTGGGAACAAGTGATCGAGCGATGAAGGGAAAAAGGCGAGCCATGGATCATGACTTGGAGCCAAATGAAGGAAATCATGAGAGCTCGCACCGTGCCTACCCACTACAACCATGATCTCTTCAAGAAGCTACAACTACACAAACAAGGAACAAAGTTGGTTGAGGAGTACTGCTAAGAAATGGAGATTACCATGATATGGGCACATCAAGGAAGATGAGGAGCAAACTATGGCACGCTTCTTGAATGGCCTCAACCACCAAATCAAGAAGATTGTGAATTTCTAACCCTACTCCAACCTCCTTGGGCTAGTGCACCAAGCAAGCAAAGCGGAGCAACAAGTGCAAGACGACTTCAAGTACTCCACTCCTCTAAGACCTATGGCTCAATTACTCAAGCGACTACAACTTTGACGAACACTATTTGAGCTACACCCACTATCGACGAAACAACAAACTCCAAACAACCTGCAGCATCTTCGAGTTATCCTCCTACAAGAAACTACAAGCCAAGAGCCTCATCATCAACTCCTACAACGGATGCTACCGCCAAGACAAGTTCAATCCAATATTTCACTTGCAAGGGTCATGGCCATAAGACATTCGAGTGTTCCACATGGTGCACCATGATTGCAAATGATGACGGCACCTACGACTCCATGAGAGGTGAAGAAATGGAAGCCTTGGAAGATGTGGCCATGCATCGCAAAGTGAATGAAGATGAAGATGCGCAAATATTTTGCGACCATGATCCGAGCCCCACTCTCATTGTCTCCAAGATCTTGACACTTCAACAACAAGACGAAGACCAACATGGTCATATGTTCCACACCAAAGCGGGCATCTAAGGACGTTTCGTCAAGGTGATCATCAATGTGGAAGTTTCCATAATTTGGCAAGTGAAGAACTCTGCTCCAAGCTACAATTGGTCAAGAAGAAGCACCCACATCCTTACAAAGTCCAATGGCTAAGCGACTCCAACACTATTCAAGTGCAGCACATCGTTCAAGTGTCATTCAAGATTTGGGCCTATGAGGACACCTTGGAGTGTGATGTAGGGCATGGTCCATGTGCCATATCTTCTTAGGACAACTGATACGTCTCTGTCGTATCTTCTTTTCCAAACATTTTTGCTCTTGTTTTGGACTCTAATTTGCATGATTTGAATGAAACTAACCCAAACTGGCGATGTTTTTAGCAAAACTACCATGTTGTTGTTTTTTGTGCAGAAATAAAAGTTCTCAGAATTGGACAAAACTTTTTGGAGATTTTTTACGGAATATATAGAAAATTCTGGAGCAAAGACCCACTGGAGGGGGCCACCTGCTGCCCATGAGGCACTAGGGTGTGCCCACCCCCCTGGCACACCCTGGTGGCTTGTGGGGGCTTTGAGGCTCCGATAACCCTAATCTCAAGCCTATAAATTCCTATTTCCCAAGAAAAATTTAAGAGAAGCAGTTTCATCGCGTTTTATGATACGGAGCCGCCACCACCTCATGTTCTTCATTGGGAGGTCAGATCTGGAGTCCGTTCGTGGCTCTGGAGAGTGGGAACCATCGCTATCATTATCACGAACCCTTCTTTATCACCAACTTCATGATGCTCACCGCTGGGAGTGAGTAATTCCTTCGTAGGCTTGTTGGACGGTGATGGGTTGGATGAGATTTATCATGTAATCAACTTAGTTTTGTTAGGGCTATCCCTAATATCCACTATGTTCTGAGATTGATGTTTCTATGACTTTGCTATGCTTAATGCTTGTCACTAGGGCCCGAGTGCCATGATTTCAGATCTGGATCCTTTATGTTTTCATGAATATATTTGTTTCTTGATACTATCTTGCAAGTTATATGCACCTATTACGTGTTATGATCCGCATACCCCAAGGTGACAATAATTGGGATTCTTTCCGGTGATTACCGTAGTTTGAGGAGTTCATGTATTCACTATGAGTTAATGGTTTGTTTCGGTTCTATATTAAAAGGAGTCCTTAATTTCCCTTAGTTTCCTTATGGACCCCACTGCCACGGAAGGCTAGGACAAAAGATGCCATGCAAGTTCTTATCGCAAGCCCGTATGACTATATATGACATACATGTCTATATTACATTCATGAATTGGAGCTAGTTTTGTGTCGCCCTAGGTTATAACTGTTACATGATGATTGTCATCCAACATAATTATCCATCATCGATCCAATGCCTGCAAGCTTTCCACATTGATATTTGCTAAGTTACTACGTCCACTGCTATTGTTACAATTGCTACAAAACCATTACTGCTACTGTTACCTTTACTGTTGCTATCATTGCTACCGCTATCAAACTATCATATTACTGTGCTACTAATCACTCTGTTGCAGATATTTAGTTCTCTTGGTGTGGTTGAATCGACAACTCAACTGCTACACTACAAAAAAATCTTTTGTGATGATACGTGTTTGTCACAGTAGGTCACGTTTTCTGTCATGCATGTACATCCATGACGATTTTATGACAGAATCAAGATAGTCATACTTGTGCTGTCGTAGAAGTGTTCCATGACAAAACTCAAATTATCATCATGGAAGTGTCCACCTCCATGACGATAAATGGTGCATCATGGAAGTGCTTTCGTCAAGGGTAACCGACACGTGGCACCCACCGTAACTGGTCGCCGTTAAGCTATCGGGTCCGGTTTTGGATCCGATGACCCAGCCATGACCAATGGCGATTTTCCACATGTAGAATTCTCATTGGTCTGTCACAGAACCACGTGTCAGCTCCACGTTGGGACAGATGTCAACCGTCCAATGGATAGGAGGCACCTATGATTGTAAGACACGTGGCACGACCCAAAAGTGGCCCATTTAGGTTCAAAAGGCCGACCCATTTGACTTGGTCAAAAGTTAATGAGTCGTCACATCAAAAGCCTATTAATGGCATGTGCGTGTATAGCCCATTTACGGCCCGTTAACTCATGGCCCGTTATGGCCTTTTCGAAATCGGACCATTAGCGTCATTTGGGCAATCCAATATAATTCGAGCATGTTGTTACTTTTGGCCCATGTATGGCCCATGACGTCTTTCGGCCCATATGAGGCCTTTTGTTTCTTTAGGCTCTTTTATGGCTCATGGTGACTCTGGCCCATAATAAACAGGAAATTGCTTTATACCCATAAACGTCCCATGATTCAGTTGGGCCGTTTCCAGCCCGTGTTATCATTCGGCCTTCTAAGGCCCGCATATTCTCGGGCTCATTTCCGCTTTCGATTACTTGCGCTCCATTATTGGACTGTTCCGTTAATGGGCCAAATTCGGCCCGTCTGTGGCCCATTAACACTTCGGGTCTTATTCATCTTGTCATGTATTACAACCCTTAACAACCTGTTAAGCATGTGCTACCCATAGTTTCAAATAGCGAAGATAGCATCCGCTATTGCATCCGCAATAGCGCCAGCGCAATAGCATCCGCTGCTGCTCAAATTACATATCATTACTTTTTCTTAATGATATAGAAATATACACAACTAGTGGTTTTACAAATCCGCTATGTGGACATAGTGCCTGCAATATCTCCCGCTATCCGCATTCCGCTACGTGGACCCCAATCCGCTATCAGCCCACTATCCGCTATTTAAAACCATACTTCTACCATACGACCTCTTAACGACCCATTATGACCTGATCCCATAAAAAGACGATTCCAATTCAGACCCATTTTATGGCCCAAATTATTCAAATAGTGGACCACGATCAGTATGGCCCATGGATCCTGTGGCCTAGAAGAGGCCAAGGATCCTATGCCCCATAAGAGGCCCATGGATCCTATGACCCATAGGAGGCCCATGGATCCTAATGCCCATAGGAGGCCCATGGATCCTAAGGCCCGTACGAGGCCCATGGATCCTAAAACTCGTAGCAGGCCCAAGGATCCTACGACCCGTAGGAGGACCATGGATCCTATAGCCGGTAGGAGGGCCATGGTTACAATGTCTCATATGTGGGCCATTGCTATTGCGGGCGCTAGGAAACCAAGGAAAAATAACTGCAAAACTACAAGCAAATCAAATAAATAAGACTATTAGAAAATAAATAAGCAAGCAACTAACACTTGGATATTACGACGATTACACAGATTACATCCACTGGGCATCAAATTTCACCACCAGTATAAATATAGGGAACACAGCAGCATATTACATACACCGGTTGTCAAAGTTGGCAACCAATGCAAATAAACACAACAGCAAAACAAGTGTAGAACTGAAACCACTTTAGAAGAGCTCAAGAAACAATACCCTGGGTACCCACCATGCTGGCAAGAAGTTTAGCAAGCTTATTAGCTTTCTCTTGTTTGGCGCTTAAATTCTCTAGCGCTTGTGTTGCACTAGAAAGTATGCATCTGAATTCTGTATGGACTTCCTCAGTCCTTCAGCTTCATGTCGCAGCACATCTGATCGATGTATTTCAACTCGAAGTTGAGACTCAAGAAGCCGAACTGATTTAGGCAGCGAGTCAAAGAGCTTGTACCAACAGTAGTGGCCAGTAACTCGAACACTACATCAACACAGGAGTTTGGGGTTGTCTCACTGTCTTGAAGATAGTTTTTATCATCTTTCTCGGAGACCAACATGGATGTCTCACTATCTTGAACCTTATCTGCATTACTTCCTTTACCATTGCATAACGGGGTACTTTTCTCCAATATTTTGTCGTCATTCTAAACGAGAAACAAGCAGACACATCACATGTTTAGCATGTTGTATATGAAACTAATTTTGGTAAACCAGTTCAGTAGTAAAGTGGACAAGATAACAACATGAAACAAACATATATCTATGTACTATGGTCACTATATGGTCTATATCATTCTAGTTTATGTTGCCAAATCAATATAGAGACACAATTCAAATCGTATCTATTTAAGACAAAGCAGCATAGACAAAATATAAGTGTGGGAAACTACACAACACTAACAACACTTGTAATGTGCATGACATGAGAACATACCTGTTTATACAATTGAAACTAAAATCAACATAGAGCAAGTAACAAAAGCAAACCAGTTAAAGAAACATGTTTAGAACATACATGTTGCACCATTGGAGTTTGAATTGCATCCTTCAAATTTCAAATTAGTTGGTATGAGTAAATATAGCGATGCAAGAGCAAAGGTGTATGAGCCACATCTACGGAACCTGACCCGAGAACAAATCTTCTTCTACTTAAGCATTGAGTTGGGGTTCGGAGTGGTGGTCCTTGTGCTTTGGGCATTGTAGTTGCCTTACTAACTGCTCGTGTTTGGGTGCTCTGTGATGGAGATGGTGTCATGTCAACTACAACTGGGTTACTATCTGTTGGGGTTGGGGTTAGAAGGGGTGTAGTTGGTTCTCTGTCCAACTGGGTAGAGGTACAATCTGCAAGAGTCTGGGTTATGTGTGGTGGGGCTGGTTCTTGGGCAAGTACAACCGTGGTTCTATCTGGTTCGACAGGTAGCACTATATTTTTTGAAGATCTTGTTTTTACTCCCTTAGATATTGCCATCACCCCCTCCAATGCAAAGAGCTGATAAACAAGAAAAGTAATTGAATGTACAAACATTGCATGATAGACAGGTGCAATGGATAGTAGGGAATAAAAGAGGGCATGAGTAATTCACACTTATGTTGTCTAACCAAATAGGAGAGCTTGACACAATTTCACATATATGATGGCTAACTAAATAGGATAGCATGACACAATTTCACATATATGATGGCTAACTAAACAGGATAGAATGAAATAATTGAAAATATGATGACTATGTAATAAGATGACATGATATAACTATATGATGTGTTTATTAAATGGTTGGCATGCCATAATTCACATACATGCCGTCTATGGAAACATGATGGCATGATATAATTCACGGATATAATGACATAATCCAACATATGATGACTATGTAAACATGCTGAGATGATATAACTATATGATGTCTTTATTAAATGGGTTGGCATGCCATAATTCATATACATGTTGTCTATGTAAGCATGATGGCATGATATAATTCAAAACATGATTTATATACTAAGCAAGTAAGTAGATGACAACCGCATATATGATGTCTAAACTAAGCAGATGGCATTCAATATTGTGTATATGATGTAAAAACTAAGCAATGCAAGACAAATGCATGCTATGAATAATATAACCCTGCCAAGTTTGAGGATACACCTCAGGGGGGAAATAGGACTGGCCATGTGTCTCTGAATCCTCCTTTGAGGAGCTATCTTTAACCAGCAAGATATCTGCTTCAGCAGGTAGCATTGTCTGCTCAGAAGACCTTGTTTTCAGTCCAGATTTTCCATCACTAATTCAAATGGCCGATGCACAGGAAGAGTAGTTGAATATAAGAACATTGTCGACACAAAAAAGGATGGCATGATATAATGCACATATATGATGCTTGGCTAAACAGCATGGCATTACCTAATTCACATATATAATGCCTTGCAAAAAGATGGCATTGCATAATTCACATATATAACGTCTTGCAACAAGATACCATTGCATAATTCACATATTTGGTAATTAGACACTAAACATGTGGCATTCACACAAAGCATGTCTAAACTAAGCAAATGACATAGCAATGCAATACACCATACACACGATATGAGTAACACAACCCTGGCAAGTTAGAGCATACACATTGAGGGGGATAGGACTGGTCATGTGTCTCTCAATCCTCCTCTGAGGAGCTATCCATAACCAGCAAGATATTTGCTTCGTCAGATAGCATTGTCTGCTCTGAAGACCTTGTTTTCACTCCAGATTTTTCCATCACGGTGTTGAATGGCTAATGCACAGGAAGAGTAGTTGAATGTACTAACATTGTTGAGAAATGTAATACGTAATGAAAAAAATGATTGCATGATATAATTCACATATAAGATGACTGGCTAAGCAGGACGACATTGCATAATGCACATATATGATGCCTGGCTAAACAAGATGGCATTGCATAATTCACATATATGATATAGAAACTAAACATATGGCATTCACACAAAGAACGTCCAAACTAAGCAGATGACATATTTGATGTATAAAGTAAGCAATATAAGGCACCATATGCATGATATGATGAACATCAGCATGCCAAGCTAGAGCAAAGAACTCAGGGGGAAAATAGGAGTGGTCTGCTCCTTCTGAATCCCCCTCTGAACAATTATCTTCCTTTTGATTACAATCTGGAATGGGGGAGGGGGTTGCCTTTGCGCCCAACATGGAGCGACGTCTGCATGAAATTTCATTGCTACACAAGGCTCGTCTCTTTTGCTCTACATGTTCAGTACCATTGTGTACAATAACTGACATGCGTAGGAATAAAACATAGTGAGATTATGTAAGGAGTGCATGTAGAAATCCAAAGTGATGGTAGAAACATGTGGATAGACCCGAAACCAATGATAGCAAGCAGATAATAGCTTCAGTTAAAAAATACAGATAATGTTTGTTTCCCACCCACCCGAGATTAACCAGATCTGATGAAAATCTCAAACCTAGCTATTCCAAACTTGCTAAGATTGTCGTCAAACAACAAAAAGCTCTTGAAAAGGTTCAAAATCTGCCAGACAAAAGCGATGACCTGTTGGGTGAAGAAATGGATCAAACTCAAACTCTGACTGATGATCTTCAGCGACTACAGTCTAAGTTTGATAACCTTCAAAGTCATCATAATACTCTCTTAGCCGATCATGAGAAGATTTCTTATAAATTTCTTCAAAGAAAGCAAGATCTTGAGAAGCTAAGGGTGAGTTATGAAGATCTTCAGATGGAAAATGATCCATTGCTTGCTCAAGAGATCAGTTCCGCTCGGGAAGAATTCATCCACCATGTTTGAAATGCATTGAACTTGAATCTGCTAATTCTTCACCTGAAAGTTCAAATGCTTCTATTGCTGCAAATTCTTCAACTGTCTCTATGGTCACAAATTCTTCATCTGAGTATACCACAAGTATCACTAATAATGCTGGGTTGAAGGAGTTGTATGTGACAGGCATATACAAAAGCCTCAAAGGGCATCAGGCTCTTTGTGATGTGCTTAAAAAGCAGATCCTCAACAGAAACCCTAGGAAATAGGGTATTACCTTTGAGAGGAAACTCAATGCTGATGGGACCTACTGGAAACGTGAGCAGTATCCCAAAACCACATGGGTTGCTGCAAAAGGACCTCCCATAGATCCATCTACTTTATCTGGCTTTACATGTGAATCCTCACATTCTTATGATGAGTCATTTGACTCCAACTATGAACTGTTCAAAAATCAGAATGGTGAAGTATTTGCTAGATATGTTGGAACTAATTGCAGGAATGGTCCCCTATGAAGAAAACCTAGGTTCCCAAAAGGTGCCTTGAAAGTCTTTAGGTGAATGTCATCATGACACCACTTGTAAAGAATAGGAACTCCAGATCAAATTCTTCATGTGGAATGAAGTCTTCATATGGATCCAAGTCCTCATATGGACCAAATTCATAATATGGATAAAATTCCTCATGTGGATCGAAATCCTCATATGAACATCATCGCGCTAACACTTCTGTTTCGCAGGAAAAATCTAAGAGCTATGAATATGTGCATTATACTTGAAATCATTATGTTCATAAGCCTCGAAGAATTTTTTCTGCTTATTCATATGCTTAATATAACCCCTCTTCTGTGAAACAAAGTGCTCTGGCTTCAATGCCACCTTTCTCTAATGGAGCACGCAGAATGTTGAACTCTTTGCCACCCCTCCAGATGTGGGTGGTGAAGAAAAAGAATTGATCCCTTGTGCAGGGTCAGGTCTCCAGACGAACTTGAACGTCTGAAGAATTTGGTAGAGACCTGAATATGCTTGAAAGGACGCAAGCTAATCATGAAGAAATGAATTACTCGTTCTCACATCCTCATACTGCTATACCTATTGTACTGCTTGTTGAAATTCAATCTGATGAATCTAATGTCATATTCTTCACTGATGAAGTATATGAGTTCGTAAGATGCACTAATTCATCTGCAGGATGATCAGCCGAAAGCTACTGAGTGGGTCCTCGACAGTGGATGTACAAATCACATGACCGGTGACAATAACTTATTGATGGATGCTGCTTTATCTCCATCGCATCTGAAGCATATCACCTATGCGGACAAAGGCAAAAGCAAGGTATTGGGTCTAGGTAGGGTTGCAATCTCAAAGCATAGACACATGGACAAAGTCATGCTTGTCTAATCCTTATGATTCAATCTCATGTCTGTCTCAATGCTTTGTGATCTTGATATGGTTGTCGTCTTTGGCTATATCGCTGCATTGTGCTCATGGAATCTGACAATTCCAAAGTCTTCAAAGGCTTTAGGAGAGGAGACTTGTATATTGTTGATTTGTTTGCAGGACCACAGCCTGCCACATGTCTACTTGCAGAAGCTTCAGAAGGCTGGCTATGGCTTCGACGACTAGGTCATGTTGGCATGATGAACTTACATACACTCGTGAAGAAGAAGCACATCATTGGCATCGAGGGTGTCAAATTCCTCAAAGACCGTCTTTGTGGGGCTTATGAGGCTGGAAAGATGACAAGAGCCAAGCACCCCCCAAAGACTATCATGACTACCACTTGTCCTTTTGAATTGCTTCACATGGATCCCTTTGGCCCTACTCATTATGCCACTCTAACAAATGCAACATCTCTATATGGCTTTGTTATTGTTGATGATTATTCTCGTTACACCTGGGTGCATATCATTATGTACAAAACTGAAGTGCAGGAAGTCTTCAAACGATTTTCCTCAAGGGCCTTGATGAATTTTGGTGTGAAGATCAAGCATATTCGGAGTGACAATGGGGTCGAGTTCAAGAACACTGGCCTTGATGACTATCTTGATGAACTTGGTATTACTCACAAGTTATCTGCCCCATACACTCCTCAGCAGAATGGCGTCGTGGAGCGCAAGAACAGGACTCTTGTTGAGATGGCTCGCATTATGCTTGATGAATACAAGACACCTAGTCGGTTCTGGCCTGACGCTATTAATACTCTGTGCCACATCATAAACAGGGTATATCTTTACAAATTCTTCAAGAAGACGTCATATTAACTCCTTGTTGACAAGAAACCCAATGTGAGTTATTTCAAAGTCTTTGGTGCTAAATGTTGGATTAGAGATCCTCATTACAATTCTAAATTTGCACCAAAAGCACATGAAGGTTTTATGCTTGGTTAAGGAAAGGACTCGCACACCTATAGAGTCTTCAACACCTATCACAACAAGGTTGTTGAAACTGCAGATGTGCGGTTCGATGAAACTAACGGATCGCAAAGAGAGAACCAACCTCCTGTGCTAAATGAAATGTCTCGTGAGGAATCTATCAAATTCAAGGCTGCTGAGGATGTCATACCCACTGAAGAATCTACTGAACAAGCCATTCTAGAACATGAAGAAAATCATGCTGGTGCTGTCGGATTATGGGATCCGCAAACCCTTGAGAGGTTCGAACTCTGGGGTGCATGCGGAGATCTCAACCTACCCAACCTGCCTACTTGCGATCCTCCTAAGCCTAGCGCGTCAAGCTTAAAGAGACAAAGAGACACAACAGTTTATCCTGGTTCGGGACACCTTAAGGTGTCATACCCTACTCCAGCGTTTTGGTGGATTGCGTCGAAGGGCTGAGGATGAACTAGTACAGTGGATGAACTGGCCTCAGGAGGTGAGGTGTTCTTGATCTGGTGTGGTGTGCGCTAGTTTGACTTGTCCTATCCTGTATGGTGGTGGCTAGTCCTATTTATAGAGGCCTTGGTCCTCTTCCCAAATGTTGGTGGGAAGGGATTCCACAACGGCCGGATTTGGAAGGGGACAAGTAGTACAACTTATCCTGACAAAAGTAGTCTTCGCCTGCGAAAAGCCTCTGGCCGTGACGCTGCGATGGGCTCATTGGTGACCTCCATCCTGCCGTCCTGGCGGTCTTGGTCTTGTTGCACCAGAATGGAAACCTTTGGCTAATTCCTCGGGACTCCGCACCTATGGCTTTCCTCTTTTGCACCGAAGAGGAAACCTGCGCTCTGCGCCCGCCTGGCGCCCACCTGGCCTTGGTCTTCATGGCTCACGTCATCTGAGCCTCCCGAGGTAGACCTTGCATAGAACTCTCCACCACTCGGGAGCCATCCTGGTGAGGCAGATCCCCTCGAGGGGCCTTGGCATCATCCGCCTCGTGAGGCTTGGCCCCTCGTGAGGGTCTTGTGTTGTTGATGTTGGAGCTGGGCTGTAGCAGGCCGTCGATGGAGCCACGTGGTGGGCCACAGGCAGGCAGGACTGGATACCCCCAAATCTAGGATGCCGACAGTAGCCCCCGGGCCCAAGGCATGCTCGGACTTGGCTTCCATGCGAAGCCAAAGGGCAAGTGTGGAGAGCCGCGGGCCCTAACCGCCTGCGGCCTTGATGACACGTGGCGGTTGATGGGACGTGGGCGTCTCCACTTCCCCACGCCACCTTGATATCTGGCAGGCCCAGCAGTCGCCCATTGCTAGTGCAGCTCGTCCTTCGCAAATCACCGTGGTTGGCCTTTGTTTCCTCCTTTACAACCTTGCCGCCATGTCCATAGATCCGGCGCCGGCGCCTCGCCCTTATTTGGCACTCGTTATGGCACCCAGGCGCTCACCCCGGCCGGTCCTCCGCCGTCCCTGGAGCCAACCCTTGAGCAGTCGGCAGTGATCAATGAGGAGGGGCTGGACAAGGTTTGCCATGCGCTTGCCGCCGATTCCAATGAGGGGAGGGTGACGGCCGTCCGCCCTGCATCTTGGCGAGTGAGAGAGATGAGCACCACCGAGATCCCCATCTATCTCCACGCTCTTCTCATGGGGTTGATTCCTCCCTTCTCCCCTTTATTCAATGTTGTGATATTGCATTACCAGATCCACCTGTTGCATCTGGACCCCCACTCTGTCATCCTTCTCGTCGTCTTTGCCTTCCTCTGAGAGGCCATGGTCGGCATCACTCCTTCTGTGGCCTTATTTCGCCATTTCTTCTTGCTTTGGTTGGTCGACGCCCGCCAATGCTCTGGGTGTGCGACCTTCAAAGATGTGGCCGCGACCGCTTGTTCGGGAATCGACTTCGAGCTCTCGCCTGCTATGAAGGGATTCTGGAAGCAGTGGCTTCTTATGGATGCCCGGGCGTTCAGCCCCCTGCTCTTGACTCCTGGGGTACCGGCTTAGCCTAGCTCTGGTTGGTGCCATGAGAGGCTCTCCGACCGACATCTTGCTTCCGTCTGGAAGAGGTTGGCGAGGCTTCAGGAACTGGAAGTGACGGTGCCAATGGTGGTGAAGGAATTCGTCAGGCAGCGCATTCCTCCCCTCCAGCGCCATTCTCGCCCAATGTGGGATTTCGCACGCGTCGAAGATCCGATGAGGCTGTAGAGGCCATGCTGGCTGCTGACACCTTGAGCGTGGTGCTCAATGTGATGCCCGGATAATTAGGCTACAGTAATCCCATGTTAACGATGCCACGTCACCTCGGTTACTGTTGATAAACTCGAGTTAGTTCAAAAATGATTCAAATTAAAATTTAAAAAATAGGCAAACAGTAAGATTTTCAAATATCAAAACTAAAATGTTCGGGTTGTGTCAAATAAATCGTAAGTAATTATGGTGGAGAAACCAAACTTTCTAAACAATTAAAACAGTAGTGAAAACAATTAAACAAATGCCTATTGAATTTATAAAATGCTAAAACTATTTTATTATGGGTTAAGAATTAATCTCACCGTAGTTTGTTGATACATACAAATTTAGGCACTAGTAGTAATTTTTATAAAACTAAAATTAAAAGAAACTACAAAAAGGGAAATAAAAACTGAAACCAAATAAATACAAAAAAAGGGAAGGAAAACCCTCGGGCTCCGGCCCAGCAGGCCATCAGCCCCACTGGGCCAACCCAGCAGGCCCAGCCGGCCACCCCACTTCCCATAACCCCCTGGCGACCAAAACCCTAACCCACTCGCTCCCACTCCCTCCCCACATCGCCACTCCCTCTCCCCCTCCCGATCCGATCTGGATCGGGGATGAAACCCCCACTCCCCCTCTCGCTCCCCATCCCTCGTGATCCAGAACTGGATCGGGCCGAACCCCGATGCCGGTGCCGCCTCACCGGCCCCCACACTCGTCCTCGCACCCCGTTCCCTCTCCCCCGACGACCCCGTCGCACGGATCGAGTGCGCCGCCGCCGCCCGGAACGACTCCGCCTCGGCCACCTCGTCGTCGACCACATCGCCTCCTCGCCGTCCTATTCGTCGATGCCATCGTCCCCGTCCCCCACCTACGAACCCCTGTGAGCGCCCCATCCACCCATCCCTGTTTCCCTGCTCGCCGCGCACCTGCCTTGTGGTCGAGCATGCCCCGCCCCGTACCCCGTGCGCTCTAGGTCTGTCCATGCCCGCACACACCCTTGCTCTGTGCCCCCGGCACGCACCCGTGTGTGACCACCCGCGCCCACGGCCATAGCTGCCGGACGCTCGCGCCCGAGACAGTGCTCTGCCCGCTCCTGCTCGCGGCCTCCTCGCCCTGCTCCCTCGACCATCCCACGCCCCGTGCCCCTACTCCACGATTGCTACTGCCTCCTCTACCCACCGCACCCGCCGTGCCGCTACCTCCCCAAGTCGCCGTGGCCTCGCTTGTGCTGCTTCCTCGCCGCCCCGGCCGCCTGGCCGGTGCCGTGGCCACCGGCCTCCCCCTGCATCGGCCCCCCTGCCGGATCCGCCTGCACTGGTGTGCGCTCGAAGGAGCGGGTGCTGGACACCCGTTGCGCCCATTTGCCCAGTGCCCGCTAGGCTCCCCCAGAGCCTATGACATACGGGCCCCATGCCCCCATTAAATAAAAAGAGAACACAAAAATTATTATTAATTGGAATATATTAATTAATTAGTTAGATAATTGATTAACTTTATTAAATCTGTTAAATTAACATAATGACTTAATTAAACTAATTAAACCTACTAAGTTAGTCTAAGAAAATGATGAACGGGCCCACCTGTCAGTTTGACCGGTCAACGGTCACAGTTGACTGCTGACATCATGATGATGTCAGCAATCACTATTCTGGATAATGTTAATTTAAAATAATTAAATAAATCCTAAAAATAATTTAAATCTTTTAAAATTAATATAAAATAAACCGTAGCTCGGATGGAAAAACTTTGTACATTAAAGTTGCTCACAACAACGAGACGAATCCGGATACGCAGCCCGTTCGTGTGCACACATCCCTAGCATAGCAAACACGCAACTTTCCCCCTTTGATTCATCTGCCCGAAAACACGAAACACCAGGGATATTTTCTCGGATGTTTCCCCCCTTCACCGGTATCACCTCATAGCGCGTTAGAACACGTTTAGCTCTCCCTGTTGTCATGATATGTACTTGCTTGCTATGTATTTACTGTTTCTCCCCCCTCTTCTCTTCGGTAGACCCCGTGACGATGCTGATGCCCCTGTGGTCGACTACGTCACCGACGACCCCTCCTTCTTGTCTGAGCAACCAGGCAAGCCCCCCCCCTTGATCACCAGATATCTCCTATTCTTCTCTATGCTGCTTGCATTAGAGTAGTGTAGCATGTTACTGTTCGGTTACTCCTATTCTGCTGCATAGCTTGTCATTGTTGCTACAGTCGTTGATACCTTACCCGCAATCCTAAATGCTTAGTATAGGATGCTAGTTTATCATCATTGGCCCTACATTCTTGCCAGTCTGCCTTGCTATACTATCGGGCCGTGATCACTTGGGAGGTGATCACGGGTATATATATACATACATACATGCTATACAGATGGTGACTAAAGTCGGGTCTGCTCGTTGAGTACCCGCAAGTGATTCTGATGTGGGCGCTGAAAGGACAGGTGGCTCCATCCCGGTAGAGGTGGGCCTGGGTTCCCGACGGCCCCCGACTGTTAATATGTGGCGGAGCGACAGGGCAGGTTGAGACCAACTAGGCGAGAGGTGGGCCTGGCCCTGGTCGTCGTCCGCGGTTACTTCATAATAACACGCTTGACGAGATCTTGGTATTTGATCTGAGTCAGGCCACTGGCCTATATGCACTAACCAACTACACAGAAAAGATATGGGCACTCGACGTCGTGGTATCAGCAAAAGCCTTCGTGATGTCAGCGACTGAGCGGCGCGCGCCGGTTTGGACTGCATTAACGTAACTTCCTTTGTAATGGAGGTTGCTAGGTATGCTTCCGGCCGCCTTCACAACGTGCAGGTGTGCAATGGGCGATGGGCCCAGACCCCTGCGCGCATAGGATTTAGACCGGCGTGATGACCTCTCTGTTGTGCCTAGGTGGGGCTGCGACGTGTTGATCTTCCGAGGCCAGGCATGACCCAGGAAAGTGTGTCTGGCCAAATGGGATCGAGCATGTTGGGTTATGTGGTGCACCCCTCCAGGGAAGTTTATCTATTCGAAAAGCCGTGTCCCTCGGTAAAAGGACGACCCGGAGTTGTAGCTTGACCTTATGACAACTAGAACCGGATACTTAATAAAACACACCCAGACAAGTTCCACAGACAACCTGGTGATCGGTTTTCCACAGGGCGACGAGGGGAGGATCGCCGGGTAGGATTATGCTATGCGATGCTACTTGGAGGACTTCAATCTACTCTCTTCTCCATGCTGCAAGA
Source organism: Triticum dicoccoides (assembly GCF_002162155.2). NCBI lineage: Eukaryota > Viridiplantae > Streptophyta > Magnoliopsida > Poales > Poaceae > Triticum > Triticum dicoccoides. Next base: position 303,029,821 of record NC_041393.1, on the reverse strand, counting down.
CGGAGGCTGCCAGAAGCGTAGTCTTCGATAGGACTTGCTATCCCCCTCTTATTCTAGCATTCTGCAGTTCAGTCCACTCATATTGCCTCCTTACACATATACCCATGCATATGTAGTGTAGCTCCTTGCTTGCGAGTACTTTGGATGAGTACTCACGGTTGCTTTCTTCCCTCTTTTCCCCCGTTTTCCTCTTCTTCTCGGATGCCGCAACCAGACGTTGGAGCCCAGGATCCAGACGCCACCGTCGACGATGACTCCTACTACACTGGAGGTGCCTACTACTACGTGCAAGCCGCTGACGATGACTAGGAGTAGTCAGGAGGATCCCAGGCAGGAGGCATGCGCCTCTTTCGATCTGTATCCCAGTTTGTGCTAGCCATCTTATGGCAACTTGTTTAACTTATGTCTGTACTCAGATATTGTTGCTTCCGCTGACTCGTCTATGATCGAGCACTTGTATTCGATCCCTCGAGGCCCCTGGCTTGTAATATGATGCTTGTATGACTTATTTATGTTTTAGAGTTGTGTTGTGATATCTTCCCGTGAGTCCCTGATCTTGATTGTACACGTTTGCGTGCATGATTAGTGTACGATTGAATCTGGGGCGTCACAAGTTGGTATCAGAGCCGACTGCCTATAGGAATCCCCCTTTCTAACTCCTTGGCCGAAGTTGAGTCTAGTTGATAAAAATTGTTTTACTAACTTGGTTGTGCGGCCCATGGGCCCATGTCGCCAATTGGGTGGTATTAGGATCTTTTATTCCTCATCTATACTCCGGGATTCTGATCTCTCTTCTATTCGGGTTAAATGATTTTACCAACGCTAACTCTATGTTCTCGTAATTACTTCCTCCCGGAGAGCCCCTCACTCTAGATGATTGCTTAGTGCACCGAAGGATTCCGAAGATACTCTTCAAGGTTTTTCCGAGACCCTTGTGCCCATCGACTTTACAATCCCCTACCATCGATATACCCTTATGGATAACTACCTACAATTGTTGTTCATACCTTCATACTTTGTTTCTCTTGTTATTACAAGATGCCTTAAATTGTTCTCCGTTGTTCCGAAAATCTTTTAAGCTTACTGTGTTGCAGTTCTTTACCACATGAATACCCCTATTGAAAATTCCTCGCACTTATTGAGTATCCGTTCATCCCCAGTTGTTCATATGCTTCATAAGAAGCTCTGAAATACTATCAGACCTTCTGAGCATCCTCTTCAAACTATTGCTCTACAAATACTTGTATGCTTACATTATGGATGCTCCCATATCACTAGCAATATTCACTAGTATCTTTTGACACTTTCAATTTGATCCTATTGATTCAACATGTGTGCGAATGCACACAATCATCAATCGACCCTTCTAAATTATCTTTCCGGCTCAGACGTCATTCTGAACATGAGCTGGTTTTGGACCAAACTATTTGTCATTAATTGTGCCTCTGGTCTATCCAACTTATCCATCCTTGATTAGAGCGTCTGCTTCTGATCCCTTGTTTTGGAAATCATAATTCCTTTGTTATCTAAGCATCGAATTATTCAGATGTTCTATAATCTGATGCCTGTGCATTCTTTCTTCCTCTGATTGAGTACCGATACTCACATCAGCTCCTTTGTGGATCGCCCGATCCATTGTTGGATTTCATCCGACATCATCCTTCATATTCAATAACCTTGTGACCCTTTCTACAGGTATATAATGCCTTTGGTAAATTGTATCCTCTGCTTGGCCAACTATGCTCTGCTTCCAAGCTTGTGTATTTACTTTTGAAACTTGTGGTATATGTTACTAAGATGCCTGATGGGTTGAACCTATGCCTTCCCCTAATCCGTGAGAACCCGAAAGTTTTCACAAGACATACTCTTCTGGTGTTCTACCAGATAAAATTCCAACACTACAGTTATATCAAAGCGAGAGGTGAATGAAATGATATGCATTAAAGAAGTGGGAGTCGACCTTGAACTTTCTGTTCATGCCCATGAAAATGATGTAGACCATCTCGGAAGCTTCTTGCAAAATGATTATCTAGCTGTATGATTCTTTCGGTATTCTCGAATTGATTCCTTGCAGTTATGGTTCCGACCATGCTGTCCTGATCTGATATATCTGATGGGAATTCATTCCAGTGCCTCGTCTATTTTTGGCGAGGTTAAAGTATCTACTATCACATGTCAATGACCCGGTTCTACATCTATCATGTTCTACCTTCGAGTATTACCCCCTGGTATCTCGAAGATGTCTGGCCATTGGACCACATCTTACTAACTTTTTTGAAGTAATGTCTTTCCTTGTCGTAATCACTCTACGGGTTCTGGATTATTGTCAACCGAGGACACCGACTAGTGAAATTATTCCGCACTACAAATCAAATACCCCTAGTGATTTTTACTGGGAAATTCTAAACCCAATCTGGTCATTCCTAGAATATCGGCTGCATCCTGGTCTTGCTATCTTTAACTATGCTAACTCGACCTTCTCTGGTGCACGAATCCTTCAGTGTGTGAGCATGAGTTACGTCGAGCTTTCAACATCATGTTTCTTGTCTTGAAAGGCAACTTTGGTTCTGAGCTTGCATCTTATATATTGATCCTATAACTTGCCACTTCGTCATTTCCTTGCTTGTTGCCGTTGTTGTTTCATTGAATCCTCTTGAAACCTCCTGGCAAATGTGTCGGATCACCTTCAACACTTTGACTTCTGCCGAGATGTCAACTGTGTTCGTGATGAGAAATATTGCCCTCGATGATTTTTATTATCATCGACAACACCCTTGACTTCCTTTCCTCGCGAACTTGTCCACATTATGAATACAACTTCCTCTCCAGCTAGTGTTGTGTTCTGCCTTAAAGTATTACTGTCTTTTATGTCGAGAATGCTGTGGGGGTTGCTCCACCTCTTAGAAATTATCGGTATGATGATACTTCTCACCATCACCATTCTTCCTTGGTCCTCGTGTTGTTTTTAACCGGGATACGAATATGCTAACGATGTTGCTCGAGTTATGTACTTCTAGCAACCCTATTGCTTTGAAGTTAACAATTGATAGTTTGTTCTTAGACTGTCGGTTATTGGATCGTCACTCTAACATTGATCTTGTTGCCTAAGGTCATATTTTGGGCACACCTTTCAACTAATATTGATGGTGTATGTTTTACTCAAGCATACAACATTATATCATTTGGATTAACAAGTGTCATCTCCTTGTTCACATTATTGTGGAAATCCATCCGTTTGGAATTCTCGATGAATTGTCGCTGACCCCATCAGCCACCTCGTCATCCTCTACTTGGTTTAATGATGAACTATTGCTTCAGGAACCTGCTCCCATAGTTCATTTCCCGAGAACCTTGCAATGTCATTTTGTCAATTTGTGTTGCACCTTTTCTTCTTGGACATCCTCAGTCTAAGGTATCATGACACCAATCGGATCTGAATCTCGGTCAGATATGATGGTTGGGACAAGTTTCCAGGACTTAAGATGTTGCTCCTTTGATGACCCCGTAATATGATGTCATGCCTAGCACTCCTGGCTGGACGACCTATCATTATAATTTCTTTTGCAAGGATAACCATTCTTCCTGGAGGAAATTATAAGACTTAATTTATAAGTTGCTCCTGATGGATCATTTGTGTATCCAAAGTCTGGCCCTTGATTGGAACACCATATCATTGCTACCTCGAAGCATGACTATGATACCACGCTCATCAACAAGAACATTGGAGGCGCGACGCTAAATGTTTCTTGGCCAGTTATCCAAACACCGTTGTATGGGTAACATCTTGATTAATCATTGCCTCTTTATCTGAAGGTACTTGCTCTCCTACCCTGTATGCCATGTTCTGCTTGTATATGGAAAGGATATACTCCTAATAACTGTGTGTAATCACAATTTTCCTTTCCATTGTTTTGTTTAATCTGATAATCACGTTTTCCTTTCCATTCTTTTGTTTAACCTTTCCTGTAATCTGACTTAATTAAGCAGAGATAATTCACTCCTTAGGTAGGCACCTTGTTGTACCACTCTGTCTGTAACATCATGTAACTATTGTTGATGACATTCCAGTAACCACTGATGGGTGATAACTTTGCCAATTGGTTCGCCTCCTTCAACAAGCAGGAAAATTGCTCTCCTTGTTCCTCGTCCTTGGTACCGGCATTGTTGCCGGCATAGCTGGCAAGCTATTCATTGACATGCCTCCCTGTCGCGGCTGTGCAAGATGTCACCACCCTTCCTACTTTCAACCCACATGGTGGGCCCATAACCCACAGGTCCACTGGATCGAAACCTGACTCTTCTTTACAACCCAGATTCTAATGTATCCTTTGCACCTGGCTTCGTATGTGATTCACGAGCTAAATGCTATACCATTATTCATCCTGGAATCAGATACCATGTTATTCTCGTTGTTAAAACCCCCATTCCAGCTTCTGTCTAGTCATCAAATGATTGCCCACCCGTTTGAAGCTTTGGTACCATCGTATATTACACTCAACGAATTCACTAAAATAGAACTCGTGGGGTAACTCGTGTATTTCCCATTGAGTTCACCGTCAGATGCCCAACTTTGTGGAGATGCGTTCCCCTGAAGTTACCCCTTGTCCTTTCGTAAGTATGATGAAATTTCCGGAGAAAGGATGATGACATCATCATGATGACCTGAAGCAGAGAAATGAAGACCTCAACGTAATGGATCGACCTCTTCGAGAAGAGCAACCAAGACCGAGAGGACTCGTTATAACTTCGTAACCAGACATTTACCCCTTACTCCATACCTTAAATCTCGGGACGAGATTTCTTGTAGTGGAGGAGAATTGTGACGCCCGGATAATTAGGCTACAGTAATCCCATGTTAACGGTGCCACGTCACGTCGGTTACTGTTGATAAACTCGAGTTAGTTCAAAAACGATTCAAATAAAAATTTAAAATATAGGCAAACAGTAAGATTTTCAAATATCAAAACTAAAATGTTCGGGTTGTGTCAAATAAATTGTAAGTAATTATGGTGGAGAAACCAAACTTTCAAAACAATTAAAACAGTAGTGAAAACAATTAAACAAATGCCTATTGTATTTATAAAATTCTAAAACTATTTTATTATGGGTTAAGAATTAATCTCACCGTAGTTTGTTGATACATACAAATTTAGGCACCAGTGGTAATTTTTATAAAACTAAAATTAAAAGAAACTACAAAAAGGGAAACAAAAACAGAAAACAAATAAATACAAAAAAAGGGAAGGAAAACCCCCGGGCTCCGGCCCAGAAGTCCATCAGCCCCACTGGGCCAACCTAGTAGGCCCAGCCGGCCACCCCACTTCCCATAACCCCCTAGCGACCGAAACCCTAACCCACTCGCTCCCACTCCCTTCCCACATCGCCACTCCCTCTCACCCTCCCGATCCGATCTGGATCGGGGATGAAACCCCCACTCCCCCTCTCGCTCCCCATCCCCCGCGATCCAGAACTGGATCGGGCCGAACCCCGACGCTGGTGCCGCCTCGCCGGCCCCCGCACTCGTCCTCGCACCCCGTCCCCTCTCCCTCGACGGCGCCCCTCGCAGC
>NC_041393.1:303013834-303024066 GCF_002162155.2 Triticum dicoccoides | reverse complement strand
TCGTTGTCCCCGTCCCCCACCCCGAGCACCACTACCCGTGCCTTACGAACCCCTGTGAGCGCCCCATCCATCCATCACTGTTTCCCTCCTCGCCGCGCACCTGCCTTGCGGTCGAGCACGCCCCACCCCGTACCCCATGTGCTTTAGGTCTGCCCATACCCGCACACACCCTTGCTCTGCGCCCCCTGCACATGCCCGTGCGCGCCCATTCGCGCCCACGGCCATCGCTGCCGGACGCCCGCGCCCGAGATGGTGCTCTGCTCGCTCCTGCTCGCGGCCTCCTCGCCCCGCTCCCTCGACCATCCCACGCCCCGTGCCCCTGCTCCACAGCTGCTGCTGCCTCCTCTACCCACCGCACCCGCCGTGCCGCTACCTCCCCAGGTCGCCGTGGCCTCGCCTGTGCTGCTTTCTCGACGCCCCGGCCGCCTGGCTGGCGCCGTGGCCACCGGCCTCCCCCTGCACCGACCCTCCTGCCGGGTCCGCCCGCACTGGCGTGCGCTCGAACGAGCGGGTGCTGGACACCCGTTGCGCCCATTCGCCCAGTGCCCGCTAGGCTCCCCCAGAGCCTATAACATATGGGCCCCATGCCCCCATTAAATAAAAAGAGAACAAAAAAATTATTATTAATTAGAAAATATTAATTAATTAGTTAGATAATTAATTAACTTAATTAAATCTGTTAAATTAACATAATGACTTAATTAAACTAAGTAAACCTACTAAGTTAGTCTAAGACAATGGCGAACGGGCCCACCTGTCAGTTTGACCGGTGAACGGTCACAGTTGACTGCTGACGTCATGATGACGTCAGCAATCACTATTCTGGATAATGTTGATTTAAAATAATTATATAAATCCTAAAAATAATTTAAATCTTTTAAAAATAATATAAAATAAATCGTAGCTCGGATGGAAAAACTTTGTACATGAAAGTTGCTCAGAACAACGAGACGAATCCGGATACGCAGCCCGTTGGTCCGCCACACATCCCTAGCATATCAAACATGCAACTTTCCCCCTCCGATTCATCTGTCTAAAAACGCGAAACACCGGGTATATTTTCCCGGATGTTTCCCCGCTTCACCTCGCGTTAGAACACGTTTAGCTCTGCCTGTTGTCATGATATGTACTTGCTTGCTATGTATTTACTATTTCTCCCCCTCTTCTCTTCGGTAGACCCCGTGACGATGCTGATGCCCTTGTGGTCAACTAAGTCACCGACGACCCCTCCTTCTTGTCTGAGCAACCAGGCAAGCCCTCGCCCTTGATCACCAGATATCGCCTATTCTTCTCTATACTACTTGCATTAGAGTAGTGTAGCATGTTACTGTTTGGTTACTCCTATTCTGCTGCATAGCCTGTCATTGTTGCTATAGTCGTTGATACCTTACCCGCAATCCTAAATGCTTAGTATAGGATGCTAGTTTATCATCATTGGCCCTACATTCTTGTCAGTCTTCCTTGCTATACTATCGAGACATGATCACTTGGGAGGTGATCACGGGTATATACTGTACATACATACATGTTATACAGATGGTGACTAAAGTCGGGTCTTCTCGTTGAGTATCCGCAAGTGATTCCGATGTGGGGGCTGAAAGGACAGGTGGCTCCATCCCGGTAAAGGTGGGACTGGGTTCCCGACGGCCCCCGACTGTTACTATGTGGCGGAGCAACAGGGCAGGTTGAGACCACCTAGGCGAGAGGTGGGCCTGGCCCTGGTCGGCGTCCGCAGTTACTTCATAATAACACGCTTAAGGAGATCTTGGTATTTGATCTAAGTCTGGCCACTGGCCTATATGCACTAACCAACTACACGGGAAAGATATGGGCACTCGACGTCGTTGGATCAGCCGAAGCCTTCGTGACGTCAGCGACTGAGCGGCGCGTGCCGGGTTAGACTGTGTTAACGCAACTTCCTTTGTAATGGAGGTTGCTAGGTCTGCTTCCGGCCGCCCTTGCAACATGCAGGTGTGCAATGGGCGATGGGCCCAGACCCCTGCGTGCATAGCATTTAGACTGGCGTGCTGACCTCTCTGTTGTGCCTAGGTGGGGCTGTGACGTGTTGATCTTCCGAGGCCGGGCATGACCAGGAAAGTGTGTCCGGCCAAATGGGATTGAGCGTGTTGGGTTATGTGGTGCACCCCTGTAGGGAAGTTTATCTATTCGAATAGCCGTGTCCCTAGGTAAAAGGACGACCTGGAGTTGTACCTTGACCTTATGACAACTAGAACCGGATACTTAATAAAACACACCCAGACAAGTTCCACAGACAACCCGGTGATCGCTTTTCCATAGGGCGACGAGGGGAGGATCGCCGGGTAGGATTATGCTATGCGATGCTACTTGGAGGACTTCAATCTACTCTCTTCTACATGCTGCAAGACGGAGGCTACCAGAAGCGTAGTCTTCGATAGGACTAGCTATCCCCCTCTTCTTCTGGCATTCTGCAGTTCAGTCCACTCATATTGCCTCCTTACACATATACCCATGCATATGTAGTGTAGCTCCTTGCTTGCGAGTACTTTGGATGAGTACTCACGGTTGCTTTGTTCCCTCTTTTCCCCCATTTTCCTCTTCTTCTCGGATGCCGCAACCAGACGTTGGAGCCCAGGATCCAGACGCCACCATCGACGATGACTCCTACTACACTGGAGGTGCCTACTACTACGTGCAGGCCGCTGACGACGACCAGGAGTAGTTAGGAGGATCCCAGGCAGGAGGCCTGCGCCTCTTTCGATCTATATCCCACTTTGTGCTAGCCATCTTATGGCAACTTGTTTAACTTATGTCTGTACTCAGATATTGTTGCTTCCGCTGACTCGTCTATGATCGAGCACTTGTATTCGAGCCATCGAGGACCCTGGCTTGTAATATGATGCTTGTATGACTTATTTATGTTTCAGAGTTGTGTTGTGATATCTTCACATGAGTCCCTGATCTTGATCGTACACTTTTGCGTGCATGATTAGTGTACGATTGAATCGGGGGCGTCACACTCAAGATCTTGATCGGCGAGCAGAGCCTACTCACTTTCCGGGGGGTGGCTGCCTTCTCTATCTGTGCTCGAACAAGGTGGCCTTTGCTGGGTAGATGCCTCTGTTCGACGAGTGGGGGTTGCTTCCGGAGGGCCTCGAGGGGCCCCGCGAGGTCCCCGTCTTCGTGGCTCCTCTCCTGATCGATCCTGCCGCATGTGCCCCGAGTGTGAACGCAGGGGGGGGGGCGCCTCCAGCAGCTGTCGAGGGCTTCTTCGGAGGCCCGGCGCCGATAGTGTCCCAAGAGGTCAAGGTTCCTGGGCCCTAGAAGGAGTCGCCGCAGAACCGACGCGACCCCACGCTCCGATGGCAGCGGCCCCTGATGCACATGGTGGTGGCTGCGGAGTGGCTGCTAACGGCGAGGAGCCCACCAATTGCTCCGGAGCCGTAAGACAGAAGATCTCGCCGGGCGCCCCTCCTCCTGCTGCCCCGCCAAGTGCCCTCCTCCCGAGGATCGCCCGTGGGGGTCCGGTCGGCCCCGCCTGTGCCTCGAGTCGCTCCTAAAGAGGAAGAGGTCTCCGTGCCACAATGACGGCACCCGTCGGCCGCTGAAGCCGATGAGATACGTGGTTGCCGATGAGTAAGTACCTTTGCTCTTGATTCCCTTGCGTGTCGTGTTTCCTCGCGGCTAGGGTCTTGCAGGGCTACCGCGAAGGCGAAACCTCAAGAAGCAGGCGTCCCCAAGGACTCCAGCTTGGCGCCCGCGCACAGCCCCCGGCGCCCTGATCCTGCGCAGGGCGTGGGGCTGACTCCAGTTGCCGCGATGTCGCGAGGGTGCCCCAGAACTGGCCCCCCTGCTCCCTCTCCCCGCGACTCAGCCTGCAAGATGGGGGATGCTCCAGCGATCCTTCCTCTTGTCATTGTCGGCTGGCGGGCGCCCCCTAGGCGGCCTTTGTCTTCAAGTTGTGGGGCTATACCAACCAGCCCTTGGCCGGCGGCTGGCGGGGCACCCAGCACCTCCCGAGCAGCCTCCAGGGCCGACGAAGGTCCTGGCGACAAGCTCACGCTTGCTCATGGGCACAGTGTTGTGCACTTCGGGCTCTTCGGTGAAGAATGCGTGTGATCATCCATGTAGGCGGGGAGCTCATCAATGTCGACACCAGGCTTGAGGCGGAGAACCGCCTCCTGGAGCATGAGTGGCAGCGGCTGAAGGTTGCCATTAACCTTGGGAAACTTCAGCGCGACGAAGCTGTCGGTGTTCTAGGAATGGGGGTCCCCAGACTTGCCTACCTGCGGCCTGTGGCGTGGCTCCAGTGGTGGCCCAATATGGCCCATCTTCATCAGCACAAGACTCAAGACCCTCGCGAGGGGCCAAGCCTCGCGGGGCGGACGACGCAAGGCTACGTCAAGAATGGCCTCGCCAGGCAGGATCGCGAGGAGGCGGAGAGATCAAGGCGGGGTACCTCGCGAGGTTTTTATGACGCAAGCCATGACGATCGAGACCAGGCGGGCACCAAGCGGGGGCCGACCTGCGTAGTGTCCTTGTTTTCTCTTTGGTGCAAAGGGGCAAGCACGGGCGTGGAGTGCCGAGGCATCAGGCAAAGGTTGCCATTTCAGTGCAACAAGACCAAGACCAGCAGAGCGGCAGGATGGAGGTCACTGTGGAGCCCAAGACGGCGTCATCACCAGTGCCTTTGGCAGCCAAAGACCAACTTTAGTCAGAATAACTTGTACTAGATGTTCCATTTCGAAATGTCCGTTGTTGGCGCCCTTCCCGCTCAATATTTGGGAAGAGGACCAGGGCCTCTATAAATAGGGCTAGCCACCACAGAGAAAGACGGATGGATCAAGAGCTCATTAGAGAGAGAAAGGCGATCGAACTCACCCAAACAGTTCATCGCACAAGCTCAAGAACACCTCTCGCGAGGCTGTTCTTCCCTTGTACTGTTCATCATCAGCCCCTGAGGCAATCCACCACACCACACACTAGAGTAGGGTATTACACCACAACGGTGGCCCGAACCAGTATAAATCTTGTGTCCCTCATGTTGTTCATCGTTTTTAGCTTAGATCTCACGAGACGATCGGATGTAGGTCAGTAGGGGAGACATCTTCGTGCGCACCCCAGAGTTAGAACCTTAAGGGTCTGCCAGAACCCAACATCCGACATTTGGCGCGCCAGGTAGGGGTGCGCCGGAATCTTTGTTCCGCTGTTCGCGTTCGATCTTCCGTCGTGTCCATGGCTGACGCTCCCGAGCTCGCGCCGAGCGTCGGGCTGCTCTCGCCGCCCACGTCGCTCAGATGGCTCCCGTCCGTGCGTGTCCCCGTCGTTCCCCGTAACCTGCCGCCAACGCCCCCACCGGCTCGGCAGGGAACGAGCAGCAGGCCTCGTCGCTACATCCTTCGGTGCGGAGGGAAGGCCACACCGCCACCCCGTCGCTGACTCTACCTGGTTCGTCATCCCACGCCCGTCGCGCCCCCATGGACACGCACGCCGTGTTGCTCCAGGCGCGTGAGCTCCTGCACTACCGTCCCGTCGACGACCTCTACGAGGAGTAGCTCGCTTGCATTACTGAGCTCGTCAGCGCCGCGAGGGGCTTGCCTCGCCCTCCGTCCTATGCAGGAGGCGCAGATCAGGAGGTGCCCCCACCACCTCCTCCCCAAGAAGGCGCCCTGGCCCCGAGGCGCGCGGCCCCAGGACGAGACCCACCGCGTCCGGCGTCGGCATGTCAAGAAAGGAGCTGCCAAGAAATCCCTCGTTCCCAAGAAGGTGCACGCGTGCTCCCGGCACCGGCGTGCCACGACCGCGTCCCTACACCAGCACGTCAAGACCCCGCGCTGCTTCAGGCAGCAGCGCATGGGAATCTCCATGAGCAAGCCCTGCATCGGTAGAGAGCTCCAGTGGTAAACGCAGGCTGCCGCGCCTTCACCACCGAGCTACGCAGTGTCGCCTGGCCGGGCAAGTTCAAACCTGACCTGCCTCCCCGCTACGACGGCACTGCAGACCCCGCAGAGTTCCTGCAGCTCTACGAGTTGGGGATCGAAGCCGCCAATGGGGACGAAAAGGTCATGGCAAACTGGTTTCCCATGGCGCTCAAGGATGACGCCCACACCTGGCTCTTGAACCTGCCTCCCGGCATGATCTCCTCCTGGGACGAGATGCGCACTCGCTTCATCGCCAACTTCCAGGGCACTCACGACCGTCCACCGGCCGTGGGTGACCTGCGCCACATCAAGCAGCAGCCCGGAGAGACCTTGCAAAAATACATCCAGCGCTTCAACAACGCTCGCCTCAAGATCCCCGGGGTGACTGAGGATGCCATCATCTCTGCGTTCTCTGATGGCGTCCGCGACGTCAAGATGAAGGAGGAGCTGGTGATCCATGAAGACTTGTGTACATCTCTGGAGCTGTTCAACCTGACGACCAAGTGCGCAAGTGTCACGCCCAAGATGCGACCCTATCCTAAAGGAACTCGAAGGTCCCACCAAGGATAGAAGCGCATCTTGAAGACTCTTTTGCAAGGTGGATATCATTACATCAACATTACATAATAGATTGGGATACATACAAAAGGCATACAATGCCACACGAATACAACAACATTATACATAAGAGCACCATCCGACTACGGATGAAACACAAACAGAAACTCAAACGACATCCACCCTGCTAGCCCAGGCTGCCGACCTGGAACCTATCCCCTGATCGAAGAAGAAGCAGAAGAAGAACTCCAAAACAAGCAAACATCGCTCTCGCGTCATGACCATCGCATAACCTGTACCTGCAACTGTTGTTGTAGTAATTTGCGAGCCATGAGGACTCAGCAATCCCATTACCATGGGTATCAAGACTAGCAAAGCTTAATGGGAAAGGAAGGGGTAAAGTGGTGAGGTTGCAGCAGCGACTAAGCATATATGGTGGCTAACATACACAAATAAGAGCGAGAAGAGAGCAAACGGAACGGTCGTGAAGCTAGAAATGATCAAGAGGTGATCTTGAACTCCTACTTACGTCAAACATAACCCAAAACCGTGTTCACTTCCCGGACTCCGCCGAAAAGAGACCATCACAGCTACACACGCGGTTGATGCGTTTTAATTCGGATCTGGTGTCAAGTTATCTACAACCGGACATTAACAAATTCCCATCTACCACATAACTGTGGGCACGGCTTTTGAAAGTTTAAACCCTGCAGGGGTGTCCTAACTTAGCCCATGATAAGCTCTCGCGATCAACGAAGGATATACCTTCTCCCAGGAAGACCCGATCAGACTCGGAATCCCGGTTTACAAGACATTTCGACAATGGTAAAACAAGACCAGCAAAGCCGCCCGATGCACCGACAATCCCGATAGGAGCTGCACATATCTCGTTCTCAGGGCAACACCGGATGAGACATCCTACGAGTAAAACCAGACCTCGAGTTTCCCCGAGGGGGGCCCGCAGTCTACTCGGTTCGGACCAACACTTAGACAAGCATTGGCCCGGGGGGGGGCTAAAATAAAGATGACCCTCGGGCTCCGGAAACCCAAGGGAAAAAGGGCTAGGTGAGGCAAATGGTAAAACCAAGGTTGGGCCTTGCTGGAGGAGTTTTATTCAAAGCGAACTGTCAAGGGGGTCCCATAAATCACCCAACCGCGTAAGGAACGCAAAATCCGGGAACATAACACCGGTATGACGGAAACTAGGGCGGCAAGAGTGGAACAAAGCACCAGGCATAAGGCCGAGTCTTCCACCCTTTACCAAGTATATAGATGCATTAATTAAATAAGAGATATTGTGATATCCCTACATAATCCTATCCACCATGGAGCAATCTTCAACTTCACCTATAACTAAGAACGCTATAAGAGGGGCTGAGAAAAAGCGGTAACATAGCCAAGCAATGGTTCGCTAGGAAGGGTGAAAAAGGTTAGAGGCTGACATGGCAATTTGGGAGGCTTGAGGAGCAAATGATAGGAAGCACAGCATAGCGATAGAACAAAGCAACTAGCATAGCAATGATAGTAGTGAGATCCAGGGTAGCGGTCATCTTGCCTGCAATCCCGCTAGGAAGAACAACGAGTCCATGAAGAAGACGAAAGGATGAAGCCGAACCAAGCGTAGACGAACGAATCCTCACGATCGCAACGAAACGGGAACTATTGAGAAGAAGCATGCAACATGGTAAACACACCACACATAGACAAGACATGATGCACAAAAAGCATGATGCATGACAAGGCTACATGAAGCACTCATGGCAAGAGATGATGCATACAAGAGCAACACATCAAAGCAAGTTTAAATGAGGCCGGGAACAACATAGAACTAATCCGGTAAGTCCTCATATGCAAATTTCGAAATTGGTCCAGATCTAAACAAACATTAAGTTGAAGTTGTTAAACAGCAGGTTAAAGAGCACCAAGAGGATCTACACGAAAATCTAGTCAAGTTACATATAAAGTTCAATTAGTTCGGAGCTACGGCCTAGAAAATATGAGCAAAACAAGTTAAACATGGCATTGAAGCAAAATGCAACCAAACATCAAGCAAACACACCAAAACAAGGATTCAACATGATAATATGAAGCTACATGCAAAATCAAGCAAGTTTCATATAGAGCACACTCAAAACGGAGCAACGGTTCAACACATACGCATCATACAAGGTTAAAGGACAAGCTGTCCAAAACAGCAACTAGGCATATAGCAAGCATCAAAACAATATGCTACAGTACCACAATATGAAAACAAAAGGCATGGACATGATGTACAGGTAAATCATAACAAAACATGAACACTGAGATATCTCCAGAAATCACTAGAACATGCTCCAAAACACATGGCAAGATTGCAAATAATAACAGTTTCAGACTTTGCAGAAATAACAGCAGGTTGCAATGTTTAGAGCTATCAAACAACATGTCACAGGAACTTATCATGGCAAAAAAAGGCACGGCATGATACTACTAAATGCACAGAACAAAAGTCCTTTACTGACCATAAGCCAAAAAGGACGAGAAGATATGGTGGCACCCATGTAAACATGGCAAATGATATGACAGATTCAAACATGGCAGGAACAACGATAAGTAGGCATGTTGATGAGCTTGTACCACTCACCACAGAGCAATATATAGCATTAAAAGGCAACCAACAATAATAATACATGTTTCTGAAGTTAAGCATGGCAAGAACAAGTTCATAGGATGCATGGATCACTAGCAAAACACATGGCAAAACTGAACTTAATGTTAACAGGCTGACATTAATATTATTTAGCAATTTTGGAGCATGATAACAACAATCTACAGGAAGCTATAAATGTAACTAGGGGCATGGATGGATAGAGCATGACATGTATAACAAAACATCATTAGTCAACATCTCCAGATTATGCATAGACGGACTTGTAGCAGTAGGTTTACATAGCATCACGAAATAACAGATTCAGCCTAACAAAACAGTAACAACAAGTACCCTACTTAACAAGCTTGATGCACTCACTACAAGACTAACGAAAATACATGGATGGCACCCCTGTTAATATGGCATTATGTAGTTCAAAACACATGTGGAGCTCATGCTCATAGGATGCACACATCAAACATGGCAAAAATGACAAATGAGCATGTTCTGTTAACAGACAGCAGACAACATTATATAGCACTCTTGCAACGATGATTCAGGCATCAAGATGACCTCAAACAAGGATGGCACAATGGAATGAAATGTAGAGCATCTCACAAAAAACATTTTGATATATCGCACGCAAGAAACCAAGCAGTATGCATGGAGTTATGATGCGATGAACAGGGGCTCAAAATACTGCAGCAAAAGGACTTAGAATATTTCGTGGGTCAACCTGAGGATTCCAGATCCAGATCGGGGACACGGTTGAAGAGGTTCGGCGGAGATGGGTCGCCGGAGTTGAGGTAGACGGCGGCCGGAGAAGAAGAGGAAGGCGCCGGCGGGGAAGAGGCACCGGGGGCCGACGCCGGCGGGGCGCAGCGCGCGGATCCATGGCCGGGGAGGCCGGATCCGGCGACCGGATTTGGGGGTCGAGGCTGCGGCGGAGCTCCAGCTCGGCGGCCATGGCGGGGCTGGCGGGGCCGAGCGGGTGCCGGCGAGGTCTGCGGGCGGATCGGCAGGAGCACGGGGCAAGGAGGCGCGGGTTCGGGCGTCGGCAGCGATGGGAGGGGCGCGGCCGGGCGACGGCCAGCGTCGACGGGCGGCGGCACGGCACGCGCCGGTGCTAGAGGCAGCGGGGTGCG
>NC_041393.1:303010906-303013257 GCF_002162155.2 Triticum dicoccoides | reverse complement strand
GGCGGCGGAAAGGCGGGACGGCGCGCGGGGCGCGGGGGCCGGGGACGGGCCGCACGGGCCGGCACGGAGGGCGGCGGCGGCGTGCCACGTGGCGGCTCGTGGATGGCTGCGGGGGCAGACGGACATGTCCGGCCATCGGTGGGAATTTCGTCCGGCAACGTGAGGAGAAGGGGCTAGGGTTAGGGGTGGTTTCATCCACAAATTTGGACAGAGAGGGCACATATTTATAGGTAGAGGTAGCTAGGAGGCTCCAAATGAGGAGCGAGTTTCGGCCACGCGATTGTGATCGAACGGCCGAGAACGTGGAGGGGGTTAGTATGGGTTTTGGGCCACTTTGGAGGGGTGTTGGGCTGCAAGACAAAAGAGGCTTTTACGGTTACCCGGTTAACCGTTGGAGTATCAAACGACCTCCAAATGGCGCGGAACTTGACAGACGGTCTACCGGTGCTATACCAAGGCCGCTTGGCAAACCTTGGGCTATTCCGAGAAAGTTTAACACCCGCTCACAACAGGAGACAAGAGGGGGGCGCTGGGGGACATAGGAGTGTCGGATTGCAAAACGGACAACGGGGAAAATGCTCGGATGTATGAGACGGACACATATGTAATGCAATGCACATGATGACCTGATAAAATGCAACACGCAAGCAAATGACATGGCAATGATGGCGAATAACTGGCAGACACCTGGCGCATCGAATCCGGGGCGTTACAACACTCCGCCACTAACAAGAGATCTCGTCCCGAGATCTTAGGACCGAGACGGAAGAGAAAAAGGAACAGGTGGAGTCAGAACACAAGAGAGAAGAAGCAAAAAAATCGAGAGCACTCGAGAAGAAGAGAGGAACGACGAGAATGACGAGAATCAAATGCTCATGGAAACAAGATAGACTCTGAAACCACTCCGGTTAGAACGAGATAAGAAACGAATAAGACTGAAAGGATTTAGGCAGAACTCTGACTGAACATGGAAAGAATAGAACATGAACTTGAGAGGATGGAATGATACTTGATGAACTCTTGAAGAATGGATTAAGTCATGAAGAACCACCATGAAGAACTCCGGTAAACAAGAGGACAATGAGATAGAATTGAAGGATGAACAGAAAAATATTAAAGCTTGCGATGCTTTAGATGGAGGTTCCGACGAGATGGCCGAGGAAATTTGAACTCCGGGAAAAGAAAAGATGAAAACACTTGGAACTAGAATTTATTCAACAAGAACAAACTCCAAAGGAAGGGATTACTCAGTTGGATGAAATAAGAATAAGATTTATTGAATGCTTATCCTTCATCAAATTAAATTGATGACTAGCAATGGATTTCGCATACTACTTATTCTTCTTGAAAAGGATTAAGGGAGATACAGCGCAAAACTTGAGAAAGTCTTTATGAACCATCGGTAGGATTAAAAAGAACGAATGAATTAATATGATAATCAAAGAAAAGAATCTTGAACGAACCATCGTAAGAATTCGAAAATGACTGATGAAAGAGACTGAATCACCGGGAAGAATTAGAAGCACCAATATGCTAGAGGGGATTTAGATGCAAAAGAACGAAGAGATCATGAGCTGATTAAAGAACACTTGAACGAAGCACCGGGATAATTGGATAACGGTAGCTGAAATGATGGCCTCCGGTGAAGCAAAACAGAAATCAACTCCTAAAATACTCCAGATAGGTGAGAAAAAGAAATATCTGACAAATGGAATAATTTGAGAGGATAATATGAAGCTAGAACCACGAATCTTCGAGAGAACAAGCAAGATTTTGAGGAAAAACTCTTCTTCGATCTTCAAATGACGACGGAAAACACCACCAAAATAACTGAGGTACTCCGGTAGAATGAAAACCGAAAAGGTTGAGACAACAATGAAAATGATTTGAAATTGATCTTGGAAAGGCATGTGACTGATGGGATCCATTTTTACGTCTACCTTGAAAAGAATTGAGAATAACTCCGGGGGAATTAGAAGAGTCAGGTAAGATCCTAGGAAAAAAACCTGTGGGTTAGGGCCCACTAAAAGAAAACACCGTTGGAAAGGGATGTTGAACAGACAGCTGATGCACCGGAAGAATTGAAATATTTGAATGAGGTGACAACCTCGAATTAATTGTAACACAAACGAATCTCCTGAGATATCTTTCTAACTCCGGAATGATTGAATGGTGAGAGGTAAACGAGCAAGGAGAACAATTGATCCAAGGAAAAGAATATGATTAACCCGAAAAAAACTTGAATTGAATCCACCGGAGAAGAAAAGATATGAAGAATGTCCACCGAGACGAGAATTCACCGGTTGAAATAATTGAGGGAAGACTGAAGAGACTCCACACGAATGGAATTG
>NC_041393.1:303006390-303010666 GCF_002162155.2 Triticum dicoccoides | reverse complement strand
TTGATGGTAGAAAGAGACTCAGGCTTCGGGAAGAAGAGGGTGGGCGGGCGGGAAAACAAAGGCAACTTTGAAGGGGGAACCAACTAATATCTTGAAGAGAAAACACCAGTTGAAATAATTGAGGAAAGAAAGCAAAGACTTCACACGAGTAGGATGGATGCTCGATTACGGACTCCGGCTCCAAGAAGAAAAAGAGGGGTGGGCGGGTGGGAAAAGAAAACAACTGAGGATTGGACTCAATAATGAAGAGGCTTGAGTCGAATTGACGAGAAATGCACCGGATGAAAAGAGGAGAGAACCAACGACCGAAAAAACAACTGCGTGAACCTAAAGAAAAAAATTTGAATGTGAAGAGGAGTAATTCAAAACACCTACGTCAAGATTCCTCACCAGAGTGACGACGGGGGCTGAGGAGTAAAAAGAATTCCTACTCTCTGATATATATACTCCTAAGACTCAAAACAGTTTTCTTCTACACTCGACAATGGCCAAACTACACGATCAATCAAGGGGGGCTCCTAAGGTCGGTCGAGGCTCTGATACCAACTTGTCACGCCCAAGATGCGACCCTATCCTAAAGGTACTCGAAGGTCCCACAAAGGATAGAAGCGCATCTTGAAGACGCTTTTGCAAGGTGGATATCATTACATCAACATTACATAATAGATTGGGATACATACAAAAGGCATACAATGCCACACGAATACAACAACATTATACATAAGAGCACCATCCGACTATGAATGAAACACAAACAGAAACTCAAACAACATCCACCCTGCTAGCCTAGGCTGCCGACCTGGAACCTATCCCTTGATCGAAGAAGCAGAAGAATAACTCCAAAACAAGCAAACATCGCTCTCGCGTCATGACCATCGCATAACCTGTACCTGCAACTATTGTTGTAGTAATCTGTGAGCCACGAGGACTCAGCAATCCCATTATCATGGGTATCAAGACTAGCAAATCTTAATGGGAAAGGAAGGGGTAAAGTGGTGAGGTTGCAGCAGCGACTAAGCATATATGGTGGCTAACATACGCAAATAAGATCGAAAAGAGAGCAAACGGAATGGTCATGAAGCTAGCAATGATCAAGAGGTGATCCTGAACTCCTACTTACGTCAAACATAACCCAAAACCGTGTTCACTTCCCGGACTCCGCCGAAAAGAGACCATCACAGCTACACACGCGGTTGATGCATTTTAATTCGGATCTAGTGTCAAGTTATCTACAACCGGACATTAACAAATTCCCATCTGCCACATAACCGCGGGCATGGCTTTCGAAAGTTTAAACCCTGCAGGGGTGTCCCAACTTATCCCATGATAAGCTCTCGCGATCAACGAAGGATATACCTTCTCCCAGGAAGACCCGATCAGACTCGGAATCCCGGTTTACAAGACATTTCGACAATGGTAAAACAAGACCAGCAAAGCCGCCCGATGCGCCGACAATCCCGATAGGAGCTGCACATATCTCGTTCTCAGGGCAACACCGGATGAGACATCCTACGAGTAAAACCAGACCTCGAGTTTCCCCGAGGGGGCCCCGCAGTCTACTCGGTTCGGACCAACACTTAGACAAGCATTGTCCTGGGGGGGGGCTAAAATAAAGATGACCCTCGGGCTCCGGAAACCCAAGGGAAAAAGGGCTAGGTGAGGCAGATGGTAAAACCATGGTTGGGCCTTGCTGGAGGAGTTTTATTCAAAGCGAACTATCAAGGGGGTCCCATAAATCACCCAACCGCGTAAGGAACGCAAAATCCGGGAACATAACACCGGTATGACGGAAACTAGGGCGGCAACAGTGGAACAAAGCACCAGACATAAGGCCGAGTCTTCCACCCTTTACCAAGTATATAGATGCATTAATTAAATAAGAGATATTGTGATATCCCAACATAATCCTGTCCACCATGGAGCAATCTTCCACTTCACCTGCAACTAACAACGCTATAAGAGGGGCTGAGCAAAAGCGGTAACATAGACAAGCAATGGTTCGCTAGGAAGGGTGAAAAAGGTTAGAGGCTGACATGGCAATTTGGGAGGCTTGAGGAGCAAATGATAGGAAGCACAGCATAGCGATAGAATGAAGACCCTAGCATAGCAATGATAGTAGTGAGATCCAGGGTAGCGGTCATCTTGCCTGAAATCCCGCTAGGAAGAAGAACGAGTCCATGAAGAATACGAACGGATGAAGCCGAACCAAGCGTAGAGAACGAATCCTCACGATCGCAACGAAACGGGAACTATCGAGAAGAAGCACACAACATGGTAAACACACCACACATAGACAAGACATGATGCACAACAAGCATGATGCATGACAAGGCTACATGAAGCTACACATGGCAAGAGATGATGCATACAAGAGCAACACATCAAAGCAAGTTTAAATGAGGTCGGGAACAACATAGAACTAATCCGGTAAGTGCTCATATGCAAATTTCGAAATTGGTCCAAATCTGAACAAACATTAAGTTAAAGTTGTTAAACAGCAGGTTAAAGAGCACCAAGAGGATCTACACGAAAATCTAGTCAAGTTACATATAAAGTTCAATTAGTTCGGAGCTACGACCTAGAAAATATGAGCAAAACAAGTTAAGCATGGCATTGAAGCAAAATGCAACCAAACATCAAGCAAACAGACCAAAACAAGGATGCAACATGATAATATGAAGCTACATGCAAAATCAAGCAAGTTTCATATAGAGCACACTCAAAACGGAGCAACGGTTCGACACATACACATCATACAAGGTTAAAGGACAAGCTGTCCAAAACAGCAACTTGGCATATAGCAAGCATCAAAACAATATGCTACAGTACCACAATATGAACACAAAAGGCATGGACATGATGTATAGGTAAAGCATAACAAAACATGAACACTGAGATATCTCCAGAAATCACTAGAACATGCTCCAAAACACATGGCAAGATTGCAAATAATAACAGTTTCAGACTTTGCAGAAATAACAGCAGGTTGCAATGTTTAGAGCTATCAAACAACATGTCATAGGAACTTATCATGGCAAAAAAGGCACGGCATGATACTACTAAATGCATAGAACAAAAGTCCTTTACTGACCATAAGCCAAAAAGGATGAGAAGATATGATGGCACCCATGTAAACATGGCAAATGATATGACAGATTCAAACATGGCAGGAACAACGATAAGTAGGCATGTTGATGAGCTTGTACCACTCACCACAGAGCAATACATAGCATTAAAAGGCAACCAACAATAATAATACATGTTTCTGAAGTTAAGCATGGCAAGAACAAGTTCATAGGATGCATGGATCACTAGCAAAACACATGGCAAAATTGAACTTAATGTTAACAGGCTGACATCAATATTATTTAGCAATTTTGGAGCATGATAACAACAATCTACAGGAAGCTATAAATGTAACTAGGGGCATGGATGGATAGAGCATGACATGTATAACAAAACATCATTAGTCAACATCTCCAGATTATGCATAGACGGACTGTAGCAGCAGGTTTACATAGCATCACGAAATAACAGATTCAGCCTAGCAAAACAGTAACAGCAAGTACCCTACTTAACAAGCTTGATGCACTCACTACAAGACTAATGAAAATACATGGATGGCACCCCTGTTAATATGGCATTATGTAGTTCAAAACACATGTGGAGCTCATGCTCATAGGATGCACACATCAAACATGGCAAAAATGACAAATGAGCATGTTCTGTTAACAGACAACAGACAACATTATATAGCACTCTTACAACGACGATTCAGGCGTCAAGATGACCTCAAACAAGGATGGCACAATGTAATAAAATGTAGAGCATCTCACAATGAACATTTTGATATATGAATCGCACGAAACGGAGCAGTATGCATGAAGTTATGATGCGATGAACAGGGGCTCAAAATACTGCAGCAAAAGGACTTGGAATATTTCGGGGGTCAACCTGAGGATTCCAGATCCAGATCCGGGGCACGGTTGACGAGGTTCGTCGGAGATGGGTCTCCGGGGTTGAGGTAAACGGTGGCCGGAGAAGAAGAGGAAGGCACCGGTGGGGAAGAGGCACAGGGGGGCGACGCCGGTGGGGCACAGCGTGCGGATCCGTGGCCGGGGAGGCTGGATCCGGCGACCGGAGTTGGGGGTCGAGGCGGCGGTGGAGCTCCAGCTCGGCGGCCGTGGCGGGGCTGGCGGGGCCGAGCGGGGTGCCGACAAGGTCAGCGGGCGGATCGGCAGGAGCTCGGGGCAAGGAGGCACGGGTTCGGGCGTCG
>NC_041393.1:302994558-303005974 GCF_002162155.2 Triticum dicoccoides | reverse complement strand
GGGCCGGCGCGCCACGTGGCGGCCCGTGGATGGCTGCGGGGGCAGGCGGACATGTCTAGCCTTCGGTGGGAATTTCGTCTGGCGGCGCGAGGAGAAGGGGCTAGGGTTAGGGGTGGTTTCATCCGCGAATTTGGACGGGGAGGGCACATATTTATAGGTAGAAGGAGCTAGGAGGCTCCAAATGAGGAGCGGTTTTTGGCCACGCGATTGTGATCGAACGACCGAGAGCATGGAGGGGTTTAGGATGGGTTTTGGGCCACTTTGGAGGGGTGTTGGGCTGCAAGACAAAAGAGGCTTTTACGATTACCCGGTTAACCGTCGGAGTATCAAACAACCTCCAAATGGCGCGAAACTTGACAGACGGTCTACCAGTGCTATACCAAGGCCGCTTGGCAAACCTCGGGCCATTCCGAGAAAGGTTAACACCCGCTCACAACAGGAGACAAGAGGGGGGCGCCGGGGGACATAGGAGTGTCGGATTGCAAAACGGACAACAGGGAAAATGCTCGGATGCATCACATATGCAATGCAATGCACATGATGACATGATAAAATGCAACATGCAAGCAAATGACATGGCAATGACGGCGAATAACTGGCAGACACCTGGCGCATCGAATCCGTGGCGTTACAGCAAGGGCTGAGGAAGGGCGCCTCTCCCTTCTCGAGCTCCCAGCAGCAGACCCAGAGGAGAAGAAAGCCAAGGCCAAGGATGTGAAGCGCAAGGGAGTAGTTGTGCTCGCAGCAGAGTCGGACACAAAGCGCGGCAGGGACCAGCCAGAGTCGTCCAAGGGCAGCCGGTACTGTGTGTACCACAATATCCACACCCACAACACCAACGAGTGCCAAGATCTCAGGGCCGTGCGAGAAGGCCATGTTGGTCGAGGCCCCGAGCGCAACGATCGGGGCTATGGCCGAGGCGGCGCAAGAGGTGGAGGATGATGGGACGACCGTGGCCCTCGCCAAGGGTGGCATGACCGACCTTGCAAGGACCGCTGGCAGGACCAGCCTCACGAGGGAGCTTGGAGAGATCAGCCTCGTGAGGATTGCCCGCAAGGCAACGCAGGACTCCCTCCTCTGCCGCCACCACCAAGAAGGAATGAAGACCATCATCAGGACGAGGGGGCTGGGGGCTTCCAGGAGCCTCATGCAATCACTTGCATCTTGGGCGGCGCCCAGGCCCCAGCCTCTCAGCGCATCTTCAATCAGTTTGCTCGCGAGGTGAATGCAGTCCTCCCCAAGCTTGAGGCCACACGCCCTCTCAGGTGGTCAGCATGCGCCATCATGTTCAGCTCAGCAGACCAGCTGAATAACACCTCTCGCGAGGTTGTTCTTCCCTTGTACTCCTGATGCTCTGCTCAAGGGCGCGGCAACGGCCGGTGTCCTCCTGATGCTCTGCTCCCCAGTCATCAGCAATGTTCAAGTTACTAGGACCCTCATCAACGGTGGGGCAGGGCTCAAGTCCTGTCCGTCGAAATGTTCAACAATCTTCAAGTGCCATACGATCAGCTTCAACCAACCAAGCTCTTCTCAGGAGTCACTGATGGTTCCACTGTACCGATAGGGCAGGTCCGCCTCCCTGTCACCTTTGGACAGTGTAGCAACTACCGCACTGAGCTCATTGACTTCGATGTCGCCCACATTCGTCTGCCATACAATGCTATCCTCGGGTATCCAACCCTAGCTAAGTTCATGGCAGTGACTCACCATGGCTACAACGTCCTGAAGATGCCAGGAAGTGGTGGGGTCATCACGGTCCCCTGTGAAGAGAAGGATCGGTGTGCTCCCTCAAGCGCGCCTTCCAAGCCGCGTCAATCGAGGACCCAAACAGCAAGAGTGGAAATCTTCCTGAAGCAGCTCCCAAGAAGAAGAAGACATCACCTGGTTCAAGGCCTCAGGAGGAAGGCTCCTCCGGAGGCGTCACGTCCGGACATGCGCCCATCCAAGGGGCGCCACCCACCATCGCATAGGAAGGCGCCCCCGGCGCCCTCCTCGGGCAAGGCTCGGGGGCTCTCTCCTGGGGAGCCACTGACTTTGCCAAGGTCACGAGGGAGGCGCTTGGGCACCACTTGGAGGCGTGCTTCACAGCACGTTTTCCTCAGGAAAGCGTAAGGCAAGGAGGACCCAACCCTCAGGAGTTCATCACCAAGGTCGCTCAAGCATTACAGGAATCGAGGGTCATGCGCGGCAACCGCCGCCTGCCCGGCGTAGCTCCCCATCCAGGCGAGGATGGCGGGCTGCGCGTTTGCATCGACTACCCAGGGCTCAATCGAGTCGCATCTCAGCAACGCTTCTGGCCTTCGCGTGTGGGGCGTTGCGCGGGTCCATCGCACAGCTACGTTCGCATGCCCTTCGGCCTGCCGAACGCGACTGCAACCCACCATCTCCTGATGAGAAGCGTTCTGGAAGATCAGGTGGTCAAGCATCACGCGCTCATGGAGGAAGGGGAGATGGACTTCATAGGGCCGCCTGGACCTAGCGAACCTCCCTAGGCTCGGAGCCCCGAGGGCTCGCGAGGATTAGCTTCTTCACCTCGCACCGCCACCTACTCTGACCCCCGCACTGCAATGATATCAGGTGACTTCTTTCAAGTTTTGGTTCAGCTGGGAGCGCCCTCAGGGCTGCATCATTTCCAGGTCGCGTGGATCCGTCCCCGCGGCATGTATCCTTTTTGCTTTTGTCTTCAGCTTACCTTGTTGGGGGCACCCCTCGGGCTGCATCATCCCCAAGCCGCTTGGGCTAGACCCAGTGGCGTTTGCTTTCCTCTGCATCTGTCTAAGTTGATCTGCTTCTTCATACTTAACCTGCTTGAGATAATCGCATGCTCGATTGACACCTACCTTTGGAGCCGCTCACTCTGGCACGGCGCTTGCGCATGGGTCCGTCCCTCCAACATTGACAAATCTGAGTGGTCGAGCTCTAGCCGTGGCAGCCCCGCAAATGCGCTACCTCACCAGGCCCTCAGTGCCTCAATCACTCCCTCGGAGCAACCAATGGCTGGTTGGCAACCGTAATGGCAGGCCTTGCTTTCCTCGTGTTGGTATGTAGGATCCGCCCAAGGAATAACGTGGGGGGGGGGCGTCGTGAGCTCCCTCCCTCTCTCTCCTGTATGATCCGCTCGTGCGTTAAAAGGGGGGCGCCTGAGCATCGCGACTCATGGGCTCTTACTGGCTCTCCAGCCCTCACCCCCTAGCCTTGACCCATGACATCGCGACCTGTCATACTAGCGGCGGCTGAGCTCGCTCGAGGGCCGGGACCTGAGGATGTAGAGCATGAAGGAAAGTGCGGGGAAGAGGGGAGGAGCTTAGGAGGGCCGACCCAGCAACACCCCAGATGCCGGCACGCGGGCCGGGCACCTTGCCGAAGAATGACTCCAAGCTCATGAGATAAGTCATGCTTCAGAAAAAGCTAAATCAACGCGACGCTAAGCCCATGACTAGTGCAGCTCTGTCACGGCGACGTTGCCTTCCTTTCTCTCCCAGTGGAGGCTGCTTGAGCGCTAAAGGTTACCTCCTGAGCATCGCGACTCAGGGGATCTTAGTAGACCTTGGGCCGCTCACCTCCTGGCCTTGACCATGGCATCGCGACCTGGCATACCAGCGACGGCTGAAGCCTGCCTGGGGACCGGGACCTGTCAACGTAGAGTACCAAGCCCTCGTGAGGAAAGAAAGGGGGAGCCGAGCCGGAATAGGACACGCACCACGCATCAGTTCATAATAAGGGTATCATATTCACAAAAGACATGGCATGCGCCTTACATACCCCCGCGGGGTGTTACTTTGATTCCTCGCAGGGAACAAAAGGTGCTAATCCTAAGGAGCGTTAACTACGCATGCCTCCGCTGGAGACGCCATCATCAACGGTGGGCCGCCAGGCGCCGGCGCCAACCCCATCCAGATCAGCTGCGTCTACGCCCAAACGCAGTCGCCCTGCTCTGAGCACGACGCGAGCTCGGGGGCTCGTAGCTGTCGTCGCTCGTCTCCGGAGTCGCGTGAAGCTCGGGGGAGTCGCTGGATTCTCCGTCTCCTCTGCTGCCGCCTGAGGATCTGCCGGGGAGGCGATTGGCAGGCCTGGGCCTCGCCACATTGGTGCCCCGGCTGCTTTCCTTGGGGTAGCACTCCAGCCAGCGTCCTTCCGCGTCGAAGACCTTGAAGAACATCAAGGAGGCGCCGTCGTATTCAAGATGAATTACGAGGGCACCCCCTGTCCGGCAGACCCGGGGGATCTTGCCCCAGCCTTGGGTCATGTAGACCTTGCTCGGAGCGATGACCGCAACCTCCGCTCTAGTCGCAAGGGTGCTGCAGTCAGCATGCTGCAACCAGAGCTACAGAGATCCACTCAGCGGCATCTCGAAGGCGAAGGAGGGAGGAAGGAAAATCCAAGAACATGGAGGCATGGCAGCGTGGAGAACAAGCTCGCAGGAAGAACTCTCGGCATGAACTCCGGGGGTGACAACGCGTACCGCTGTGACTCGCCGGCGTCGCCTGCGGCGCCGGCGGTGACGCTCTGCGCCTTCTTCTACAGGGCCCTCAATTCGGGCGTACAAGGGCAAAGGAAACCCAGGCGGCAGCCGCTCGTACCAGGACCGCGACGTCCCCTGCCAGGTGACCACGTCGCAGCGGCCGGGGACAGGCCGTTTCTTCGGCGGAAGCGGGCCAGGACCCTCTCGAGGGGCTTTTCCCTTCTCTTTAGCTAAAAACCGGTGGATCGGCGCCATTGGTGTAAGGTGGAGCAAGGGCGAGGAAGAAGAAGAAAGAGAGTAGCAGGAAGGGATGGACTACAGGGGCTCTCGCCTGTCCCTACTTATAGTCCGGAGAAGGACAACCGTCGGCCACCATGATCGCAGGTAATCATAACCCATTTTTGCATGCAGGGACTTGTCAAGTCGAGCGGTTGCCGAGGCAGCATGGGGAAGCAGAGACGCCCACGTCCAATCAACCGCCATGCGGCGCCCAAGGCCGCAGGCTGATGAGGCTCGCGGCGCTCCGCACTTGCCCCTTCGCTTGTCCGCTAAGCCAAGTCCGAGCACGCCTTGGGCCCAGGGGCTACTGTCGGTGTTCTAGGAATGGGGGTCCCCAGACTTGCCTGCCTGCGGCATGTGGCGTGGCTCTAGTGGTGGCCCAGTATGGCCCATCTTCATCAGCACAAGACTCAAGACCCTCGCGAGGGACCAAGTCTCGCGGGGCGGATGGCGCAAGGCTACGTCAAGAACGGCCTCGCCAGGCAGGCTCGCGAGGAGGTGGAGAGATCAAGGCGGGGTACCTCGCAAGGTTCTTATGATGCAAGCCATGACGATCGAGACCAGGCGGGCGCCAGGCGGGCGCCGGCCTACGCAGTGTCCTTGTTTCCTCTTTGGTGCAAAGGGGGCAAGCACAGGCGTGGAGCACCGAGGCATCAGGCAAAGGTTACCATTTCAGTGCAACGAGACCAAGACTAGCATAGCGGCAGGATGGAGGTCACTGTGGATCCCAAGACGGCGTCATCACCAGTGCCTTTGGCAGCCGAAGACCAACTTTAGTGAGGATAACTTGTACTATATGTTCCCCTTTGAAATGGCCGTTGTTGGCGCCCTTCCCGCTCAATATTTGGGAAGAGGACCAGGGCCTCTATAAATAGGGCTAGCCACCATAGAGAAAGATGGACGGATCAAGAGCTCATTAGAGAGAGAAAGGCGATCAAACTCACCCAAGCAGTTCATCGCACCAGCTCAAGAACACCTCTCGCGAGGCTGTTCTTCCCTTGTACTGTTCATCATCAGCCCCTGAGGCAATCCACCACACCACACACTGGAGTAGGGTATTACACCAAAACGGTGGCCCGAACCAGTATAAATCTTGTGTCCCTTGTGTTGTTCATTGTTTTTAGCTTAGATCTCACGAGGCGATTAGACGTAGGTCGGTAGGGGAGAGATCTTCGTGCACACCCCAGAGTTCGAACCTTAAGGGTCTGCCGGAACCCAACATCCGACAGAAGCCGAAGCGTGCGCGGCAGCCTCGCTCGCGACTTCTCGTGAAGCTTGCGCCCGCGCCATCGAAGAGGCCGAGGCATCCAACCACCGCCGTGAGGCGACCGAGGAGCGGGAGCAAGATCTTCTGTCTTCAAATGCGGCTCTTGAGCGTGAAGTCAAGGAGCATCATGCCCTCCTGGCCTCCTCGCTAGGCAAGGCGGCCCTTGCTGAGGCGGAGCTCCTGAGGTACCATGAAGATTTGATGCTGGAGACCATGGAGCACAGTATGGAGTTGGAGAGGCTGGAGGTGAGGGAGCGGCAAGCCGCCGCGACTGAGGACGCCATCACTGCCCGGGAGGCTCGGGTCCAGTTGGAGGTGGAGGAGAGGGTAGCGGCGACGCGTGCTGAGTTGGTTGAGGGGCAACGCCTGGATCTGGAGCTGCTCGAGGCTGAGCTTGAGGGTTGGACCTCTGCCCTGAAGGCTGAGCTGCAATTTGTGGAGCAGCGTGAGAGCGCTGCCCGAGGAGCCTTGACTTCCTCTGAATCTGCCCTGAATTCTGCCCGTGCCAAGATATCCTCTCTCCAGAAGCAAGTCGAAGACACGGCCTCCCTCCTGAAGAATATTTCGAGTGAAAAGTGTCGCCGCCTGACATTGGAACGCGAGCACGGCTCCATGCTCCAAGGTATGCGCATTAGAGCCAACAACACCTTGGGTGCCATTTGTGACGAGAGCGCTCCTCACCCGCACGAGAACGACTATGCCAGCCATCTCTTCTTCTTCACTGATATCGTGACCCGTCTGGAAGATCAGGCCGCAAAATATCGCCAACTTGTTGAGGAGAGGAGCCGGGGCATCCTCGGGCGCGCACTCTTGCGCATCTTCAGCAACCTCCTGAACCTTGATTCCCACTTTGATTTCAGTGCCGTGCTAGCCCCCGTGCCTGCGGCCACCCAAGGCAAGCTTGCCAAGTGGGTGGATAGCGATGTGGACACCTTGGTGAAGGAGCTGACTCCTGAGGATGACACGGCTGTGCTCATGGCCGAAGAAGCTGGCGCGGGTGGTGATGACGAGGAGGATGGCAGCTACGGTGCTAGCAGCATGGATGGGAGCGACGGAGCAGGCGCATCTAGCTAGGCCCGTGTTCCTTTTGCTTTGACCTGTATGACAAAAACTTGAATGCATTCTTGTGAGAGCATTTTGGAAAGGGGGTCCCCTTATGATGTGTGAGATTGTGAAATGCTTTCGAAGTAGCGCCCGAAGCGGGGCCCCGCACGGCTGTAGGCTGCTGAGCGAGGTAGTTGTTTATGACTTATCTTTGGTTTCGAGGGTCCCGAGTGGGGCCTGGTGTTGTGGCGCCGCTCCTTCTCCTGAGGTAAGCCTATTGCGGGCGCGCGAGATCTGTGCCTCTCGAGGGGCTTGCCGGCCTGACGTAGAGCGCCTCGCGAGAAGCCAACTGCCTAACCATGACAAGGTGGGCACGCTGGGCGGCCGCACTCTCAAGCCCCTAGGGGGAGCGATTGGCACCAAAGCGTGCATCGTACCCAGCCCCCGCTCGCAGGCACTTATGGGCAGGGCAGCGGTCGCGAGCTCCAGAAATAACGCAAGAACTGAAGGCAAGAGAGCGACACGAACGAGAAAACTCCCCCCATTTTTATAAATGCACAAAAAACAAACTGCTTCAAGAAGTCGACAAGCAAGTACAAAAAGGAGGCAAAAAGAAAATAGTCGCGTCCGGCGTCTAGCTAGTCTTCAGTCTTCAGTCTTCTCACCAGCGCGGAGCTAAGCGCTTCCACTGGCTGGACATAGTCATTGGGGACAGTGTCGACGTCCAGCGCGGAGCATGGTGTTCCACTAGGACATGGGCGGGAGCACCCATGAGGCCCCAGGGTGGCACTCAAGAGACTCTGGGGCATGTACAGCCCCACTCATTATTACATGAGAGTGTCACGAGCGGAGACCTTCAACGGCCGAAGCCTTGCTTCATGTCGCCCGACGAGGACCCCGCCGTGCACCACCCTAACCACCGTTGGGGAGACCGCAAACCAGGACAAGACCAAGGGGCCAGGGGGACGCTGGCGGCGTGTCAGGACCCTGACTCAATGTCACATCGATCTAGCCTGTAACACCTCATATCACTTTGCGGCCTCACGCACGGTATTCCCACGGGTGTCACCTTACTTTTGCCCGGGACCGTTTGCGCCTTTTGGCTCACGTATATGATGATGTCTCTAGCATCCATATGATAAGGAGCCCGGGCTGACATGACTAGTCGTAAACCCAAAGTGGCACAGACCTACGGGAACAGGCATTCATGACCCAGCATCGTACGTGTCGGTCATCAGCAAGTGGGTCCGGGCTGTAGCACTGGGCTAGCAGGACTCCGGTAAACCGGGCTGTAGCGGGCTAACAGGGCTCCGGTACTCAATGCGTGACATTTCCCCGAAGGGACAGACACAGGAACGAAGAAGGACACATGCCGGCCAGCCTAAGTGTTCCGGAGCAGTAGCAAGCTACCATGGCTCAATGGAAACACTAGGAGACATTTCCCTGTAAGAGAGGCTACTAAAGATAAACAACTAGATAGTCAGATCCCACACATACCAAGCATTTCAATCATACACACAATATGCTCGATATGTGCAAATACAACAAGGCATCACAACATGACTCTATGACACAAGTACCTTATTTAAAGGCTCAGAGAGCCATACATAACATACATACAAGTACGGGTCACACGACCCACATTCAAGTCATACAGTCATACAAACCAGCAGCGGAAGTAACTTGTCTGAGTACAGACAACTAGTAAAATAAAAGAGGCTTGGAAAGCCTAGCTATACTACGTGGACCTTCACAAGCTCAGGATTACCACCTGGGCCTTAGTCTACCCGTCGATGTCAACGTCTACGAAGAACCCATCAGAAGGGGTTGCAGCGTCTTCTGTAAAATGTAAAGTATAGCAACATGAGTACAAAGGTACCCAACAAGACTTACGTCAGATCCTACATACATGCACATTATCAAGAAGGGTTGGTGGAGTTATTGCAGCAAGCCAGCTTTGACCTTTGGCTAAGCTATCCTACGATACACCAACTTGAAATGGTTTTTGCGCACACGAGTCCACTACTCACCACTTCAACACACTACCGAGAATCCACCTCCGTCTTCCTACGGAGGGGCCATCCTGGGCACTCACGCTTATCTTGAAGCTTTTAGTAGTTTCCAGTTTACTTGTCTATGAACTGTATAGGCAACCAAGTAGTCCTTCACCGCGGACGCGGCTATTCGAATAGATTAGGTTAACCCTGCAGGGGTGTACTTCTTCATACACGCTCTCACCACTTACCGCCGTTTACACGACATGTACTCGGCAACCTTCAAGCGGAAGCCCAACGTGTGTGTCGGCCACGACCTACCTAATCACCTAAGTCTCCAATCCAGGTTTATCGCCTATCCAGGTTCCATCCGCAGGGAGTCTGGCCAAGGTTTCCCATACGGCCCCGAACGATGTGTACAGGGTTCCCGAGATACCTAACGGGTATCCGGTACACCGTGCCACGTACCTACTGCATCACAGCCCACCCCTACGGTCAGCGCTGTCCACGGCCTCCAGTAGGCTACAAACACCAGAAACTACTTGCAACTCCTGGACAGAGAACTAGGGTGAATAAGAAGCCGAGAGGGTCCATTGGTTTCGGGCCCAATGCATGGTAGTAGCTGATTCTTAAATCACACATACAGATCTCAGTGCTTAAGGTCGGCTTCAATAAAACAACCCACCATGTACTCCTACATGGCCTCTCATCGATACCTTTACCAAATCGTGTTCACCACATCACTCTCAATACCGGCATGATCATTTCACTCTAGCCCATCACCCAGATGAACCAGACCTGACACGACTCTAAGCATAGCAGGCATAGCAAGGTAGGAACAACACATACATATGGCTCAATCAACTCCTACACATGCTAGTGGGTTTCATCTAGTTACTATGGCAATGACAGGTCATGCAGAGGAAATGGGTTCAACTACCGTAGCACACAGCAGTTTGAAACGCGTTGTCTTAATGCAGTAAAAGAGAGCAGAAGCAAGAACATGGGATTGTATCGATATGATCAACTGGTTGGTTGCTTGCCTGATGGGTCGGTGCACTGATATTGCTCTTCGTTAGGGTAATCACGGTACTCCTCGGGGGCAGAACCTGCCGCAAAGAACACCGATACACAACGTCACCAAACAATATGCAACAATACGATGTATGCATGAGACATGGCAGTATGAGTGTGTTGGGATAATGCAACTAAGACCAGATGGGTTTGAGCCAATTTGAACCAAAGATTCAAATTCCAAACACATTTGTGATCTTAAATAGTGCTTTATCATGTTTTGCACTAAACAGCAAGTTAACTTGTTTAAACATGCATGAAAACAGTACAGATGGATAGATTGGATTTTTCTGATCATTTTTCATATATAACTTGTTTGATTTGGAGCTACGGTTGAATTTATATGAATTTTTGAAGTTTGGGTTATTTTCTGGAATTTATAAATCA
The DNA here is from genome assembly GCF_002162155.2 of Triticum dicoccoides. Lineage (NCBI taxonomy): Eukaryota > Viridiplantae > Streptophyta > Magnoliopsida > Poales > Poaceae > Triticum > Triticum dicoccoides. Next base: position 302,995,467 of record NC_041393.1, on the reverse strand, counting down.
TTTTAGATTTATTTTAATTCCAGAAAAGGATTACTATGTCAGCATGAGGTCATGCTGACCTCAGCAAGTCAACAGACCCGGTCCAGGTCAAACTGACCAGTGGGTCCAGGGTGTCAATGGGTAATTAACTAATTTAATTTAATTTAAACTAATCTAGATAATTAACAGAAGGGGGCCCCACCTGTCATTGACTCAACAGAGTCAACCAGGGCCCACCCGTGGTCAAAGTCAACACGGCTGCACCTGCGTTTAGCCGCCGGCGAGCCCGACGCGGCGGCGGAAGTGGTTTTGGCCGTTCCGGCCACCAAATGGGTCGCGGAGGGCATCGGGGTGGAGCTGAGGACGAGCCGCGGCTCTTGGTGGAGTCAGTTAGGGTCGGGGTGGCCGGAGTTGGCGCCGGTGATTACCTAGGCGGCCACCGGAGTTCAGTTGGGGACGAACTCGAGGCTAGGGTGTGCGGTGAGGTGCGGGGAGTGCACGGTTGGACCCAACGCAGCATGGCGAGTGCGATGGACACCGAGAGGTGGCCGGAGGATGGCCCGGAGCACGTCGGCGATGAGATCCACGGCGGTGCGTGTGGGTGATCTTCGTGCGGTGGCTACACGGCTCGGGGGCGAGAGAGGAAGAGTAGGAGAGGTAGCTAGGCTCACAGAGCACCCGTAGAGGCCACCGGCAAGGTCGGGGACGAGCTGATGCGGCGACGGCGTTGAAAGGGATCTCCGGTGACGGCGAACTCGGGCGAGGTCGGTGCGGTGGACTCGGGCCTCACGAGCACGCGGGGCTCGATTAGCTCGACGAAGTGGACGGCGGCGGAGCTCCTGGACACGACGAGACGACGCACGGGCGGCGGGGAGCGCGGCTACGACGATGGAGCGGCGGCGGTGGCGTCGGCCATGGCTGGGGAGCGCG